>NC_142804.1:13782492-14382492 GCF_049724085.1 Artemia sp. Qi Xiang Cuo
CACAATACCCCATCAAATTAGAACATGTTAAAACTAAAATAGCAAAAGAACCACCATGGATATCAATAACCCCAGAGGTTAAACTAGAATTCCTTCCCTCAAAAAAGGAACAAATTGAATCCCAAACTGCAATCCAACATTTCAAACATCTCTTAAAAAAGGAATATGATGGATATGGCCAACTATATGTTGACGGGTCTTTAAGTGAAGAGGGACGTGGAAATGGACGCTTTTTAAAAGAGTACAGCCTATGCATTATGGAAAAACACAAGGCAGGGACCAGCATACTAACAGCTGAAGTAGCTGCAATCAATGTGGGCTTCGAGACCCTAATTAAACTGAAACGGAGCAATAAACATATAGTAGTATTCTCTGACTCTAAATAAGATCATAATATCTTAACAAACCCTAACTTTGAAACACTAGATATAAACCTACGTCAAACTAAAGTAAACTTAAACAGCCTTGGAAGATTACGCTGTGGCAATAAATTTCAGTATACACCTAGTCATCTAGGTAGAGAAGGAAATGAAAAAGCCGACAAGACAGCAAAGCAAGGAGAAAAAAGCCAAATGGAACCAGTGAAACCTCTAACTATAACATAAATATATAGAGACCTAATTTCCAGAACATGAAACTACGTTAAACAAAATGGCCATCTCAAAAATTTTGATTCAATGTGTTTGGGGAAATGGTGGATGTGATGTTTTTACTTTTATAACTTTATTAAATCAAATAATATTAACATTTTGATTGCTAAATATCAGTATCTGTATATTAAACTGACAATTACCATTCATTTGTATTTTTGTTTTCAGTAAACTACAAATTATGTTCTGGCCTTGGGAAGGCATAATAAAAAACTTATATGCCCCCAGGGCATAACTTATAACCCTTGCCCTGAAGACTGTGGGGGAGTGTCCTGCTCAAAGGTAGGATTTCCTGAACTTTAACTGCGTGGAACAAAATGACTTTCTCAAAATTTTGATTGGATGTGTTTGGGGAAATGGTTGGCGTGGAAGGGGTGTTCGTTGCCTTCCAAATACTTTCAACCATTTCTATTTCCAATCGAATGAGCCCTTTTTCAAGTTTCTACGACAACGCGTTCTATAAAAACTTGATATGCCCCCGATGCATAACTTACAGCCCTTGTCCTGAGGGCTGTGAGGGGGTTGTAATTCTCACAGACCTAATTTCCAGAACTTTTACTACGTTGAACAAAATGGCTATCTGAAAATTTTGATTGGACGTGTTCGGGGGAATGGTGGGCGTGAGAGGGGGTTTAGTTACCGTCCAATCATTTTCAGCTATTGAAAAGGGCACTAGCCCTCTCAATTTCCAATGGAATGAGCATCTTGTGAAGTTTTTACGACAACTCTATCATTGGAAACATTATCTACCCCCCGGGCTTGACTTACAACCTTTACTCTGGGGAATTTAGGGAGTTTGTCATCCTTAAATACATAATTTCCAGAACTTTCAACTAGGTTGAACAAAATGGCGATCTCTAAGCTTTGGTTGGACATGTTTGGGAAAATTGTGGGCGTGAGATGGGGGTTTATTAATCTCCACTCACTTTCGACTAATAAAAAGGGCAATTTAGATTTCCAGTCAAATCAATTCCTTATGAATTTTCTACAACAACTATCTCTAAAATCTTTATATGCCCCCAGGGCATAACTTACAACCCTTGCACTGAGGGCTGTGATGGGGTTATCATCCTAAAAGACCTAATTTCCAGAAATTTCGACTATGTTGAACAAAAGTGATATCTAAAAAATTTGATTCGATGTGTTTGGGGAATTGGTGGGCATGAGACGAGGTTTAGTTGCCCTTCAATCCCTTTTGACTCTTAAAAGGGCACTAGCCCTTTCAATTTCCAATGGAATAGGCACTTTTTGAAGTGTTTACAACATCGCTTTCTATAAAAACCTTATGTGCTCCCAGGGCATAATTTGCAGCCCTTGCTCTGAGGGTTGTGGGGGGAGGTGTTCTCATTCTTAAATAACTCGTTTCCAAAACTTTCAAATGCGTTGATCAACTGCACTATCTAATCTATGTTATTGGGTGTTTGTAGGGAACGTGTGGGAGTGAGTTGGGGGTTAGTTTCCCTCAAATCACTTTCGACTTTTAAAAAGGGCACTAGCCCTTTGAATTTCCAATCGAATGAGCCCTTTTTCAAGTTTCTACGACAAAAATTTCAATAAAAACCTTATATAACTTATAACTTATTACTTATAACTTATAACCCTTGCCCTGAAGACTATGAGGGGAGTGTCCTGCTCAAAGGTATAATTTCCTTAATTTTAAACTGCTTGGAACAAAATGGCTCTCTAAGAATTTTGATGGGATATGTTTGGGGAAATGGTGGGCGTGGAAGGGGTGTTAGTTGCCTTCCAATCACTTTCGACTATTGAAAAGGGAACTATCCCTTTTAATTTCTGTTCGAATGAGCCCTTTTTGAAGTTTCTACGACAACACTTTCTGTAAAAACCTAATCGTCTCCCAGCGAATAATTTGAAACCTTTGCCCTGAAGGCTCTGGGGGATTGTCCTCCTCAAAAATATAATTTCTATTTGGAAATCCACAGCACTGAACAAAATGGCTATCTGAAAATTTTGATTGGATATGTTTGGGGGAAAGGTGGGTGAGAGAGGGGGCTAGTTGCCCTCAAATCACTTTCAACTATTAAAAAGTGCATTAGACCTTTGAATTTCAAATCGAATGAGCCCTTTTTCAAGTTTTTACGACAAAGATTTCAATAAAAACTTATATGCCCCCAGGGCATAACTTATAACCCTTGCCTTGAAGACTGTGGGGAGTGTCCTGCTCAAAGGTATAATTTCATGAACTTTAACTGCGTGGAACAAAATGGCTATCTCAAAATTTTGATTGGATGTGCTTGGGGAAAAGGTGGGCGTGGAAGGGGTGTTAGTTGCCTTCCAATTACTTTCAACTATTAAAAAGGGCACTAGCCATTTCAATTTCTAATCGAATGAGCCCTTTTTGAAGTTTCCACGACAACGCGTTCTATAAAAACTTTTATGTGCCCCCAGTGCATAACTTACAACCCTTGTCCTGAGGGCTGTGAGGGGGCTGTCATCCTCCAAGACCGAATTTACAGAACTTAAAACTACGTTGAATAATGTGACTATCTCAAAATTTTGATTGGATGTGTTTGGGGAAAAGGTGGGTGTGAGAGGGAAGTTAGCTACCCTCTAATCATTTTCGACTATTAAAAAGGGCACTAGTCCTTTGAATTTCCAATCCGATGAGCCTTTTTTGAAGTTTCAACGACAACACCTTCTATAAAAACCTTATATGCCCCCAGGGCATAACTTACAACCCCTGCCCCGAGGGTGTTAGATGAGTGTCTTCCTCAAAAACATATTTTCTCATCTGGAAATCAACGACGCTGAACAAATGGCTATCATTATTGGATGTGTTTTGTGGGGAATGATGGGTCTGGGGGGGGCTAGTTCCCCTCCAATTACTTTCGACTTTGGGAGTGTCCTCCTCAAAAACATATTTTCTATTTGGAAATCAACTACGCTTAACAAAATGACTATCTCAAAATTTGGATTGGATGTGTTTAGGGGAATGATTGGCGTGGGGGGGGGCTAGTTGCCCTCCAATCAGTTTCTAGTATTAAAAAGGGCACTAGCTACTCCAATTTCCAATCGAATGAGCCCTTTTAGAAGTTTCTGCGACAATGCCTTCTATAAAAACCTTATATGCCCCCAGGACATAACTTAAAACCCCTGCCCCGAGGGTGTTAGATGAGTGTCTTCCTCAAAAATATATTTTCTATCTTGAAATCAACTACCCTGAACAAAATGACTATCTAAAAATTTTGATTGGTTGTGTTTGGGGGTATGATGGGTGTGGGGGGGGCTAGGTGCCCTCCTACCACTTTCGACTATTAAAAAGAGCATTAGAGCTCTCGATTTCCAGTCGAATGAGCCCCTTTTAAAGTTTCTACGATGACTCCTTCCATATTAAGTGCCCTTCTCTAAAGAAAAAAAATACATAGTACATTGTGCCAACATCGTTCTTATATGCTCTAAGGGCATAACTTAAAACCCTTGCCCCGAGGGTTGTGGGGGAGTGTCCTCCTCAAAAATATATTTTCTATCTGAAAATCAACTACGCTGAACAAAATGGCTGTCTCAAAATTTTGCTTGGATGTGTTTAGGGGAATGATTGGCGTGGGGGGGGGGGCTAGTTGCCCTCCAATCAGTTTCTAGTATTAAAAAGGGCACTAGCTACTCCAATTTCCAATCGAATGAGCCCTTTTAGAAGTTTCTGCGACAATGCCTTCTATAAAAACCTTATATGCCCCCAGGACATAACTTACAACCCCTGCCCCGAGGGTGTTAGATGAGTGTCTTCCTCAAAAATATATTTTCTATCTGGAAATCAACTACGCTGAACAAAATGGCTATCTCAAAATTTTGATTGGATGTGTTTGGGGGAATGATGGGCGTGGGGGGGAGGCTAGTTGTCCTCCAATTACTTTTAACTACGAAGAGAGGGATTCGAACTCTCAATTCTTAATCAAATGAACTCCTTTTGAAGTTTCTACGACTACTTCGTCGATGTAAGGTGCCCAACTCTAAAGGAAAAAATAATACATAATAAATTATGCCAACCTTGTTCTTATGTGGCCTCAAGGCTTAACTTAAAACCCTTGCTCCGAGGGTTGTGAGGGAGTGTCGATGTGTTTGGGGGAATGATGGGCGTGGGGGGGGGGGTAGTTGCCCTCCAATCACTTTCGACTATTAAAAAGGACACTAACCACTCCAATTTCCAATCGAATAAGCCATTTTCGAAGTTTTTACGACAACTCCTTCGATACGAAGTGCCTGACTGAAGAATAAAAAAAAAAAACATTGCGCCCACATCGTTCTTTACTTAGGTAAAGATTAAGCAGCCAAATGGAGAAGTTGCCAGTAGCCGGGTCATTTGTTTCTCAAACCAATCATCCAAAGTCACCTGATCACCACTAACCCTGTAGTGCCAGCATGCCCCTTGGAGTCAACAGTTCAACATCAAATAAACAAATTTCTTACCATTTTGCAGGTACTGTAAGAACACAGAAGAAACCCCTGAGAAATAAATAAATTATTTCTAAAAGAGAATAAATTTTCCCTCCAAAAACCTGCATTTTGATGACTTTTCATGCTGCAGTCTTTTCAAAGATCCGGGTTGCAGCGGTAGCTAGCAACCTAGTAAGAGACGATCACGTCCAATGTTAAGAAATATAAAAACCTATAGCTCCTAAAAAAGGAGTCAGATCAAAACAAAAAGTACACCATTAGAACCGCCTTATCCGAAACCCGCTATAAAGGAAATTTACCGCCCTTTGGCTTGAATAACAAAGAAAATACATTGTCTTGAAAATCAAGAAAATTGACTTCAACCACGTTATTCTCCACAAACTTCCATAGATAGCTTCGCACTGGAACATCGTAGAGAGTTGTTCAATGGCTCATTTTAAAGGAAATCTCTAGATCTAGTGCTATTTGTACTTAATTTTTTTTTATTAATTATTTTTTACGAAAAACTTAATTTTTTATATACAATATTGATCAATGACGTCATAGTCGTTGGACGTAGTTAGTATTACATAAAGGCTCAATTATCAAATTTAAGCTGAAACTAAATAAAGGACAATTATGCCTCCATATATTCACAGTGATGTATAAGATTTCCCATTACATCTGTAAACTGTTCCACAGTTGCCGGTCCATACCTTAGAAGCTTTTCACTAAACATGCAACATTTCATTTTGATATTACTATGAAGTTTTGCGAAAGCATCTCTAGCTGACTTTTCAACAAAATCTATTCTTTCAGAGATAATTTTAATCTTTAATTTTGATTATTTTTCGTAATCCCGGTAAAACATTCGTAAAATTTTTCTCAATTTACAAAGATCAGCCTGTATGTTCTTCGCAGCTTGTGTAAACTGCAAAAATATCCATGGTATCTGTGCAATAGTTTGAATATTTCAATACAAGCTAGAAAAATACCTTAAAATGTTAAAATTAGTTTTATTTTTGGTTAGGTTCTAACTACCCGATCTGGGATTTACTATGTATTTTCAGACCAAAAAATTCCATTTTTTATACATTTAATTTTTCAGTTTAAAATCGCTAAAGTTATTAAGTAAAATGCAAAAATATTTATGATATCTGAGCAATAATTTTAATCTTTTCATTCAAACTAACAAAATACCTGAAAATTTAAAAATTAGTTTTATTTTTTGTTAGGTTATGGGTATTATAATAAAGAACGACCTCTTGCCTCTACTAAATTTTAGAGGCCACTTAACTATAGTGTAGGCTAGTACAGTTATATTTAAGGCCAATATATTAAAATTTTCCATTAAAAGACGACCATTGGAATAAAAACCCATTACATACATTTGATTTATCCGGGTTGCAGCGGTAGCTAGCAACCTAGTAAAAGACAATCACGTCCAAAGTTAAGAAATATAAAAACTCGTAGCTCCTAACAAAGGAGTCAGATCCAAACAAAAAGTACACCATTAGAACCGCCTTTTCTGAAACCCGTGTATAGTAAACTTTCTGTCCCTTGGCTTGAACAGCAAGGGAAATATATTGGCTTGAAAATCAAGAAAAGTGGCAGCTACTACAACATTCTGCCTAAACGGGATATTTTTTTTTCTCTTTTTTTTCTTTTGTATCCAGAGATAGCTTGGCACTGGAACATCGTAGATAGTTGTTCAATGGCTCATTTTAAAGGAAATTAATTGGTTTAAAAATCTATAGTAACTAAAATAAATTATTTCTAAAAGAGAATAAATTTTTCCACTAAAAACTGCATTTTTGATGTCTTTTCACACTGCAGTCTTTCAAACATAATCGTATACCAGCGGTAAGATTTGAACCCACGCCTCCGAAGAGACTGGTGGCTAACACCAGTGCCTTGGACCACTCGGCCAGGCTGCCTTTCATAAATATATATGTGAATCCGGGTTGCAGCAGTAGCTAGCAACCTAGTAAGAGACGATCAGTCCAATGCTAAGAAATATAAAAACCCAAAACTCCTAAAAATAGAGTCAGATCAAAACAAAAGTACATCATTAGAACTACCTTGTCTGAAACCCTACTAGATAAATAATAAATGTCATCATAGCTTTATATTAGAGCTATAACGTGAACAAAAATACACAAAATTATATTGTTGTTTCTGAAGACGTCATGAAATAATACCATTGCGCCATGACGTCATGAAATAAAATCATTACGCAGTGACGTCATAATTAGTATATAAGAAACGTCAAAACTGTAAATGGTCTCATTTATGAAAACAATGGTTAGATCAAAGCAATTTACACGCAAGTTAAAAAAACAGTACTACAAAAAAACAGATAGTATCTCGAAAAGAAAAAAGCAAAGGTATTTAACCGACCAGGCGCATCGAGAAATAATAATTGAGAGTTCAAAACAGAACAACAAGATGGGTTATCACAATGATGAAGATTATAGACATGCGAAAATTGAGACAGCCAAACAAAAGATCAAGGAGCGCGTTATCACAATGATGAAGATTACAGAGAATCAACAATTGAGCAGGCTAGACAAAATTTCAAGGAGCGTTATCACAATGATGAATATTACAGAATCAAATATAAGAAGAAAGAAAAGCAAAGGTATTCAACTGAACAGGTGTATCGAGAAGTAAAAACTGAGAAAGCCAAACAAAAGATCAAGGAGCGTTATCACAATGATGAAGATTACCGAAAAATATATAAGAAAAAAGTTGCTACCAGAATAATGGGTAGATACTGGGGTGACAAAAGCTATAATTTTTCCGGGTTGTAGCGGTAGCTAGCAACCTAGTAAGAGACGATCACGTCCAATGTTAAGAAATATAAAAACCCATAGTTCCTAACAAAGGAGTCAGATCAAATTCAAAAGTACACCATTAGAACCGCCTTGTCCGAAACCCCTGTATAGGAAACTTTCTGTCCCTTTGCTTGAAACAGCAAGGGAAATATATTGGCTTGAAAATCAAGAAGAGTGGCAGCTATTACAACATTCTGCCTAAACGGGATATTTTTTTTTCTTTTTTTCTCTTTTCTTTCTTTTCCACAGATAGCTTGGCGCTGGAACATCGTAGAGAGTTGTTCAATGGCTCATTTTAAAGGAAATTAATTGGGTTAAAAATCTATAGTAACTAAAATAAATTATTTCTAAAAGAGAATAAATTTTTCCACCAAAAACTGCATTTTCGATGTCTTTTCACACTGCAGTATTTCAAACATTATACTTCAGCGGTAAGATTTGAACCCACGCCTCCGAAGAGACTGGTGGCTAACACCAGTGCTTTGGACCACTCGGCCAGGCTGCCTCTCATAAATAATATATATGTGAATCTGGGTTGCAGCAGTAGCTAGCAACCTAGCAAGAGACGAACAGTCCAATGCTAAGAAATATAAAAACCCAAAACTCCTAAAAATAGAGTCAGATCAAAACAAAAGTATATCATTAGAACTACCTTGTCTGTAAACTTACTAGATAAATAATGAATGTCGTCATAGTTTTATATTAGAGCTATGACGTGAATAGAAAAACACGATATTATGTTGTGGTTTCTGAAGACGTCATGAAATAATATCATTGCGCCCTGACGTCAATAAAATCATTACGCCGTGACGTCATAATTACTACTTAAGAACGACAAAGATGTAAATGGTCTCATTCGTTAATTAGATAATGGTTAGAGCAAAGCAAGCTGCACGCAAGTTAAAAAAAACAGTACTACACAGACAACAGAGATAGTATCTTGAAAAGAGAAAAGCAAAGGTATTCAACCGACCAGGCGTATCGAGAAGTAAAAATTGAGAGAGTAAAACAAAACAGCAAGATGTGTTATCAAAATGATGAAGATTATAGACATGCAAAAATTGAGACAGCCAAACAAAAGTTCAAGAAGAGTTATCACAATGATGAAGATTACCGCATCAAATATAAGAAAAACCAAAAGCAAAGGTATTCAACCGTCCAGGTGTATCGAGAAGTAATAATTGAGACAGCCAAACAAAAGATCAAGGAGCATTATCAAAATGATAAACTTTATAGAGAAGCAACAATTGAGCAGGCTAGACAAAAGAGCAAGGAACGGTATGATAATGATGAAGATTACAGAGAAGCAACAACTGAGCAGGCTAGACAAAAGATCAAGGAGGGTTATCACAATGATGAAGATTACCGAAAAATATATAAGAAAAAAGTTTCTACCAGAATAATGTGTAGATACTGGGGTGACAAAAGCTATAATGAAAAAATCAAATTCTCTGCGAGGTTGTACCGAAGAACGCATAAGGACAAAAGGAAAAATTACATTCAGAAATACAAGAAGATGGCAAAAATGCAGGCTGATCTTTGTAAATTGAGAAACATTTAACGCATGTTTTACCAGGATCATGAAAAGTATTCAAAATTACAGATTAAAATTCTCTTTGAAAGAGCGTATGCTGATGAAAAGTCGGCTAGAAATGCTTTGGCAAAGCTTCATAGTAATATCCAAAAGAAATGTTGTCAGTTTAATGAAAAGCTTCCAAGGTATGGATTGGGAACTGCGGAACAGTTTATAGATGCAATGGAAAATGTTCGACAACACAGTGAATATACGGAGGCGTACTTCTTAGAAAATTCGTATATTAATTTTGGAAGGAGCAATTGCAGTTTATGTAGCAGCAATAAAAATATATATACAAGCATACCTATCAACAGCGAAGGAAAAGCAATGTTTTTCAATTATGGCGAAAACGAGCCTGTTAGGGTTATTAGTATATGTGTTTGTAAGACTAATGATTTAGAACAAATTACTGGAACACCGACTCAAGAAAAAAGCATTTCTAACTGTGTTTTAAACAGTTCTTTTAGTTCTACTGAATATTTGGCAAAAAATTCTCTGTGTAGTAGAACAAACTGTCCTGAAAAGTACGGGACAACTATTGAAAAATGCTCTGAATCTAGATCTGACAAAGAAATTATGATGGCTGAAGTCACCTATAACAATCTGAGTAAACATTCAAAACCAAAAATTGGGCAGCAGGTTACTTGGCAATGTCACCCTGATATCTGCAAGCTCTATCCGACGGATATTGAATTATGTCAAATTCTTTTTGATATCCTTGAAAATAATATAGCATTAAAATTTTCAACTGACAAAGTGGTTAATTTCTACCTTGGTGGCTTGGATTATTGTGAAATCAATTACAGGGACACAAGATTACAGTAAAGAACGATCTCTCTCCCATACTAACTGATATATGGTGGTTCCAGGTGCAGTTACATAAAGGACGAATATTGCTCATCATAAATGGTGTTTGTCAATTATCCGGGTTGCAGCGGTATCAAGCAACCTAGTCTGGATTGCAGCGGTAGCTAGCAACCTAGTAAGAGACCATCACGTCCAATGTTACGAAATATAAAAACTCATAGTTCCTAAAAAAGGAGTCAGATCGAAACAAAAAGTACACCATTAGAACCGCCTTGTCCGAAACCCCTGTATAGTAAACTTTCTGTCCCTTGGCTTGAACAGCAAGGGAAATATATTGGATTGAAAGTCAAGAAAAGTGGCAGCTACTACAACATTCTGCCTAAACGGGATATTTTTTTTCTCTTTTTTTTCTTTTGTATCCAGAGATAGCTTGGCACTGGAACATCGTAGATAGTTGTTCAATAGCTCATTTTAAAGGAAATTAATTGGTTTAAAAATCTATATTAATTAAAATAAATTATTTCTAAAAGAGAATAAATTTTTCCACCAAAAACTGCATTTCTGATGTCTTTTCACACTGCAGTTTTTCAAACATAATCGTATACCAGCGGTAAGATTTCAACCCACGCCTCCGAAGAGACTGGTGGCTAACACCAGTGCCTTGGACCACTCGGCCAGGTTGCCTCTCATAAATATATATGTGAATCCGGGTTGCAGCAGTAGCTAGCAACCTAGTAAGAGACGATCAGTCCAATGCTAAGAAATATAAAAACCCAAAACTCCTAAAAATAGAGTCAGATCAAAACAAAAGTACATCATTAGAACTACCTTGTCTGAAACCCTACTAGATAAATAATGAATGTCGTCATAGTTTTATATTAGAGCTATGACGTGAATAGAAATACACGAAATTATATTGTTGTTTCTGAAGACGTCATGAAATAATACCATTGCACCATGACGTCATGAAATAAAATCATTACGCCGTGACGTCATAATTACTATATAAGAAACGTCAAAACTGTAAATGGTCTCATTTATGAAAACAATGGTTAGATCAAAGCAATTTACACGCAAGTTAAAAAAACAGTACTACAAAAAAACAGAGATAGTATCTCGAAAAGAAAAAAGCAAAGGTATTCAACCGACCAGGCGTATCGAGAAGTAATAATTGAGAGAGCAAAACAAAACAGCAAGATGTGTTATCACAATGATGAAGATTATAGACATGCGAAAATTGAGACAGCCAAACAAAAGATCAAGGAGCGTTATCACAATGATGAAGATTACAGAGAATCAACAATTGAGCAGGCTAGACAAAATTTCAAGGAGCGTTATCACAATGATGAAGATTACCGAATCAAATATAAGAAAAAAGAAAAGCAAAAGTATTCAACTGACCAGGTGTATCGAGAAGTAAAAATTGAGAAAGCCAAACAAAATATCAAGCAGCGTTATCACAATGATGAAGATTACCGAAAAATATATAAGAAAAAAGTTGCTACCAGAATAATGGGTAGATACTGGGGTGACAAAAGCTATAATTTTTTCGGGTTGCAGCGGTAGCTAGCAACCTAGTAAGAGACGATCACGTCCAATGTTAAGAAATATAAAAACCCATAGTTCCTAACAAAGGAGTCAGATCAAATTCAAAAGTACACCATTAGAACCGCCTTGTCCGAAACCCCTGTATAGGAAACTTTCTGTCCCTTTTCTTGAACAAGGGAAATATATTGGCTTAAAAATCAAGAAAAGTGGCTGCTACTATAACTTTCTGCCTTAACGGCATATTTTTTTTCTTTTTTCTTTCTTGTTTTCCACAGATAGCTTGGCGCTGGAACATCGTAGAGAGTTGTTCAATGGCTCATTTTAAAGGAAATTAATTGGGTTAAAAATCTATAGTAACTAAAATAAATTATTTCTAAAAGAGAATAAATTTTTCCACCAAAAACTGCATTTTCGATGTCTTTTCACACTGCAGTATTTCAAACATTAGACCAGCGGTAAGATTTGAACCCACGCCTCCGAAGAGACTGGTGGCTAACACCAGTGCCTTAGACCACTCGGCCAGGCTGCCTCTCATAAATAATATATATGTGAATCTGGGTTGCAGCAGTAGCTAGCAACCTAGCAAGAGACGATCAGTCCAATGCTAAGAAATATAAAAACCCAAAACTCCTAAAAATAGAGTCAGATCAAAACAAAAGTATATCATTAGAACTACCTTGTCTGAAAACTTACTAGATAAATAATGAATGTCGTCATAGTTTTATATTAGAGCTATGACGTGAATAGAAAAACATGATATTATGTTGTGGTTTCTGAAGACGTCATGAAATAATATCATTGCGCCAAGACGTCAATAAAATCATTACGCCGTGACGTCATAATTACTACTTAAGAACGACAAAGATGTAAATGGTCTCATTCGTTAATTAGATAATGGTTAGATCAAAGCAAGCTGCACGCAAGTTAAAAAAACAGTACTACACAGACAACAGAGATATTATCTTGAAAATAGAAAAGAAAAGGTATTCAACCGACCAGGAGTATCGAGAAGTAAAAATTGAGAGAGCAAAACAAAACAGCAAGATGTGTTATCAAAATGATGAAGATTATAGACATGCAAAAATTGAGACAGCCAAACAAAAGTTCAAGGAGAGTTATCACAATGATGAAGATTACCGCGTCAAATATAAGAAAAAACAAAAGCTAAGGTATTCAACCGTCCAGGTGTATCGAGAAGTAAAAATTGAGACAGCCAAACAAAAGATCAAGGAGCGTTATCATAATGATAAACTTTATAGAGAAGCAACAATTGAGCAGACTAGACAAAAAATCAAGGAACGTTATGATAATGATAAAGATTACAGAGAAGCAACAATTGAGCAGGCTAGACAAAAGATCAAGGAGCGTTATCACAATGAGGAAGATTACCGAAAAATATATAAGAAAAAAGTTGCTACCAGAATAATGGGTAGATACTGGAGTGACAAAAGCTATAATGAAAAAATTAAATTCTCTGCGAGGTTGTACCGAAGAACACATAAGGACAAAGGGAAAAATTACATTCAGAAATACAAGAAGATGGCAAAAATGCAGGCTGATCTTTGTAAATTGAGAAACATTTTACGTATGTTTTACCAGGATCACGAAAAGTATTCAAAATTACAGATTAAAATTCTCTTTGAAAGAGTGGATGCTGTTGAAAAGTCGGCTAGAAATGCTTTGGCAAAGCTTCATAGTAATATCCAAAAGAAATGTTGTCAGTTTAATGAAAAGCTTCCAAGGTATGGATTGGGAACTGCGGAACAGTTTATAGATGCAATGGAAAATGTTCGACAACACAGTGAATATACGGAGGCGTACTTCTTAGAAAATTCGTATATTAATTTTGGAAGGAGCAATAGCAGTTTATGTAGCAGCAATAAAAATATATATACAAGCATACCTATCAACAGCGAAGGAAAAGCAATGTTTTTCAATTATGGCGAAAACGAGCCTGTTAGGGTTATTAGTATATGTGTTTGTAAGACTAATGATTTAGAACAAATTACTGGAACACCGACTCAAGAAAAAAGCATTTCTAACTGTGTTTTAAACAGTTCTTTTAGTTCTACTGAATATTTGGCAAAAAATTCTCTGTGTAGTAGAACAAACTGTCCTGAAAAGTACGGGACAACTATTGAAAAATGCTCTGAATCTAGATCTGACAAAGAAATTATGATGGCTGAAGTCACCTATAACAATCTGAGTAAACATTCAAAACCAAAAATTGGGCAGCAGGTTACTTGGCAATGTCACCCTGATATCTGCAAGCTCTATCCGACGGATATTGAATTATGTCAAATTCTTTTTGATATCCTTGAAAATAATATAGCATTAAAATTTTCAACTGACAAAGTGGTTAATTTCTACCTTGGCGGCTTGGATTATTGTGAAATCAATTACAGGGACACAAGATTACAGTAAAGAACGATCTCTCTCCCATACTAACTGATATATGGTGGTTCCAGGTGCAGTTACATAAAGGACGAATATAGCTCATCATAAATGGTGTTTGTCAATTATCCGGGTTGCAGCGGTAGCAAGCAACCTAGTCTGGATTGCAGCGGTAGCTAGCAACCTAGTAAGAGACCATCACGTCCAATGTTACGAAATATAAAAACTCATAGTTCCTAAAAAAGCAGTCAGATCGAAACAAAAAGAACACCATTAGAACCGCCTTGTCCGAAACCCCTGTATAGAAAACTTTCAGTCCCTTGGTTTGAACAGCAAAGGAAATATCTTGGCTTGAAAATCAAGAAAATTACATTAAAAGACCATCAATGGAATAACAAACAATTACATACATTTGAATTAGTTAGCTATTTGATTTTTGAGGTTCGTCTCTTACTATTTCAAAGAAGAAAAAGCCGTAGGCTTTTTCCTGTTTGAAATCAGTTCATTGTCCGGGTTGCAGCGGTAGCTAGAAATTATAATAAAGAACGAACTCTTGCCTATACTAATCTGGGTTGCCGTGGTAGCTAGCAACCTAATAAGAGACGATCGCGTCCAATGTTAAGAAATATAAAAACCCTTAGCTCCTAAAAAAGGAGTCCGATCAAAACAAAAAGTACACCATTGGAACCGCCATGTCCGAAACCCCTGTATAGTAAACTTTCTGTCCCTTGGCTTGAACAGCAAGGGAAATATATTGGCTTGATTACAGTAAAGAACGAACCTTAGCCCATAGTAAAAGACGATCATTAGAAGAACAAACCATTGCATACATTGGACTTAGTTAGATGCCTGATTTTTTTAGAGTTACAATAAGGAACGAACTGAACCCATAGTAACTTAAGTATTAAATCAAACGGTTCGTGGTCATAACAAAGAGCTGTGTAATGACTCATTTTAAAGGAATCTGCTGCATATAGAAACCTTTTGTAATTAACAAAATTAATTATTATTATAAAACAAATTGTTACGATATGGTAAAGAACTAACTCGAGGCGATAGTAACTAATTTAATTTTGAAAAGAAAGAATAACGGCAGAAACCTAAATGGTAGCATTAGTAAGCTACATTTCATAAGAACCGCCCACCGGGATTTGAACTCGGATCGCAGGAGTCAAAGTTCTAAGTGCAAACCACAACACCAAGAAACGTTCTTTAAATAAAGCATTTTAACAGTATATGATAACTTAAAGACCGACCTCTAACCCTCAGTATTGTCAATCAGTTCGAGTTAAAGAACTTTATAGCAATTTCAAACAGTTTGTGGGATTACAGTAAAGAACAAACTTCCAGCCCAGAGTAACTAAAATAAGATTATAATTAATATTAAATATTGATCAATAAATAAGATTATAATTAATATTAAATATTGATCAATGATGTCATAATCGTAGGCTGTAGCCAGGTCGTCCCTTACTATTTCAATTAAGAAAAAGCCATAGGTTTTTCCTGTTTGTAATACATATTGTAAAGAACGACATCTAGCCCATGTTAATTGAAATATAAATAGGGATAATGTAATTTTCATCGGTATCATGGTTACATTACAGGGCGATCATTGGAATAACAAACCTTTTCATACATTGGACTTTGTTTAGCTACTTGATTGTTTTAGGTTCGTCTCTTACTATTTCAAAGAAGAAAAAGCCGTAGGCTTTTTCCTGTTTGTAATCAGCCACCTAGTAAGCGACGATCTCGTCCAATGTTAAGAAATACAATAACCCATAACTCCTAAAAATGGAATCATATCAGAATAAAAAGTACATGATTAGAACCGCCTTGTCTGAAAACTCTATATAGTATCCTGGTTGCAGCGGTAGCTAGTAACCTAGTAAGAGACGATCACGTCCAATGTTAAGAAATATAAATACCCATAGTTCCTAACAAAGGAGTCAGATCAAAACAAAAAGTACACCATTAGAACCGCCTTGTCCGAAACCCCTGTATAGTAAACTTTCTGTCCCTTGGCTTGAACAGCAAGGGAAATATATTGGCTTGAAAGTCAAGAAAAGTGGCAGCTACTACAACATTCTGCCTAAGCGGTATATTTTTTTTTCTTTGTTTCCAGAGATAGCTTGGCACTGGAACATCGTAGATAGTTGTTCAATGGCTCATTTTAAAGGAAATTAATTGGGTTAAAAATCTATAGTAACTAAAATAAATTATTTCTAAAAGAGAATAAATTTTTCCACCAAAAACTGCATTTTTGATGTCTTTTCACGCTGCAGTCTTTCAAACATAATACCAGCGGTAAGATTTGAACCCAGGCCTCCGAAGAGACTGGTGGCTAACACCAGTGCCTTGGACCACTCGGCCAGGCTGCCTCTCATAAATAAATATATATGTGAATTTGGGTTGCAGCAGTAGCTAGCAACCTAGTAAGAGACGACCAGTCCAATGCTAAGAAATATAAAAACACAAAACTCCTAAAAATAGTCAGATCGAAACAAAAGTACATCATTAGAACTACCTTGTCTGAAACCCTACTAGATAAATAATGAATGTTATCATAGTTTTATATTAGAGCTATGACGTGAATAGAAAAACACGAAATTATATTGTTGTTTCTGAAGACGTCATGAAATAATACCATTGTGCCCTAACGTCATGAAATAAAATCATTACGCCTTGACGTCATAATTACTATATAAGAAACGTTAAAACTGTAAATGGTCTCATTCATGAATAAATAAAGGTTAGATCAAAGCAAGCTACACGCAAGTTAAAAAAAACGGTACTACAAAAAAAAAACAGAGATAGTATTTCGAAAAGAAAAAAGCAAAGGCATTCAACCGACTAGGCGTATCGAGAAGTAATCAGACTAAACAGTAAGGTTTGGTATCACAATGATGAAGATTATAGACATGGGAAAATTGAAACATCCAAACAAAAGATCAAGGAGCGTTATCACAATGATGAAGATTATAGACATGCGAAAATTGAGACAGCCAAACAAAACATCAAGGAGCGTTATCAAAATGATAAACTTTATAGAGAAGCACCAATTGAGCAGGCTAGACAAAAGATCAATGAGCGTTATCACAATGATGAAGATTACCGAAAAATATATAAGAAAAAAGTTGCTACCAGAATAATGGGTAGATACTGGGGTGACAAAAGCTATAATGAAAAAATTAAACTCTCTGCGAGGTTGTACCGAAGAACGCATAAGGACAAAGGGAAAAATTACATTCAGAAATACAAGAAGATGGCAAAAATGCAGGCTGATCTTCGTAAATTGAGAAACATTTTACGCATGTTTTACCAGGATCACGAAAAGTATTCAAAATTACAGATTAAAATTTTCTTTGAAAGAGCGAATGCTGTTGAAAAGTCGGCTAGAAATACTCTGGGAAAACTTCATAGTAATATCCAAAAGAATTGTGCTCAGTTTACTGAAAAGCTTCCAAGGTATGGATTGGCAACTGCAGAACAGTTTATAGATGCAATGGAAAATGTTCGACAACACAGTGAAAATACACAAGCTTACTTCTTAGAAAATTCGTATATTAATTTTGGAAGGAGCAATTGCAGTTATGTAGCAGCAATAAAAATATATATATATACAAGCATACCTATCAACAGCGAAGGAAAAGCAATGTTTTTCAATTATGGCGAAAACGAGCCTGTTAGGGTTATTAGTATATGTGTTTGTAAGACTAATGATTTAGAACAAATTCCTGGAACACCGAGTCAAGAAAAAAGTATTTCTAACTGTGTTTTAAACAGTTCTTTTATTTATACTAAATATTTCGCAAAAAGTGCTCAGTGTAGTTGAAAAAACTGTATTTGTAAGTATGACACAACTATTGAAAAACGCTCTGAAACTAGATCTGACAAGGAAATTATGATGGCTGGAGTCACCTATAACAATCTGAGTAAACATTCAAAACCAAAAATTGGGCAGCAGGTTACTTGGCAATGTCACCCTGATATCTGCAAGCTCTATCCGAACGGACATTGAATTATGTCAAATTCTTTTTGATATCCTTGAAAATACTATAGCATTAAAATTTTCAACTGACAAAGTGGTTAATTTCTACCTTGGCGAATTGGATTATTGTGATTTACATTAAGGGACGATCATTGCAATAACAAACCATTGCAGACTTAGGACTTAGTTAGCTACTTGATTGTTTGAGGTTCGTCTCTTACTATTTCAAAGAAGAAAAAGCCGTAGGCTTTTTCCTGTTTGTAATCATATAGCATAGAATCTGGGTTGCAGCGGTAGCTAGCAACCTAGTAAGAGACGATCAGTCCAATGTTAAGAAATCCGGGTTGCAGCGGTAGTTACAATAAGGAACGAACTGAACCCATAGTAACTTAAGTATTAAATCAAACAGTTCATGGTCATAATAAAGAGCTGTGTAATGGCTCATTTTAAAGAATATAATAAAGTTACAATAAGGAACGAACTGTAAACCGTAGTAATTGAAGTTTTAAATCAAACAGTTCGTGGTCAGAATAAAGAGCTGTGTAATGGCCTATATTAAAGGAAATTTCTGTATAAAGTCACAATAAGGAACGAACTGTAACCCATAGTAACCCATAGGTAATCAAACAGTTCGTGGTCATAATTTTATAATAAAGAACGACCCCTTGCCTATACTAAATTTTATACGCCACTTAATTATGGTATAGGATAGTAATTCAACAGATAGCTTGGCACTGGAACATTGTAGAGAGTTGTTCAATGGCTCATTTTAAAGGAAATTAATGGGGTTAAAAACCTTTTGTAATTAAAACAAATTATTTTTATTACATTAAAAAATTTTAATTATAATTTCTTAAGAAATCATCATAAGTAAAAATTTCCCATACGGAAATTGAACTCAAGCCAACTGGCTGACAGCTATCCCAACCTCTAAACCATATAGGATATATTAAAATATCCGATTAATGAAGTTTATGTTAAAGAACAGATTATCAACCTAGTTAGCTGTCTGATTATTTGAGGATCGTCTCTTACTATTCCAAAGAAGAAAAAGCCGTAGGCTTTTTCCTGTTTGTGATTTATAATCCGGGTTCAAGCGGTAGTTATAGTAAAGAACAGACTCAAGCCCAAAAAAACTGAACCCTGTGGTTCATTCATATCATCTTCCTTATTTTAGCTAGGATTTAATTATAATAGCAACCTAGTAAGAGATGATCACGTCCAATGTTAAGAAATATAAAAACGCATTACTCCTTAGAAAATTATAATAAAGAACAACCTCTTCCCTATACTAAATTTTATACGCCACTTAATTATAGTATAGGTAAGTAATTCAACAGATAGCTTGGCAATGGAACATCGTACAGAGCTGTTCAATGGCTCATTTTAAAGTAAATAAAGGATCGATATAGTTCATTATAAATGATTTTAGTCAAGTAGTTATTAATAGAATTTTCGTTTAGACTTTAATCCGGGTTGCAGCAGTAGCTAGAAACCTAGTAAGAGACGACCACGTCCAATGCTAAGAAATATAATAACCCATAGCTCCTAAAAATAGAGTCAGATTAAAATAAAAAGTAAACCATTAGAACTGCCTTGTCTGAAATTTCTTTACAGATTACTCACCGTCACTTGGCTTGAACAAAAAGGGAAATATATTGGCTTGAAAATCAAGAAAAGTGGCAGCTACTACGATATTTTGCATGAACGGCATCTTTTTTTCGTTTTTCCACTTTTTTTCCTACTCATCTAGCTGGGCACTGGAAATACATAGAGACATGTATTATGGCTTATTTTAAAGGAAATTGCTATATCTAGTGCCTTTTGTAATTAATCCGAGTTGCAGCGGTAGTTAGAAACCAAGTAAGAGAAGTTTACGTCCCATGTTAAGAAATATAAGAACCCATAACTCCTAAAAAAAGAGTCGGATTAAAACAAAAAATACACCTTTAGAACCATCTTGTCGAAAACCCCCTATATATGAAACTTTCTGTCCCTGGGCTTAAACAGCAAGGCATATATATTAGCTTGAAAATCAAGAAAAGTGGCAGCTACCACAGCATTCTGCCTAAATGGCATCTTTTTTTCTTCTTTATTTCCATCACATATATGAAAAAACAATCATTGGAATACCAAACCATTGCCTATATTGGACTTAGTTAGCTACTTGATTGATTGGGGTTCGTCTCTTACTATTTCAAAGAAGAAAAAGCTGTAGGCTTTTTCTTGTTTGTAATCATTATACTGAAGAACGAATCATGAAGCATATTTAAGGACCAAGGGTGTAGTATTTTATAGTAATCAAACAGTTCGTGGTAACGAACTGTATAGTAAGAGTGACTCCTCTAAATAGTAACCAAAACTCTAAAAATGGAATTTTAATATCACAGTAAAGAACGATCTCTCGCCCATAGTAACTGATATATGGTGTTTCCAAGGGTAGCTGCAGGCTATCCAAATTGTAGCGGTATCCGGGTTACAGCTTGGAGTTTCAAGGGACGGAAATTAATGGGGTTATAGTACACCATTAGAACCGCCTTGTCCGATATACCTGTATAGGAAACTTTCTTTCCTTTGGCTTGAACAGCAAGGAAAATATATTGGCTTGAAAATCAAGAAAAGTGGCAGCTACTACAGCATTCTGCCTAACGGCATCTTTTTTATTTTTTTTTTCTTTTCCACAGACAGCTTGACACTGAAACATCGTAGAGAGTTGTTTATTGGCTCATTTTAAAGTAAATTAATGGGGTTTAAAAACTTTTGTAACTTAAACATATTATTTTTAAAACCATAATAAAGAACGACCTCTTGCCTATACTAAATTTATAGGCCACTTGATAATAGTATAGGTTAGTAAAGTTTTATTGTAAAGAACGAACTTTTGACCAAATGTTTACACTAAAAGTCGATCATTGGAATATCAAGCCATTGCTTACATCCGGGTTGCAGTGGTAGCTTGCAACCTAGTAAGAGACTTACATTCAAGAACGAACTGTAGTCCATAGTAACTGATCTGGGTTGTAGTAGTAGCTTGCAACCTAGTGGGAGATCCGGGTTGCAGCGGTAGCTAGCACCTAGTAAGAGACGATCCTGTCCCATATTAGTTAAAAACTAAAGTAAACCATAACTCCTAAAAATAGAGTCAGATCAAAGAGTACAATATATAATAAAGAACTACCTCTTGCCTATACTAAATTATATAGGCCACTTAACTATAGTATAGGTTAGTTAATTTATATTAAAAGACGATCACTGAAATAACAAACCATTCCATACATTGGACTTAGTTAGCTACTTGATTGTTTAAGTTTCGTCTCTTACTATTTAAAAGAATCCTGTTTGTATTTATAGTTAAAAAACGAACTCAAGCCCAAAGAAACTGAACCCTGTGGTTCCTTCATATTATCTTCATTATTTTAGCTAGATCCGGGTTGCAGAGGTAGCTAGCAACCTAGTAAGAGACGATCACGTCCAATGCTAAGAAATATAAAAGCCCATAGCTCCTAAAAAAGGAGTCAGATCAAAACAAAAAGTACACCATTAGAACCGCCTTGTCCGAAACCCATGTATAGGAAACTTTCTGTCATTTGGCTTGAACAGCAAGGGAAATATATTGGCTTGAAAATCAAGAAAATTTACTTTAGCCACGTTATTCTCCACAAACGGCATATTTTTTTTCTTTCTTTTCCACAGATAGCTTGGCATTGGAACATCGTAGAGAGTTGTTCAATAGCTCATTTTAAAGGAAATTATTTAGGTTAAAAATCTTTAGTAACTAAAATAAATTATTTCTAAAAGGGAATAAATTTTTCCACCAAAAACTGCATTTTTGATGTCTCTTCATGCTGCAGTATTTTCAAAGATATTTGATTTTTTTACATAAATCATAATCGTATACCAGCGGCAAGATTCGAACCCACGCCTCCGAAGAGACTGGTGGCTAACACCAGCGCCTTGGACCAATCGGCCAGGCTGACTCTCATAACTACCGGGTTGCATTACATTAAAAGATGATCACTGAAATAATCCGGGTTGCAGCGGTAGCTAGCAACCTAGTAAGAGACGATCACGTCCAATATTAAGAAATATAAAAACCCATAGCTCCTAAAAAAGGAGTCAGATCAAAACAAAAAGTACACCATTAGAACCGCCTTGTCCGACACTCCTGTATAGTAAACTTTCTGTTATTTGGCTTGAACAGCAAGGGAAATATATTGGCTTGAAAATTAAGAAAAGTGGCGGTTACTACAACATTCTGCTTTAACGGTATATTTTTTTCTTTCTTTCTCTTCCACAGATAGCTTGGCACTGGAACATCGTAGAGAGTTGTTCAATGGTTCATTTTAAAGGAAAACTCTAGATCTAGTGCCATTTGTACTTAATTTTTTTTAGAAATTAATTACTTTTTACGAAAAACTTAATTTTTTATATACAATATTGATCAATGACGTCATAGTCGTTGGATTTAGTTAGTACATAATAAAGACTCGATCATCGAATTTAAGCTGAAACTAAGTAAAGGACAATTATGCCTCCATGTATTCACAGTGATGTAAGATTTCCCATTACATCTGTAAACTGTTCCACAGTTGTCGGTCTATACCTTGGAAGCTTTTTATTAAACATGCAACATTTCTTTTGAATATTACTATGAAGTTTTGCGAAAGCATCTCTAGCCGACTTTTCAAACAAATCCATTCTTTCAAAGATAATTTTAATCTTTAATTTTGAATATTTTTCGTAATCCCGGTAAAACATTCGTAAAATTTTTCTCAATTTACAAAGATCAGTCTGCATTGTTGCCATCTTTTTGGACATTTGAATATAATTTTTAATTGTGTCCTTATGCGTTCTTTGCAGCTTGTGTAAACTGCAAAAATATCCATGGTATCCGAGCAATAGTTTGAATATTTCAATTCAAGCTAGAAAAATACCTTAAAATGTTAAAATTTGTTTTATTTTTGGTTAGGTTCTAACTACCCGATGTGGCATATAGTATGTATTTTCAGACCAAAAATTCAATTTTTTAATGTATTTTATTTTTCAGTTTAAAATCGTACAATAAAAGACGAACTCTAGCCTATACTAACTGAATGGTGTGTATGAGTGTGCGGAGCGGTTATAGTGTCATGGTTGTATTATAATAAAGAACGACCTATTGCCTATACTAAATTTTATAGGCCACTTAACTATAGTAGCCTATAAGTTAGTAAAGTTTAGACAAAGGACTATTTATTTATAGACAAAGAACATTATGGTGAACAACGAATTTTATATTAGTACATAAAGGACCGATATAGTTCATCATAAATGGTAGTTGTCAATTAGGTTTTGTCTATATATTATATAAAGGACCGATATAGTTCATCATAAATGGTGTTTGTCAATATGTTTTTTTATTGAGTTATCCAGAAAAATACCTGAAAATTTGACATTTGGTTTTGACTGGTGTTTATATTAAATAACGAACTATAGTACAAAAAGGATCGATAACTATAGTATAGGCTAGTACAGTTATATTTAAGGTCAATATATTAAAGTTTCCATTAAAAGACGATCATTGGAATAAAAACCCATTACATATATTTGATATACCGGGTTTCAGTGATAGCTAGCAACCTAGTAAGAGACGATCACGGCCAATGTTAAGAAATATTAAAACCCATAACTCCTAAAAAAAAGTCAGATAAAAACAAAACATACACCATTAGAACCACCTTGTCCGAAAGACCTGTATAGGAAACTTTCTGTCCCTTGGCTTGAGCAGCAAGGGAAGTATATTGGATTGAAAATCAAGACAAGTGGTGGCTACTACAACATTCTGCCTAATCGGCATATTTTTTGTTCTTTCTTCTCTCTTGTCCACAGATAGCTTGGCACTGGAACATCGTAGAGAGTTTTTCAATGGCTCATTTTAAAGGAAATTAATTGGGTTAAAAATCATTTGTAACTAAAATTAATTATTTCTCAAAGATAATAAATTTTTCCACTAGAAACTGCATTTTGAATGTCTTTTCATACTGCAGTCTTTTCAAAGATATTTGATTTTTGTACATAAATCATAATCGTATACCAGCGGTAAGATTTGAACCAACGCCTGCGAATAAACACCAGCGCCTTGGACCACTCGGCCACGCTGCCTCTCATAACTCTATATGTTGATACATTAAAAGACGATCATTGGAATAATAAACCATTGTATACATTGGACTTAGTTAGCTACTCGATTGTTTGAGGTTCGTCTTTTACTATTTCAAAGACGAAAAAGCCGTAGCCTCTTTCCTGTTTTTCTCCGTTCAGGATCACTAAAGTTATTATGGAAACTACAAAAATATTTATGTTGTCCGAGCAATAATTTCATTTTTTTTAATTAAAACTAGAAAAATACCGTAAAATTTTTAAATTATGTTTTTTTGTTAAATTCAAACTACACGACGTGTCATTTATTGTGTATTTCCACAAGAAGGTTCAATTTTTTTATTTTAGTTTTCAGTTCAGGATTTCTAAGTCTATTATGTAAATTGCAAAAATATTTATGGTTTCTGAGTAATAATTTTATTTTTTTAATTAAAACTAGAAAAATACCTGAAAATTTTAAAATTAGTTTTGTTTTTGTAAGGTTCTAATCTACGTGCTGTTGTAATTAACAAAAAAATTGATGGTTTTAACAAAAAATCTGATTCTTCAATTGAAACTAGAATTATTCAGAATTATTTTTAAATTAGATTTATTTTTTAATAAATTCTAACTACACGACGCGTCATTTAATGTGTATTTCCATAAGAAGATTCAATATTTTTTATTTTAGTTTTCAGGACTGCTATATTTGTTATGTAAATTGAAAAAATATTTATGGTATCTGAGGAATAATTTTATTTTTTAAATTAAAACTAGAAAAATATTTGAAAATTTTAAAATTAGTTTTGTTTTTTGTAAGGTTCTAATCTACGTGCTGTTGTAACTAACACAAAAAAACAAAAATCTGATTCTTCAACTGAAACTAGAATTGTTCCGAAATTTTTCTAATAAAATGATTAACTGCAAACTGCAAAAATATTTATGGTGTCTGAGCAATAATTTTAATTTTTAATTCAAACCAGAAAAAATGCCAGAAAATTTTAAAATTAGTTTGGTTTCCCTTTTGCTTTAAGGGACTTGTTACGTTTACAAAGAGACACACGACAAAGGAAATTTTTTAAAGAATGGTTGTCGGTATAAGGGTGGTAAGAGGACCAGACTGGAAGTGGGGTAATCAAGATGGTGGTGAAGGATTTGTTGGTACAGTGATTGACAAAGGAACGCATGGTAATGGAAATCTCCCAGATAAAACTGTTGTTGTCCAGTGGGATATGGGCTGGAGAACTAACTACCGTATTGGATATCAGAATTCTTATGATTTAAGGGTCTGGGATAATGCTCCCACAGCTGTAAGTCATCCAAAATCTTTCTGTGATAATTGTCGGAAGCATGGAATACCAGGAACCTTATGGAAATGTAATGTCTGCCAAAACAATGATCTTTGTACCCTTTGTTATATGGCCGATAAACATGATACTTCACACGCCTTTGTTAGATACTTGTTGGTTGATTCTGTTGGGAGTCTGATGCCACCAAGGAAGCATTCTAAAAAAATACCTCTGAAAGGGATATTTTTTGGTGCCAAAGTTGTTCGAGGGCCAGATTGGGACTGGGGAAATCAAGACGGTGGCGATGGTAAAGTTGGTCGTGTTCAGGAAGTCCGTGGTTGGGTAAACGAAACCAATTTCTCTGTTGCGTCCGTTAATTGGCCTTCAGGAGAAACCAACATTTATAGAATCGGACACAAAGGAAAAGTAGATCTTATGTGTGTATCAGAAGCAATTGGAGCTTATTGCTATATAGACCATTTAGCGATACTCGGGAAAACAGAACTAGTTGGTCCCGTAATACCAAGGTCATTAGAAGCCCCTGAAGGCTCTCGAGAGGCAACGGAGGAAACAAATACATTTTCTGTTGGTGACCATGTACAGGTCGATGTTGATATTACAGCGTTGAAAAGGCTACAAGTAAACCACGGAGGTTGGAGTCCAAGTATGACTAAATTGATCGGGAGAGTGGGAGTTGTTCACCGCATCATAGAATTTGGAGACATAAGAGTGGCCTATGATTACAGCGGCAATCTCTGGACTATAAATCCTAAAGCACTTTCCCGAGTTACCGTGTTCTCAATAGGAGAGGAAGTTATGATTATTAAGGACAAGAATAAGGTTCAAGAGCTTCAACGTGGACATGGTGAATGGATTGATGCTATGGAAACGACTCTTGGAAAAGTAGGGAAAGTGATGCATATTTATATGGATGGTGATGTTTGTGTTCAAACGTATTCGCGTGAACACAGTCGTGTTCAATCATGGACATTCAATCCTTTGTGCCTTGTCAATGTCTCTGGCAGTACGGAATCTCACAATTTCGCCGGGACGAATCAAAATAGGGAAAGCCTTCATCCTGAAATGGATTTGGTACGAAGGGTGCCTGAAGTCCAGTCGAACGAAATTGATTTGCTGGTTCATGAAGCTGCCAAAGGGAAAGTTGATAAAGTTAAGGAAATCCTTGCAAAAAATATGGAGAAGATTGACGAAAAAAGTAACGGAAAGACAGCGTTGCAAGTTGCAGCCCACGAAGGGCATGTCGAGGTTGTTAAAGCGCTCTTACAAGCTAATGCTTCAATGGAAATTCAAGACGACGAAGGAGATACAGCTTTGCATTATGCAGTTTTCGGAAATAAGGAGGTGCTAACGGAAATGCTGTTGATGAAAGGTGCCAAAATCGACGCAATCAACAAAGGGAAATGTACGCCGCTTCATATAGCAGTTAATAAACAACACTTGGCTTGCGTCAAATTGCTGATCAAGTTTAATTGTAGTCTAAATATGCAGGATTCTTTTGGCGACACCCCCTTACATGACGCCATCTGTCGAAAGAATGATGAATTAGTTGAGTCATTATTGGCATGTCCTGGTATTGATCTCTTTATAAAAAATTCTCGTGGCTTTAATAGCCTCCATTACGCTTCTTTGAGAGGAAACCATTTCGCAGCTGATAAAATTATTTTAAAATCCCGTCAATTGGTTGATGTGTTTAAAGACGATGGATTTGGGCCATTGCACTTGGCAACACTGAATAATCACAGTCCAGTTGCCGAACTTCTCCTAGTCTGGGGTTTAGCTGATCCTAACATTACGAATACCAAAGGTCAGACTCCTCTTCATCTGGCAGTGTCTCGGTTACATCCATCTATAGTTCAAATGTTGGTGTCCCATGGGGCCAATCTAAACGTTCAAGATGAAGAAGGCAACACTCCATTGCACTATGCTCTAAAGAAACATGCCACGACGACTGGTGCCGTTTCAGAAGAAGAATCTCCTTTGATCTATCGGATATGGTGCGATTTAGCTGAGCAAGGTCGATTAGATGCTATTGGCCTTGCAGTTGCTTGCCATCTAATTGAGAAAGGAGCCGATTCATCAAAACCAAACAAAGCCAAGAACTTGCCTCTGGATTTTGTTCTTGAAAACGAAGTCAAAATCATTCTTTGGTCATTCATGCCGAAAAAGCAATCTCCCTTATTAGAGGCTAAAGAATGCAAGCCATCAACATCCTATGCTCCTGATGCTGCTGCGAAGTTGATGTCTGGTTTGAACTTGGAAGAGGCAGTGGAAGAACCCTCAGAATGTATAGTTTGTTGTGAAATTCGTGATCAAGTACAGTTTATTCCGTGTGGACATAAAATAGCTTGCTTAGATTGTGCAATTAGGATGAAAAAATGTTTGACGTGTAAAGAGGCTATTCAGCATAAATTACAAAAAGATGGCATTTCATTAAATGCTGAAAGTAGCTCTCGGGCTGTGGAACGTTTACAGTACGTGTTGAAAAACCTGGAAAAACGTGTTGCTGAGATGGAAGAGGCGACTAGGTGTCCAATTTGCTTAGAAAAAAGAAAAAATGTCGCATTTTCTTGCGGCCATGGAACTTGTGAAAGCTGTGCACAAACCCTTAAAACGTGCCATATGTGCCGGAAACCGATTCTTAAACGGACAAGCCTCTACTAGGCTATGGCAGGTGAAGAAATTCGAATTCTATATCTCGGTAAAATTGACTTACCTGCAGTAAGGTGTGAGTCTCACTTATCTCATTTCTTGAAAGGCTTTATTTCAAAGGATTAAAACGGAAAGTGTTTCCCAAGATATGTTGCATATTTGGTTTGAAAAAGTTAATATGGATCGATTCTTGCTTAATTTTTTTTTGTGTCAGTTTCGTTAGTTTTCACTTTTTGTTGTAAGTGCGTGTCTGTTTACTAGAGGACTCAATGCTTTAATAATCAAATATCTTTGAAAAGGTAACAAATTGCCTGCGGTTAGAAAACAAGCGACAATAAGAATCAAGCAGTTCGTGGTGAAAAAAACTATAGTAAGAGCGATCCGGCTCAATAGTAACCGAAACTCTAAAAATACGGAATTTTGATATCAATAGATACATCAGAAGAATCGGATTTTTTTGCTGATTTTAAATATTTGGGTTTCATCGAGTTTTTCATTCTAACCCATCAAAAGTTACGATCCTGAGAAAATTTGCCTTGAAAAAAAGGAGAAAAAACCGCTAATGGTAACATAATCTTATTGAAAACCACACCATGGGATTCAGCGTATCAGAGAACCTTACTGTACAGGTTTCAAGCTCATATCTGCAAAAATGTGGAATTTTGTATTCTTTGCCAGAAGAAAGATCACGGGTGCATGTTTATTTGTTGTTTTTTTCCAGGGGTGCTCATATTGACCCAGTGGTCCTATATTGTCGTGAGAGAGCTCATTTGAACGGCAATGAAAAGTTCTAGTGCCTTTCTTAACTGAAAAACAAAATTTAATTAAATTAAAAAACTTTTAAAACTAAATCCGTATATAGAAGCCTGCCATCCCGAAAATGGCTCCATATTTTTTCGGGAAAATTGGTATCTTTGGATATTCTCGAATAAAAAAAAGGTTTTGATAGGTCAGAAGTCTGAGAAAGTTCGTTAAAAACCTTAATTTTGGAAAAAAACTGTAATAATCAAATATCTTTGAATAGACTTCAGTATGAAAAGACATTAAATTGCGTAAAGAGCAGAAAACTGGTAATTGCAAAATATTTGTATATATTTAAACAAGGGATTATCACAACTCGGATACCTAAAAAAATAAAACCAAGAGTTTGAAGCTTAGTAGAAATCGTTGTTAGAAATCGGACTTGCTGTAATAATCAAAAATGGTAATTGCAAAAAGCTGGTAATTGTAAAAATATTCATATATATTTCAACAAGGGATTAAAACAATTCAAAAACCTTAAAAAAGAAAACCAAAAGTACGAAGCTTAGTTGAAATTGGACTTGCTTTAATAATCAAATATCTTTGAATAAACTGCAGTATGAAAAGACGTTGCAGAAAGAGCAAAAAACGGGTAATTGCAGAAATATTTGTGTTTATTTAAACAAGGGATTACCACAATTCGAATACCTAAAAAAAATAAAACCAAAAGTTTGAAGCTTAGCAGAAATCGTTGTTAGAAATCGGACTTGCTGTAATAATCAAAAATGGTAATTGCAAAAAAACTGGTAATTGCAAAAATATTTGTATATATTTTAACAGGGGGTTACAAAAATTCAAAAACCTCAAAATATAAAACCAAAAGTTTGAAGCCTAGCAGAAATCGTTGTTAGAAATCGGACTTGCTTGCTGTAATGATCAAATATTTTTGAATAGATTCAGTATGAAAAGACATTAAATGGCCTAAAGAGCAAAAAACTGGTAATTGTAATAATATTTGTATTTACTTTAACAAGTGATTAAAACAATTCTAAAATCCTAAAAAATAAAACCATAAGATTGAAACTTAGTAGATATCGTTATAAGGAATCGCACTTGCTGTAATAATCAAATATCTTTGAATAGACTCAGTGCACTAAACTGCCTAAAGAGCAAAAAACTGATAATTGCACAAATATTTGTATATATTTTGACAAGGGATTACAACAATTTCAAAACCTTAAAAAAGAAAACCAAAGGTTTGAAGCTTAGTAGAAATCGTTGTTAGAATTCGGACTTGCTGTAGTAATTAAATATATTTGAACAGATATCAGTGCGAAAAGACATTAAATTGCCCAAAGAACAAAAAACTGGTAATTGCAAAAATATTTGTATATATCTTAATAAAGGATTAAAAAAGTTCAAAAACCTTAAAAAAGAAAACCAAAAGTACGAAGCTTAGTTGAAATCGGACTTGCTTTAATAATCAAATATCTTTGAATACACTGCAGTATGAAAAGACATTGCGGAAAGAGCAAAAAACGGGTAATTTCAGAAATATTTGTATATATTTAAACAAGGGACTACCACAATTCGAATGCCTAAAAAAATAAAACCAAAAGTTTGAAGCTTAGCAGAAATCGTTGTTAGAAATCGGACTTGCTGTAATAATCAAAAATGGTAATTGCAAAGTCAACTGGTATTTGCAAAAACATATGTATATATTTTAACAGGGGATTATAAAAATTCAAAAACCTTAAAATATAAAACCAAAAGTTTGAAGCCTAGCAGAAATCGTTGTTAGAAATCGGACTTGCTTGCTGTAATAATCAAATATTTTTGAATAGATTCAGTATGAAAAGACTTCAAATGTCAACTACTTGGCTCGAGGTCGATTCCCGGTATGGGCAATATAAGGATTCCTTTTATTACTTCAGTTACTAGGGGCTACAGTCCCTGCCATAATGTAAATATTTCTTAAGACTCGTATCAAGTACCAGAAACCTAACAAAAAATAAAAGTAATTTTAAATTTTCAGGTATTTTTTTTTAGTTTGAATTAAGTGATTAAAATTATTGCTCAGATATCATAAATATTTTTGCAGTTTACGTAGTAACTTTAGCGATTCTAAACTGAAAAATAAAATATATAAAAAAGTTGAATTTTTTGCTCTGGAAATTAAGCAAAAAGGTTCTGGTTAGAACCTAACCAAAAATAAAACTAATTTTAAAATTTTAAGGTATTTTCTTGTTTGAATTAAAAGATTCTAACTATTGCTTGGTATACCATAAATATTTTTGCAGTCTACACAAGCTGCAAAGGACGCATAAAGATAGAGTTAAAAATTACATTCAGAAGTCCAAGAAGATGGCAAAAATGCAGGCTGATCTTTGTAAATTGAGAAACATTTTACGAATGTTTTACAGGGATTACGAAAAATATTCAAAATTACACATTAAAATTCTCTCTGAAAGAGCGTATGTTGTTGAAAAGTCGGCTAGAAATGCTTGGGGAAAACTTCATAGTGATATCAAAAAGAAATGTTGTATTTTTAATTAAAAGCTTCCAAGGTATGGACTGGCAACTGTGGAACAGTTTACAGATGTAATGGAAAATATTAGATATCACTGTGAATATACGGAGGCATAATTGTCCTTTACTTAGTTTCAGCTTTATTCGATGATCGAGCCTTTATGTACTACAACCTACGCTTATGACGTCATTGATCAATATTGTACATGATAAATGAAGTTTTTCGTAAAAAATTGATTCTATTAAAAAAAAATTAATTATAAATGGCACTAGATCTAGACATTTCCTTTAATATGAGCTATCGAACAACTCCCTACGATGTACCAGTGCCAAGCTATCTGTGAAAAAAAAAAAATACCGTTTGGGCAGAATGCTGTAGTAGCTGCCACTTTTCTCGATTTTCAACCCAATATATTTTCCGTGCTATTCAAGCCAAGGTACTGAAAGTTTCCTATGTAAGGGTTTCAGACATGGCGGTTCTAATGATGTACTTTTTGTTTTGATCTGGCTCTATTCTTAGGAGTAATGGGTCATTATATTTCTTAACATTGGACGTGATTGTCTCTTACTAGGTTGCTAGCTACCGCTGCAACCCGGATGATGATTCTTTGGAACCAACACCTAAACTACCAAACGTGATAGAAGTGAAAATCGACAACCTGGATAATCAGTTGCGACAACACCAATGCGGGCAGCTAAAGAAAAGGCAATTGTTAAAGTATCTGAAGCAATCAAAATCTAAAAATGTGACATGGGAAACCGAACACGTGAGCGATTCAATGAAAATCAACCTGGGCAGCAAGAATCAAAACGTGTCAAAAGTAAAAATGATAGTGATGATGATTCGGTTTGGGATTTTGACATGGATACGGTCATCAATGCCTACCATACCTTTGTTAAAAAACAAAGATTCGGCGATATGTATTTCATAATGACGAAAGACAAACCGAGTTAAAACAAACAAAACAAATTGAAAATGATAGAAATGATGATTGGGTTTTGGATTTTGAAATGGATAAGGTCATCAATGCCTACCATACCTTTGAAAATCAGAAACCATGAGTAAATAAATCGTTGGAAGAAAAAGAAGTTTTTGTCCCGCCACATGAACAAACAAACGAAACAAAGGTTCGGCGACAAGTCTTTCATAATGACAAAAGACAAGCCGAGGCAAAAGAAGAAGTTTGTCCCACCACCTTAACCAATAAAGAAATAAGGGTGGTCATTAATGCCTACCATACCTTTGAAAATCAAAAATTTGGACTAAATAAATCGTTGGAAGAAAACGATGTTTTTGTCCCGCCACGTGAACAATTAAAAGGAACAAAGGTTCGGCGATATGTCTTTCATAATGACAAAAGACAAGTCGAGGCAAACGAAGAAGTTTTTGTCCCACCACCTGAACAATTAAAAGAAACAAAGGTTCGGCAATATGTCTTTCACAATGACAAAAGACAAGCTGAGGCAAAAGCTAAAGGTCCAATAAAAAAAGGGTGATTTTACGAAGGCACTAACTCTAATTTAAAGTCTATTTGGACGTCATGACATCAAGAAAAGGCTCAAATTGTCTGCGTTTAGATGACAAGCAACAGTGAGAATTCGTATATAGAAGCCTGCCGAGTATATATATATATATATATATATATATATATATATATATATATTTTTTTTTTTTATATATATATTATATATATTATATTATATTATATTATATATATTATATATATATATATATTTTTATATATATATTTATATATATATATATATATATATATATATATATATATATATATATATATATATATATATATATATATATATATATATATATATATATATATATATATGTATATATATATATATATATATATGTTATAATATAATATAAAAATAATTCAAATAGGAATCTTAATGAATAGTTTCTACTTCCATTGGTTTGTGTCTTGGATTAAAAATTGTGTATACTTGGATTGGTTGTTTGCTATTGTTATTATTTTTTTCATGTTTTTTAGTAGATAAAGAAGCCATTAATAAAAACAATGGTCCAGTAACAATGTCATCTATTCTATTTATGGATTCTTCTAGCTGATCTGGATTGGGAGGCTACTATCCTCTTCTTCAGATACCTTTGGTTTCCAAAATTAGCAAGTTGATAGCCGGTCCGAGTACCAAAGCCCATATTTTTCCTTTTTTTAGGTCTCGTGTTCGGGACAAACAAGATAGGGCCACGTCAGAGCAAGTAATGGATCCTCGAACTCGTATGATTTTATTTAAACTGATGAGTCGTGGATTTATAGAACAAATTAACGGATGCGTCTCTACTGGAAAAGAGGCAAATGTGTATCACGCTACTGACAAAAGTGGGAGAGATTTAGCCCTGAAGATTTACAAAACGTCTATTCTAGTTTTTAAGGATAGAGACAAATACGTGACAGGAGAATTCAGGTTAGTTGTTTAGTAAAAAAGGATATTTTCATTTGGAAAAGAAATAGCAAATCTGTCGGTATTTGGCTGACATCCATTGATAAGGAAATGAAAAACCCAAGCATTTAGTTTCTTATGATCAAATTCGACCCTATGTCTATGAAACTGAGGTACCCATCTTCAAGTCGGGAAATGATTTACTAGAAGTATTATACTAGGTGGCCTTACGAACTTGTCGACTGTAAGCTTAACATTACGACAGAAGACACCATAAATTGCCTGAAGACATTCCAACCTTAACAATTAAGTCGGTAACACTAGCAGCAGACAAGAATCCTACAGAAACAAAATCATAAAACAAGTGATGGTCAAAGACCTTATGCTTATCTTAAGCGCTATAGATGGCAACCCTGAAAAGGTCTTGGGGAGGACATCTTTTAGCATTTACAATACTCAAGCTCCACGGACAAGGCTGTCATGCCGTATGCAGCTGTATGGAGTCCGTATTGTTAATCACGTATGGAAGGAGAACCGGAACCTCCCCCCCCCCAAAAAACAAAATCCGGCTACCTGTTAGACAAAAATAGGGTTAGTAAAACAACGGCAAGAATAAGCATGGGCACTGTTTCTGTTTTCTGTTTCTGTTCTGTTTTTAAAGTGCCTTTTTCTGTTGTTTTCTTACAAAAAAACAGAAACAGAAAAAAAACATATAACTTGTTTTTATTTACCTGTTCTGTTCTGTTTATGTTTTTATAATAACTATTTTGTCCTGTTTATGTTTTTTTTCTAACTGCTATCATTGCATTATTGATTTTACTGTATTAGTATGCTAAAAGGATATTGATAAATTTCAAAACTGCAAAATAGTTTTTCGACTCATTATATTGTATTTTGGATAGGTGCCGGCACACCACACAAATATTAAGGAATTGGAGTGTCAATATAAAGTAGAAGTAAGTAAAATGATGGCCCTCAGTGTTTCTAACATATCAAATTTGCTGTTAGATTGTTTAAGCTAGGCAAAATTAGGGCTTAGGAGTCAGATGAGAGTAGGTAGGTGTGTAAATGAGAGAACGGTAAAGGTGCAGTTTTGTTCCACTAAAACAATTTATTTTTTAGTGTATATTATTCAGTCAATTGAGCATCAAAGTTGCATAGGTACTGTCTAGGGGAAGTAGGGTTCAAACAAATCACTAATTGGTAGGTCCTCTGTATCCTACATTACATGGGAAGTAATCTGCACCTTTAACCGAGAAAACTTTAGTTCAACGGTTTTTATGGAATTGATGCTGCTAGATAACAGTGACTTCTATGATTACCATACTAGCCTGTGCACGATAAATACCGATTATTAATTGCAAATTTTCTTAAATTTTTAGTCAGAGAGGAATGTAAAAGTATTGAAGTCTTGTCCAGTAGAAATGTATGTTTTTGCTGGCACGTTTTATTGCATCAACATAACAACATATACTTTTTCGTAATGCCAAATATACTTTTTCTACCATGTGTTAATACAATCAACGGGAATCCTTTCAGGGAAAAGCCTAGAGTAGAAACATTAGCTTAATTAGCTGATTTTGGCCTAGCTGGCCAAAGTTTCATAAAATTTTGATGCACGTTTCTCATTCTGTAAGATAACCCCTCTTCCGGTGCACACGGTAATTTTTTCAATACTGGAAAATAAATTTAAAAAAATGCCACTAAGCAGTATATTATTTCTTGTATCTGTCTCTTAAATACCTATCATAGACAAGTAGGTCCCCGTAAAAATTAATATGATATAGTACGATTTACTAACACTAAAAGTCCTACTGGGCCATGGTTAATACACAATATACTTCAAAAATAATAAATTAAAATAACTTTATAATACTGTATATTATAATACTGTGCTGCAAATTGTCTAAGTTTTTAGGAAATCGTAGTTAGGAGCTTTCATTTTGCTTTTATTTGCCGACAGGTTTTCTGGCTTTTTGCGCAAACGAAACCACTCAGGGGGAAATTGGCCCCTTTCCCCCTAATTACGCCACTGAGGTGGAAGAGGCCAGATATTTGGCCGAGGGTGCAATTTTCAAAATGGTAGGCTACTGGAAGGTGCTTCTAGTTTGATGAAAAATCCTAAAATCAACCTTTGTTTTAAAACAAGCATAATGTCATTTTCTGATGACGACTTGAATGTTAGAAGACATCTCTCTGGGTACCCTACGGAAAAAGGAAGCAAAGAAAATATCGGCTGCAACTTCTGAAGAACATATCCAAAGGCTAAGGGAATTTCTACCATAATATTTATACACTATCTTAAAAGGAAACACCCATTTCATAAGCCCAAAGATAAAATATATGCGGCTGGTGATGAGACTAACAAACCTAAACCAACTAAAAAAATATATCAAGTCAGGCTGCTTCCCTTGAGAGATCTCCAGATAGTAAAACAAGTGACACATAAGGCAATGGATTAGTGAAATATGGAATAAGAAGAGCAGAGATACGATGGTTCTTTATTTCCAATCGATCTAAACAAGTTGTACTGCGGATGCTCTGCTGCAAAGCCCTGTTTAAGGACAAATTGCCACTTTCTGTGTTTGATAAGCCAGATATGAAACACCTTATTAAACAAAAAAAAAAACAAAAAAAAAACAGGTGCTTGAAAGCACCATTTGGGGGAACCGTCCATCGTCACATAAGTTTTGCTGCCAGAAAAAAAGAATTTCAGAAGGCTGCTTTAAGATCTGCCACTGCAAAAGGATCTGGCTTTATAGGCATCACTGCCTATTACTGCAGGAAGATGAAAAATAAGCAGAGGTTGCACCCCTATCTTTCACATTTCAAGAGGCATAAGCATTCTCATACAACTACTAACATCCTTTCCGCAATCCAAGTCGCAATCAGGAAGTTTTCAATGACAGATAAGATGTTCCACGTTGTGACTGATTCTGGGAACAATGTCACCGAAGACTGTAGGATATGAGCCCTTTCCTGAACTTCATGTTTTTAATATTGTCTTCATTCATTTGTTGCACGCATTCTTGGATTTTTGTTCACTCGAAGCTTAGCCAATGACATCCCTGAAGAAGATTGCTTGGAATCCTTTGATGAAGTCGAAGATGTCGATCCAAATGTTGAAAACGGTTCAGATGGTCTTTCTGTTCCTTGTTCTGAAAACTGCGGAAATGAAGATACGCTTGCTGAAGAATCTGAATAAACCGATGCAGTGTCTAAAGAAGAGGGCGGTGAAAGTAATAGACAAAAAGAGCGGGGAGCTGGGAGTCTGTCAAAAAATGAGGTTGCAACACAGGCTATCCGATCCGAAGACACGTTACACTTGCTCAAACATTGATAGTCGAGGTTGTCACTACCCCTTTTCCTTTGGGAATGGACCATGAAAACGTGAATGAAGCAAGTGTATGGGTTGGAGAAAATATATTCTGCCGCAAAGCGAAAGATATTTTCGAAATAAGTTATCAAAAAGCGCAATTGTTTTTATATTGCATCCCTTTGAAAAACCTATTAAAAGAAGAGAATGCTTAAAAAAAGTATTGTGTAGCATAGGGTCTAAGTTTCTTTGAAATTCAGAATTTGAGAAATTTCATTTAAAATGTTTACTTGAGAATGAATCCGGTCGCGGACCTAGAACGTTACTTACTTGCTCAAAGCGCTTTAAAGATATGCGCAGTACACTTAAACCCTGAATTTTCCTTTTGATTTGTTTTAAACATAAATTGGCTAAGAAATGCTTAATCTTGAAAAGTTGTTTTAAGCCTTCGAGCCAACGAAAATTTTTGACTTGGTGGTAAGAAGTGTCATTTTCCCGTGCATTTTTCTTCTTTCATTTGTTGTTTCAGATGTCTTCCAAACATCAGGATGGGGGAAGGGGAAAGCATGGCCTTGAGGGGGTGACTGTCCCCCGCCAAAGCAACTATGGGCTCTGCTTAAACATTAATGACTTTGAGCTGACTGCGCAATTTGACGACGAAAATTATTTTATTTTCAAAATGTATCAAATAATTAGTATGCATTTCTGAGAAATTCGAGAAGATTCTGGATAAACATAAAAGCGCCTTTTTGGAAAAAGGAACGGGGAAATGGAAGAAAATAACCATAAAAAAGGATGGCGATGTTGTGGGCATAGACAGTTTTCGCCCCTTTATTGAAAAACTTCTTTTTGGCAGAAAATGCTGCAATAGTACTGATAATAAACCAAAACTTATGATTTAAACAGTTTTTCTTCTTTAAGCCTTGGCTATTTGAAAAACAGCTGTTTAAACAGCTGTTTTCTGAAGAAAGATAGCGGTTTCCGCTGTTTGCCAAAAAACAAAACAGAAACAGAAACTAGTCTTATGTTTTTGTGTTGACCTGTTATGTCTCTATTCTTTTTCAATCACATCCAGTTTATTTTTTCCTGTTTCTTCAGAAAAACAGAACAGTGCCCATGCTTAGGCAAGAAGCATCACATTTTACAAAAATCTTCATATGAGCAAGCAAATTTGACCAATCAGTCGGTTAAATGTGTAACCGACGGTTAAAACCGGTTATTTCGTTTGCCCCTTCCACCCTAAACATTTTGGCCACGTGTCTTGTCAGAGCGGTGTCTTCAAGTTATAGTTACTTCAATACTGAAAATTGAGTGTCTCACTTAGCAACTAATAAGACGGTAAGTTAAAAAAAACAAAAAAAAAACACACACATATATGACAGTATCTGACACTTGAAGCAATGGGTATGATGCGCATACCCCCCTATGTCCGAGGCCAATTTATGTGTATTGATTGTCGAGAGTGTATCATAGGCAGCGAGATAGTACTGCCTAAGTAAAGAACGATGTTGGCACAATGTACTATTAATTTTTCTTTTTTTTTGTTTAGACCAGGGCACTTCGAATCGAAAGAGTTGTCGTAGAGGCTTCCAAAAGGGATAATTCGATTGGAAATTGGAAGGGCTTGTGCCCTTTTTAATAGTCGAAAGGGATTGGAGGAAAATTAACACCCCTCTCACAACCACCATTTCCCCAAACACATCCAATAAAAAATTATAGATAGCCATTTTGTTCAACGTAGTTGAAAGGTCCGGAAATTATGTCTTTGAGGATGACACTGCCCTCAGGGAAGGGTTTTAAGTTATGCCCTGGGGACATAGAAGGTTTTTTATAGAAAGCATTGTCGTAGAAAGTTCAAAAGGGCTCATTCGAATGGAAATTGAAAGGGCTAGTGCCCTTTTTAATAGTCGAAAGTGATCGGCGGGCAACTAGCTCCCCTCTTACGTCCACCATTTTCCCAAACACATCAATAAAAATCTTGAGATAGCCATTTTGTTCGACGTCGTTGAAAGTTCTGGAAATTAGGTCTTTGAGGACGACGACCCCCCACAACCCTCAGGGCAAGGGTTGTAAGTTATGCCCTGGGGGCATATAGCATATAAGATGTTTATAGAAAGTGTTGTCGTAGAAACTTCGAAAAGGGCTCATTCGCCTGGAAATTAAAATGGCCCTTTTTAATAGTCGAAAGTGATTAGAGGGCAACTAACTTTCACGCCCACCATTTTCTCAAACACATCTAATCAAAATTTTGAGACAGCCAGTTTGTTCGGCGTAGTTGAAAGGTGCGGAAATTATGTCTTTGAGGATGACACTCCCCCCACAGCCCTCAGTGCAAGGTTTGTAAGTTATGCCTTGGTGGTATATAGGTTTTTTATAAAAAAGCGTTGTCGTAAACTTCAAAAAGGGTTCATTCGTTTGGAAATTGAAAGAGCTAGTGCCTGCCCTTTTTAGTAGTCGGAAGTGATTGGAGGAAAATCACAACCACCATTTCCCCAAACACATCCAATCAAAATTTTGAGATAGCCATTTTGTTCAACATAGTTGAAAGTTCTGGAAATTAGGTCTTTGAGGATGACAACCCCTCACAGCCCCCAGGGCAAGGGTTGTAAGTTATGCCCTGGGGGTATATAAGATGTTCATAGAAAGCGTTGTTGTAGAAATTTTTTAAAGGGCTCCTTCGATTGGAAATTGAAAGGGCTAATGCCCTTTCAATTCCCTCTCACGTTCACCATTTCCCCAAACACATCCAATCAAAATTTTGAGATAGCCATTTGGTTCAACGTAGTTAAAAATTCTGGAAATTAGGTATTTGGGGATGACAACCCTCCCCCTCCCCCACGGCCCTCAGGGCAAGGGTTGAAAGTTTTGTCCTGGGTTATATAAGGTTTTTTTTTATAGAAAGTGTTGTAGAAACTTCAAAAAGGGCTCATTCGATTTGAAATTGATAGGGCTAGTGCACTTGTTAATAGTCGAAAGTGATAGGAGGGCAACTTACCCCCTCTCACGACCACCATTTCCCCAAACACATCCAATCAAAATTTTCAGATAATCATCTTGTTCAACGTAGTGGAAATGTCCGGAAATTATTTCCCTGGTGACACTCCCCCCCCCCCACAGGCCGCAGGGCAAGGGTTGTAAGTTACGCCCTGGAGGCATATAAATTTTTTATAGAAAGCGTTATCGTAGAAACTTCAAAAAGTGCTTATTCAATTTGAAATTGAAAGGGCTAGTGCTCTTTAAGATTGGAGGGCAACTAACAACCCCCTCTCATGCCCACCATTTCTTCAATCACATCCAATCGAAATTTTTTATAGCCTTTTTTTCAATGTAGTTAAAATTTCTGGAAATTAAGTCTTTGAGGATGACACCCCCCCACAGCCCTCAGTGCAAGGGTTGAAAGTTATCCCCTGGGGCATATAAGGTTTTTTATTGAAAGCGCTGTCTTAGAAACTTCAAAAAAGGCTAATTCGGTTGGAAATTGAAAGTGGTAGTGCCCTTTTTAATAGCCGAAAATGATATAAGGGCAACTAACCCCTCTCTCACTGCCACCATTTCTTTAAACACATCCAATCAAAACTTTGAGACTACCATTTTGTTCAACGTAGTTGAAAGTTCTGGAAATTAGGTCTTTGAGGATGGTATACCCCCCCAACCCTCCGGGCAAGGGTTGTAATTTATGTTCTGGGGGCATTTAAGGCTTTTATAAAGAGTAGTCGTAGAAACTTCTAAAAGGGCTCATTTCGATTGGAAATTTAAAGGAATAGTGCCCTTTTTTATAGTCGAAAGTGATTGGAGGACAACTACCCCCCCCCTCTGACGCCCACCGTTTCCCCGAACACATCCAATCAAAATTTTGAGATAGCATTATTGTTCAACTTAATTGAAAGGTCCGGAAATTAGGTTTTTGAGGATGACCCCCCCACAGCCCTCAGGGCAAGGGTTGTAAGTTATGCCCTGGGGTATATAAGGTTTTTTATAGAAAGTATTGTCGTAGAAATTTCAAAAAGGGCTCATTCAATTAGAAATTGAGAGAGTTAGTGCCCTTATTAATAGTTAAATGCGATCAGGGGGCTAATCACGCCCATCATTTCTCCAAACATTTCCGATCAACATTTTGATAAAGTCATTGTGTTGAACGTAGTTGAAGGGTCCGGAAATTATGTCTTTCAGTATGACAACCCTCCACAGTGCTCAGGACTAAGGCTGTAAGTTATGCCCATGGGGCATATAAGGTTTTTATAGAAAGCGTTGTCGTAAAAACTTCAATAGGTGCTCAATCGATCGGAAATTGAGAGGGCTATTGCCATTTTCAATAGTCGAAAGTAATCGGAGGGAGAATCACCCCTCACCTATCATTTCTCTAAAGATTCCCGATCAACATTTTGATATGGCCATTTTGTTCAACGTAGTTGAAAGGTCTTGAAATTATGTCTTTGGCTATTGATACTGATTTGTGGTAGTTGTATTTTATTCTATTTTTGTTCATTTTTGTTTTAATGCAGTTATTTACTCATTTTGAAGAGCTTGTTTTGTGGAAAAAAGTTTAATTTCTGTTCGTTTTATATTGACATAGTCTTTTTCAGGGAAAAAGGAAATAATGGCTTGAGTCTTTCCGGTTTTTCCTTTAAGAATTTGTAGTTTGGTCTGCTATTTATATGCTGGATGAACTTTTCCAGTATTTTTAACAACATAAACTCTTTTGAAAATCATAGCACAAATAGTAGTGTTTAATTTAGTCATATATATCCTCTACTTGACCTGATAAATAAAAGTTAATACCATTCCCAAAAAATATATCTATGCTCTTTCACAGCATGGATACAATTGCACTCTTTTGATTTAGTAAAATTTTAAGAGCAGAAGTAGTAACAGCAGTAGCCCCAAAAATTTGAACTTAATACCCTCAGTCGTTCTTGGTACATTGCTGAGATGTCTTATTGGCAATCAGCATACAAACATTGTGTTTCCATATAATTTTAAAGCAATATTTAGTTTTTAAGCATAATGGGTATATTATATAATTGTGGGGGGCTGACCTACCCAATAACCCTAAAGATGTAGTTAATAGACCATTCAGCTATACTGAAAAAAAATGGCAGTCTTAAGATTTGGTTGGAAGTGTCTGGAAAATTATGAGCTAAAGAGGAGGGCTGATTGCCCTCCAATCATTTTTGAATCTTAAGAGGACACTATAACTTTTAATTTTCAATCAAATTAGCTCATTTAAAATATCAATGATATTACAAGCTATGATAGGGCATCACTGTCTATGTTCTTATATGCCCTATAGCGCTTATATGCCCTTTTAATACCTACAGGCATATAGATTTTTGTTTAATTGAGACTCTTCCTAAAAGTTTCAACTTAATGCCCTCTATATTATTTTAATCAGGACATTTAGTAGGCGATGTTATCAGATCTCCTCGACCTAACTTGACTGGGAGGAAGAGAAAGTGTCTTAGATAAGCCATTTATAGGGCTAATGTAAGACACTTCCGAAAATCTATATTCCTTAGAGAGAAGAATATAGAGAGAAAATCTTCTCTCTGGATTCTTTTAATCAGGACATCTAGTAGGTGATGTTATCAGATCTCCTCGACCCAACTTGACCGAGAGGAAGAAAAAGTGTCTTAGATAAGTCTTTTATGGGGTCTATACCCTTTTTGACCTTTTTGTGTGGATTGGGGAATTAGGATTTCCTTGATTTATCATTACCAGAACGTTTGTCAGAATGGGTTATTCGGATCGAAAGGAAAGTTGGTGGAAAGTACATGCTAATTTTCTAGCTATACCTTTTATGGTTCAAGGATGGATCCAACCTGTGAGGAAGGTAAAGGGAGGGGGGATCATTAAACTTGTTTCGTCAAACCAGCAACCAAAAAGGCTTTTTATGATACCATCTAGGTTAGTCAGAAGTGACATCGAATGTGCTATTTCTGCATTATTGAAGTCAGGAAAGGGTATCTCTGGGAGAGAAGGAATAATGACTCCAATGTCTTGCCGTCACCTTTGTCTTTCCGAAGAGGTGATTGGATCACACTCAAAATCAATGAGGAGTTACTATAGTCATGACTTCTACCAGAAAGGGACTCTGAGTCTTAACCAAACTTTGTGAGAAAGATCTTGAGTCCTTGCTGTGCTTTTGCTTTGTCAACGCAATCCAACCTCTCTCTTGAGGGGAAGGAATCCTAACTTATTTTTGTTAAATTCAGGACATTTGCCATAAAAAATTGACAGATCTTGACCAAAACCGGAGGGAATATGTCTGTATTCCTAGTGTTGCTTTTTTGACCGAGTATGATACGAGGCCTTTAGGAGAAGGGGGTTTCTAAATTGTTTTCGTGAGGACGTCTCTTAAAATAGGTTGCTCAGTCTCTACCGAACTAAATGAGAAATAGAAGTTTAGGTTCTAGTGTTTTTTGTGGGCTCGAGACAAATTTGACCTTTTGGGGGGGGGGGGACATAAATGTCAATCATTAGGGTATTTCAGAAAATAGGCTGTTGAATCTTAACAAAACTTAGTGAGAAGTAAAAGTTAATGCTTTATTTATGTTTTTCACAGCTCATTTAATCAGTTCATTATCTGTGGAGGAAGAAGGAATTCAAATTAAAATTAAAGAATTTAAAATTAAATTAGGGAATTTAAAATTAGGGAATTAAAGAATTAAAAATTAAAGAATTTTACATTCTTGTCATAAGAACATTTGCCTAGAGAGAGGGAATTAATATTTCAACTAAGCTTGGGGAGAATAAGATCAAGGCTCATAATTATGTGTTTTTGTGGTTGGCACCTAATTTTACTTGTAGGAGGGGTGGGGGAGGGGTATAAACATATCTTTCACAGGTTTAATTATCAGCTGCGTTGGTGGAACGTGTTGAATAACACCTGTTTAGCAGATGTAGCTGTGGTCTTTGGGGCCTGTGATCGATCCGACCTCTGTGAGAGAAGGGTGACGTCCATAAGAAGGGTCTGTTAGATCCATATGGAATTTTGTAGAAACTAGAGGTTACAACTGTTATTATGTCTTTGAAGGGTTCGAGACCAATCTGGTAGACATTGTGAATTGTGTTGCTCAATAACTGTAACCGATGGATCACACCCTTGTCTTTGTGTCAAACCCTCGTATCTTAGAATTTGGGTGTAATAATGAATGTTTACCCAACAGGTTTAGACATGGTTATTCACGTCACAATCCAAGGAAAATGGTTCGAACTTGGGCTGAAAAGGAGATGAGAAATCTATCACGGTTATTTCAAGAAGGTCTTCTTTGTCCAGAGCCTCTTCTTCTTCGATCCCACGTTCTTCTGATGACTTTCATTGGAAATGAAGGGTGGCCTGCCCCTCTACTAAAGTTAAGCATTAAATTATTTTAGATTTGTATAACAGAAGTCCGTGTATGTTCATTCATGAAATCTTTTCTAGTGCTCATTAATGGTTTACAACAATACTATGTACCACCGTATGGCACCGTATTTTCTTTCTGTTTTTTTTTTTTTTTTTTTTTTTTTGGGGGGGGGGTGTGTTATTATTTAGCATTGTGAGGATATGCTCAAAGGTCTATAAAAAAAAAAACACTTTAGAATACACCCTTGTTATTTCAGTTTGTCTACAATGCCGACACCTTGTAATTGAACCAATTTTGGCTTCTTTTTTGTAGTTCTCTTTGCAGTCTTTACGTCCAAAAGTCCCAGTTTTTTCTAGATTTTTCTCTTTTTTTAGTCTAACCTTTACTGGAGATATTGGAGTAATAACAAACATATAAAAGGAACTGCCAATTACGACTAATGTTAAAAAAGCTATGTTATCAAACCATTTTAACACCAAGGGGCCTGATATCAACACAGCTTTGCAAAAACAAGATAATAAATGGAGTAAAACATAGATGTTTAGGACAGAATATAAAATAGTCTTTAACACCCACCTCCCCCGTCCCCGTGGACATTTTCCGGTCCTGTAAAATTTTGGACTCTAGATACCTGTTCCAGCATTTATATAGGAGACCTACCCTCTAGGAAAAAAAAAAATTGTGTCGTAAGTGCGTGTCTGATTCGTGACGCTTCAGATAAGTTTAATGTTCAAATATATATCATATGCAGGGCAATAGCGCTGCCTAAGTAAAGAACGATGTGGGCACAATGTTTTTTTTCTCCATACCCGGGCGCTTCGTATCGAAGGAGTTGTCGTAGAAACTTCGAAAAGGGCTGATTCGATTGGAAATTGGAGTGGCTAGTGCAGTTTTTATTAATCGAAAGTGCTTGGAGCGCAAGTAGTGCCCCCCCCGCCCATCATTCCCCCAAACACATCCAATCAAAATTTTGAGGTAGCCATTTTCTTCAGCGTAGTTTATTTTCAGATAGAAAATATGTTTTTGAGGAGGACACTCCTCCACAACCCTCGGGACAATGGTTTTAAGTTGTGCCCTGAGGGCATATAAGAACGATGATGGCAGCAATGTTTTTTTTTTTCCATACCAGGGCACTTCGTATCGAAGGAGTTGTCGTAGAAACTTCGAAAAGAGCTCATTCGATTGGAAATTGGAGTGGCTAATGCCCTTTTTAATAGTCGAAAGTGATTGGAGGGCAAGTAGCCCCCCACGCCCATCATTCCTCCAAACACATCCAATCAAAATTTTAAGATAGCCATTTTGTTCAGCGTAGTTGATTTCCAGATAGAAAATATGTTTTTGAGGAGGACACTCCTCCACCACCCTCGGGTCAAGGGTTGTAAGTTATGCCCTGGGGACATATAAGGTTTTTAGAGAAGACGTTGTCGCAAAAACTTCAAAAAAGGCTCATTCGATTGGATATTCAAAGACCTAGTGCCCTTTTTAATAGTCGAAAGTGATTGGAGGGCAACTAGCTCCCCCCACGCCCATCATTCCCCCAAACCCATCCAATCATAATTTTGAGATATCCATTTTCTTCAGCGTAATTGATTTCCTGATAGGAAACAGGTGTTTAGGGAGGACACTCCCCCACAAACCTCAGGACAAAGGTTTTAAACTACGACATGGGGGCATATCCAAATAATGTTGGCACTATATACTGTTTATTATTTTTTTCCTAGGCAACGAGTTCCACTGTATTGAGAAGAATATTGTGAAAAACTTAAAAAGTACACGTCCAATCGGACTCTGGACGTCTTAGGGCGCATTTTAATGATTAAAAATAATTGGGCGGCAACTAACACCTCTTCCACGCCCATCAGTTCCCGAAACACATCGAATCACCATCTTTGGATAACAATTATTTTTAGCATCGTTGAATGCCGCATAGACACTATGTTTTTGAAAAGGACAATCCTCTACATCCCTCAGGGTAAGGGCTTTCGGTCTCACCCTGAAAATATGTAAGGTTTGTATTGAAGGGGTTGTCCTAGAAACTTCAAAAAAGGCTCATTCGACTGGAAATTCAAAGGGATGGTGCCCTTTTTAATAGTCGAAAGTGATTGGAGGGCAACTAGCCCCCCCCCCCCAACGCCCATCATTCCCCCAAACACATCCAATCAAAATCTTGAGATAACCATTTTATTCGAGGTAGTTTTAAGTTCTGTAAATTAGGTCTTTGAGGATGACAAACCCCTCACAGCCCTCATGGCGAGAGTTGTAAGTTATGCCCTGGGGGCATATAAGGTTTTTATAGAACGCGTTGGCTAGTGCCCTTTTTAATAGTCGAAAGTAATTGGAAGGCAACTAAAACTCCTTCCACGCCCACCATTTCCCCAAACACATCTAATCAAAATTTTGAGATAGCCATTTGTTCCACGCAGTTTTAAGTTTAGGAAATTATACCTTTGAGCAGGACACTCCCCCCACAGTCTTCAGGGCAAGGGTTATAAGTAATGCCCTGGGGTCATATAATTTTTTATTGAAATCTTTGTCGTAGAAACTTTAAAAAGGGCTCATTCGAGTGGAAATTCAAAGGTCTAGTGCCCTTTTTAATAGTCGAAAGTGATTTGAGGGCAACTAACCCCCCTCTCTCGCCCACTTTTTCCCCAAAAACATCCAATCAAGATTTTTAGATAGCCATTTTGTTCAGCGTTGTTGATTTCCAGATAGAAATTACGTTTTGAGGAGGGCACTCCCCCACAGCCCTCAGCGCAACGATTTTCAGTTATACCCTTGGGACATATGAGGTTTTTATAGAAAGCGCTCTCTAAACATTTCCAAAAGGGCTCAATCGACTGGAAATTGAAATCGCTTGTGACTTTTTTAAATGTAGAAAATGACTCAAAGGTAACTAACACCCTTTCCACGTCCACCTTTTCCCCAAACACATTCAATCAAAATTTTTAGATAGCAAGTTTGCTCCACGCAGTTTAAAGTTCTGTAAATTACACCTTTGAGCAGGACACTCCCCCCACAGTCTTCAGGGCAAGGGTTATAAGTTATGCCCTGGGAGCATAAAAGGTTTTTATTGAAAGCTTTGTCGTAGAAACTTGAAAAAGGGCTCTTTCGATTGGAAATTCAAAGGGCTAGTGCTCTTTTTAATAGTCGAAAGTGATTTGAGGGCAACTAACCCCCCTCTCACGCCCATTTTTTCCCCAAACGCCCATTTTCCCCCCAAAAGCAAGGGTTGTAAGTTATGCCCTGGGAGCATGTGAGACTTTTATAGAAAGCGATGTTGTAAAAACATCAAAAAGGGCTTATTCAATTGAAAATTGAAAGGGCTAGTGCCCTTTTAATAGTCGAAAGTGATTGAAGGGCTACTAACCACCCTCTCACGCCCACCATTTCCCCAAACACATCCAATCAAAATTTTGAAATATTCATTTTGTTCAACGTAGACGAAAGTTCTGGAAATTTGGTCTTTTAGGATGATAACCCCCTCAGAGCCCTCAGTGCAAGGGTTGTAAGTTATGCACTGGGGGCATATAAGGTTTTTATAAAAAGTTGTTGTAAAAATTTCAAAAAGGGCTCATTTGTTTGGAAATTGAAATTGTCCCTTTTAATAGTCGAAAGTGAGCGGAGAGTAATTGATCCCCCCCCTCACGCCCACCTTTTCCCAAAACACATCCAATCAAAATTTTTAAATAGCCATTTTGTTCAACGTAGTTGAAAGTTTCGGAAATTAGGTCTTTGAGTATGACAACCCCTCCCCCCCCTACAACCCTCAGGGTAAGGGTTGTAAGTTATGCCCTGGGGGCATATAAGGTTTTTATTGAAAGCGTTGTTGAAGAAACTCCAAAAGGGCTCATTCATTTGGAAATTGAAAGGGCTGCTGTCCTTTTTAATAGGTTTCCTTTTTAATTGGAGGGTAACTAACCCCCCTCTCACGCCCACCATTCCCCCAAACACATCCAATCAAAATTTTCAGATAGCCAGTTTGTTCAACGTAGTAGACCGTTCTGGAAATTAGGTCTTTGAGAATGACACCCTCGCAATCCTCACAGCAAGGGTTGTAAGTTATGCCCTGGGGGCATATAAGATTTTTATTGAAAGTGTTGTCATAGAAATTTCAAAAGGGCTCATTTGTTTGGAAATTGAAAGGGTTAGTGCCATTTTTAATAGTTGAAAGTGATTGGAGAGCAACTAACGCCACTTTCACGCCCACCAAGTCCCCAAAGACATTTGATCAAAACTTTGAGATAGCTATTTTGTTTAACATAGTTGAAAGTTCTGGAAATTAGGTCTTAGAGGATGGCAACCACCCTAACAGCGCAGAGGGTAAGGGTTGTACTTCATTACAACCTTAGGGTTGGGTGTCTGTTCATATCTTGTACAGTAAACTCCAAAAGGTTAGATTTTTGTTATTTTTTTCTTTTCTTTTTTATTTAGCACTGAAGACGACTTGGCGGAGGTCCTTGTCGAAATATTTGCTTGTTTTTCGTCTTCATGTTTTTACCACTGGCTGACAAAATCCTCGTTTTCTCACTTTTTTTTGGTTTTATTTTTCATTTATTATTTCCTTTCCTCTCTTAACTTCATATGTTGTAATTTATGCCCTGGGGGCATATAAGGTCTTTATAAAAAGCGTTGTCATAGATGTTTCAAAAAGAGCTAATTCGGTTGGAAATCGAAAGGCCTAGTGCTTTTTTTAATAGTCGGAAGTGATTGGAAGGCTTGACATTTTTATTGTAAAGATCGATGTGGGTATAGTGCATTATTTTTTGTTGTTGTTGTTGTTTAGACCAGGGCACTTGTTGTTGTTTATACCACAACTCTACTCAGATACGACAAGTTTGAAGTCAATGATGCATACGCAGCCTGGATCTTACTAGCATAATTTTTCATTGCCAGATCTACAGTTTCTTTCAGATTGTCTCCAATAGGCATACTCAGGTAAGTAAAGCTGCTAGCAAAAGGAACTTCAGAGCCGGATAGACTTATTGAATTTCTATTTCTTTTATAGTTGAATGGTAGGACAACTGTAATATCAGTATTTAAGCTCAGAGAGTATATATATATACATACATATATATATATATATATATATATATATATATATATATATATATATATATATATATATATATATATATATATATATATATATATAAATAATTTCTGAGACCACACTGGCTAATCATGATAAACAAAAAATCGCGAAGAAAGGAAACGAGGACAATTAACAGCCAGTGAAAAAATTGAAAAATTATGCAAATATTTCGGTCAAGACCTCCGCTTGACCGTCCTCAGTGCAGAATAAAACTGATAAAAATGTAAAAACCAAACCTTAAAATAAAAACACCCAACTAAAATTGGACGACCCTTTCCTAGTAACGGTGAAAGGGTAACTGAATGAAAAACACAAGTCTAAATGGCATTTCAGAATTTTATTTTGCGTAAAGCACTTTTAAAGGCTGATCGCTTTCCAGTTTGATTGTTATTGGAGACTCTATTCGATTGCACAATATAACTTTGTGGATGTATGTAAAAACGATCAGAATTAATAATTTTGTCATAAATGGGACTTAGAAAAATTTCTCCAGTGTCTCTATTGAGAGCTACCTTTTGGTGAATGTGCTTTTTTATTTCAACTGCCTCCCTGAAAACTTGCGTGAGACCTTTAACGGGGGCAACGATAGAGGCCTCGTCAAACAAAATGAAATGGTGTGGATTCTCGTACACATGTTGCGCCAAGGCGGAATCAAAAACCACAGGCCTTTGGCGTAACCTCATTGCCTTGTCAATTGAGGACTTGTGCTCAGATAACCTCTCCCCCAATTGCTGTTGGGTTCTACCAACATAAAAACAGCCACAAGAACAAGGAATTCTATAAACACCACTACCCAGAATGGGGCTGGTTTATCTTTGCCGTTGTTAAAAAAGTTCTGTGTAATATTTGAATTTTTAAAGGCGACGCTAAGTTTATGTTTTTTAAGGATTCTTTTCAATTTGTCACTCAATTTTGGAATGTAGGGTAGAAGAGTGAAAAGTTTCTTATCATCCACCAATGGGACGGTATCTGTTGGGGCTTGTGGACCTGATGCCCTCCCCTCTGCCTTTTTTCGTCTTCTGTCTATAATGGTCTCAAGTAATTTTATAGGGTAGCCATTGCAAAATAAAATGTCCTTAATATAGTTCAATTCTGAGTCTATGTGAGGCTCTGAGCATATTCTTATTAGTCGGTCAACCAAAGAAATAACAACTCCTCTTTTTATGCAGGGAGAGTGGTTGGAGGAAAAATGCAAATACCTATCGTTATGCGTAGGCTTTCTATAAATAGAAAATTCAAGGCCAGGAGACTTTTTGAAAATTAAAACATCTAGGAAAGGAAGTTTGTGGTTATGTTCTAGTTCCAAAGTGAACTGAAGGTTAGAGTCCAAAGTGTTTAGATGAGTTAAGAAGGAGTTAAGTGACTCCCTCCTCTATGCTCCCACAGAGATATAAAATCATCCACAAACCAACACCAGAAAAGGTCTTTTATCGGAAAATTTTCCAGAGCAGAGATTTCTATGAATTCAATATAAAAAGTTGCCAAAAATGGTGACAGACTTGTACCCATAGGTAAACCCCTAATTTGGGTGAAAAATTGATTATTGTATCGGAAATATGAGGAGGAACTATTGCAAAGACGGACGAGACGCATAATGGTCTCTATATCCAGTGTTTTGTAGTCTATTTGATCAATATTATCTTCTAATTTCCTTTGAAGAGCTAGTTCACATTTTTTAATGTCGCAAGACGTATACATAGAAATGGCATCGAAACTGGCCAAAATTGTATCTTTTTTTATTTCAATGTCTTTTAGTTTTTCAACAAGGTGAACTGAGTTTCTTATGTATGAAGTTTGTGTTTGCATAAGGGGGCGAAAAAGTGTTGAAAACCATGTCCCCAATTTGGCAGTCGGAGAGCTATAAGAAGCCACAATTGGGCGTAGAGGGACTCCATCTTTGTGGATTTTTGGGAGCCCGTAGAATTTAGGAGCTGAACAACCTTTAGGGTAAAATAATTTATACATTTGTGGAGTAATAAGTCTTTCAGTTTGCAAAATTCCTAGCTCCTTTCGTACTAAACGTGTGAACTTCTCGGTGGGGTCTGAATCTATGGGCTTGTAAGTATGGGTGTCGGATAAAATATCTGTAACTTTTGTATTATATGAAGTTTTATCAAGGATAACAATTTTATTTCCTTTATCAGCCCTGGTGATAATGATGTTTGGGTCTTTTTTTAATTTTTTGAGAATTTGTGTTTCCTGATTTGTTAACCTTGGGGAATATGGACTGAAATCAAGAATATTCTTAACCACCTCTCCTCGAAGTAAATCTGGATTTTCCACATCACCACGTGAACCAAATATACCCGCCTCCACATTGGAGACTATCTCTGCGAAATTCACTTGTGTTTGAGGTAGGCAAAATTTAGGTCCCTTGGACAAAACATGGGTTTCTTCCGGAGTAAGAACTTTAGAAGATAGGTTCTCAATGGCCGGACCAGGACAAAATCGCGGAAGAAAACATCTGGAATTCTGAAATTTTTCGTACTCTAATTTTTCAAACTTTTCTGATAAACGAGCCTTAGCCACACAAAAGTCGTGGCGGAAAGTATTCTGAGCTATTCTAGATATCTGCTTAAAATCCGTCGGTGAAAGTTTTTGCTGTATAAATTGTCGATTTTTTGAAATTGTATGTCTTAGTGAAAATCGTCGTTTTTTTTGGTCTTTTATAGATTGAGACAAATGCGTAAAACCAAACAAAAACCAAACTTTCCTTTCGGAGAGTAAGCATATTTTTATATGGAAACGAATAGAATTAAGTAGAATTATATTTGCTCTACAACGCTGTATAAATTCTTGTTGATTAATAAGGTTGGCGTGTTTTTTAGACAAATCAAAATAATTAAGAACAGACTTGGTCAAAAGCTCCCCGTAAGCTAGTCGTAAATAATTTCTGAGACCACACTGGCTAATCATGATAAACAAAAAATCGCGAAGAAAGAAAACGAGGACAATTAACAGACAGTGAAAAAATTGAAGAATTATGCAAATATTTCGGTCAAGACCTCCTCTTGACCGTCCTCAGTGCATAATAAAACTTATAAAAATGTGAAAACCAAACCTTAAAATAAAAACACCAAACTAAAATTGGACGACCCTTTCCTAGTAACGGTGAAAGGGTAACTGAATAAAAAACACAAGTCTAAATGGCATTTCAAAATTTCATTTTGCGTAAAGCACTTTTAAAGGCTGATCGCTTTCCAGTTTGATTGTTATCGGAGACTCTATTCGATTGCACAATATAACTTTGTGGATGTATGTAAAAACGATCAGAATTAATAATTTTGTCATAAATGGGACTTAGAAAAATTTCTCCAGTGTCTCTATTGAGAGCTACCTTTTGGTGAATGTGCTTTTTTATTTCAACTGCCTCCCTGAAAACTTGCGTGAGACCTTTAACGGGGGCAACGATAGAGGCCTCGTCAAACAAAATGAAATGGTGTGGATTCTCGTACACATGTTGCGCCAAGGCGGATCGATTAATATATATATATATATATATATATATATATATATATATATATATATATATATATATATATATATATATATATATATATATATATATATATATATATATATACGTATATATATATATATATATATATATATATATATATATATATATATATATATATATATATATATATATATATATATATATATATATATATATATATATATATATATATATATTAGCCAGTTTGAGTACCAGTGAGGCAGCAGAGAGCATGCTCTCTTTCTATTTATAAATGTGCTGAAGGATATTGAATATATATATATATATATATATATATATATATATATATATATATATATATATATATATATATATATATATATATATATATATATATATATATATATATATATATATATATATATATATATATATATATATATATATATATATATATATATATATATATATATACCGGGGCGAATCTCCAGCACTTTTAATGGGGGGGGGGGCAAGAGGGGTCCATATATGGATATTCAAAGGGCAAGGGATGTATAATATTTGTTCTTTACACATTATTGGTGGGGGCAACCGCCCCCCCCCTGCCACCCCCAAACGATGCCCCTGTATATATATATATATATATATATATATATATATATATATATATATATATATATATATATATATATATATATATATATATATATATATATATATATATATATATATATATATATATATATATATATATATATTCCATGTATATTTTTTCAGGATGCTGATATATCTGAATCTAAAGCAAGAGAATTGTACAGAGATATGGTAATCATGATGCAACAAATGTACAATAAATGTCACCTTGTGCATGCTGATTTGAGTGAATTTAACATTTTGTAAGTTTTTTTCTCAGTTTCTTTCTCTTTTGATAAGATATTTATTTAATAAAATTACTATCACAAGTCCCGAAGGGCTGAATTCAGACTACTGAGTCAAAAATATCATTGAAAAATACGAAAACTGGAAAAGTGGCAAAAAGAATATCAAAACGACAACGAAAAAGAAAAATCAGAATCAATAATAATTTTTAAGTCAGAAAGAATTAAAAAGTCAGAAAGATAAAAACTGGTCAAACTAGACTGAAAATAATAAAATAAATACATTTTTTTTAAATTAAAAGAGACGTTAAAAAAGAACAAAAGGGTGGGGGAGGGGGAACAAGCGAATAAACACACACAAAAAAACGTAAGGGCGTTGTGTCATAAATTGCATGGCAATAAAGGAAAGGTCATTTTTGTCACGAAGATAAATCGATTTTGTCACTCTGATTTCTGCAATTCGTCAGTAATTTCGCCCTTAGTTGTCTTACGTAGATTCCCAGTCAGGCACATTGGGTTTGACCATAGTGGGCAGAGCGCTTTTAGGATATCAGTTTCAGACCCTTGGAGCGCCCTACCCACATCCTGCCCCTAGATTTTGATAAAATTAATTAAAAAAATTTTTTCCACAAAATAAGTTTTTCAAAGAAAAGTAAAGAACTCCATTAAACAAAAAATTAGCAAAAATAAAATCAAATAATCTACCAAGCTCGAAACTACCACAAATCAGCATCGGTAAATAAATGAAACCCAAAACGAACAGAAATTACAATAAATAACCGATTCAAACTCAAAACGAGCTGAAATTTTATAAGTTGGGCTCAAAACCCCTATGCCTTCCCAAGGCCAGAACAAAATTTGCACTTTACTGAAAAAATATAGATGTTTTTACTTTTATAAATTTAATTAATCAAATAATTTTAACATTTCGATTTCTAAATATCAGTATATGTATATTAAACTGACAATGCACATTCATTTGTATTTTTTCAGTTAAGGGCAAATTTTGTTCTGGCCTTGGGAAGGCATAAGGCTTTTGTGCCCAACTTGTGTTATTTTCTGCTCGTTTTGAGTTTGACTCGGTTATTTATTGTAATTTCTGTTCGTTTTGGGTTTCATTTATTTATCGATGCTGAGTTGTGGTAGTTTCGAGCTTGGTAGATTATTTGATTTTATTTTTGCTAATTTTTTGTTTAATGGAGTTCTTTACTTTTATTTGAAAAACTTATTTTGTGGAAAAAGTTTTTTTAATTAATTTCTTTTCGTTTTATATTTACATAGTCTTTTCAAGGAAAAATATTTCAGGGAATAACTTAAAACCCTTGCCCTGAGGGTTGTGGGGGAGTGTCCTCCTCAAAAACATATTTTCGCTCTGGAAAACAACTACGCTGAACAAAATGGCTATCTCAAAATTTTGATTGGATGTATTTGGGGGAAGGGTGGGGGGGGGGGCTATTTGCCCTCCAATCACTTTGACTATTAAAAAGAGTACTAGCCCTTCGAATTTCCAATCGAATGAGGCTATTTTGAAGTTTCTACGACAACGCCTTCTATAAGAACCTTAAATGCCCCCAGGGCATAACTTAAAACCATAACTTAAAACCCCTCATAACTTGCCCTGAGGGTTGTGGGGGAGTGTCCTCCTCAAAAACCTATTTTCTATCTGGAAATCAAGTACGCTGAACAAAATGGCTATCTCAAAATTTTGATTGGATGTGTTTGGGGGGATGATGGGCGGTGGGGCTAGTTGCCCTCCAATCACTTTCGACTATTAAAAAGGGTACCAGCCCTTTAAATTTCCAATCGAATGAGCCTGTTTTGAAGTTTCTAGGACAACGCCTTCCATAAAAACCTTATATGATCCCAGGGCATAGCATAAAACCCTTGCCCTGAGGATTTCGGGGGAGTGTCTTCCTCAAAAAGATATTTTCTATCTGGAAATCAACTACGCTGAACAAAATGGCTATCTCAAAATTTTGAGTGGGTGTGTTGTGGGGAATGAGGGGCGTGGGGGGGGGGCTAGTTGCCCTCCATTCACTTTCGACTATTAAAAAGGGAACTCGCCCTTTGAATGTCCAATCGAATGAACCTCATTTGAAGTTTCTACGACAACGCCTTCTATAAAAACCTTATATATCCCCAGGGCATATCTTAACACCCTTGCCCTGAGGGTTTTGGGGGAGTGTCCTCCTCAAAAACATATTTTCTATCTGGAAATAAACTACGCTGAACAAAATGGCTATCTCAAAATTTTGATTGGATGTGTTTGTGTGAATGATGGGCGGGGGGGGGGGGGCGCGAGTTGCCCACTAATCACTTTCGACTATTAAAAAGGGCACTAGCCACTCCAATTTGCAATCGATTGAGCCCTTTTCGATGTTTCTATGATTACTGCTTCGATACGAAGTGCCCGGGTATGGAGAAAAAAAAATAAAAAAAACAACACATTGTGCCCACATCGTTCTTTACTTAGGCAGCGCTAGCGCGCTGCCTATGATACTATTTTTTGGGGGGAGGGAATTTTCATTGAAAATGCCTTTTTTGGGATTTTCATTGAAAATGCCTTTTTTGGGATTTTCATTGAACAAATTGAAAAAAAACTAATTGCTTCCCCACCAGATTTTAAAAAATAAGTTTTGCCCCCTCCCCCTAAGTTTTTGTGAATCGAAGCCATTGCTCTGAATTCCCCTTCATCTTAATGTGAATAATATGTAAACATTTACTTTTTGCTCATCTAATCGCCATATTCTTCCTTCCCCCTCTCTCTCCTCGTGCCTTATCCTTCTCCCTCTCTCTCCTATACTGAAAGAAAAATTTGTTGGGTTCGCTGAAAGGAGAGAGACTTGTACCTCTTTCGTCAATGCCGATGTTTAACCTCCAAAAAAATCCCCCCCCCACAAAAACAACATATTTTGACTCATTTATCGTTACGAGATTGGATGAAAAAGATGGCGAACGTGGTATTTCAAACAAGAGTAAACCAAAGATGACTTTATCTTCCTCCTCCTGGCCTCCAAAGGTGCTTAATGCATCCAAGATGAACCGCCTGTGGGATGTGTCATTTAGTAACCTCTACTTGATAAATGATTAGGGTAGACGAATAGTTCAAGGGCAAGGCTGATATAGAGGGGTACAAAACGTACACTCGTTGGAATTACTAAAGAAGGGAAAAAAACGTACACTCGTTATTTAATTTTCCGTTTATTAATTTCTAGTAGATGCACTTTGTCTCTGACCTCCTATGGTTAGCCTCTTATTGGGTATAATCTAATCCAATCTTCTTTGATCAGCACTGCATGTATTTTGTTCTTTGACATAGGCTTAGCCTCCAGATCATCTTCTATTAACATGCAGTATACACAAAAAAATACTTAAAAGCTCTTACACTAAGTAAGGGTAGTATTTTGTTGTATGGAACATTTTAAAATAAAATATACTGAATTTTTAAGTTTGGGGATCTCAGAGGAAAAAAATAGAGCTCTCTACTCCATGTGCACGATTATTTCTAGGCATTAATCTAAATTTATCTAGGTATTAATTTGCAAGCAATATTTTTTCGTTTTCTGCTATTTATATTTATATTTTTCGAAATATATCAATATTTTTTCGTTTTTCTGGTATTATTATGCGCGTCTTATCAGTCGTGTATTCCACAGGTACTTTAACGGAAAGGCCTATGTTATTGACGTATCACAATCAGTTGAACACGATCATCCTTCTGCCCTGGAGTTTTTAAGAAAAGATGCCACTAATATTACAGGTGAGAAAACAGTAAGGTAGCTGCATTGCCAGTAATGTTAGGCACGTTTTTCTTCTGTTTTTAGATCTTTGTAGATATAAAAAAAAACAATAGCCTATTCCTATCATATGAATGGCCTATTCCTATTCCAATAGCCTATAGTCTATTATATGAAAAAAAAAACAGTAGCCTATTCCTATTCACTATGATTTTACTTTAATTGGTGTTTTGAGAAGAAGCCAATTATGTTGGAACCCGAAATCGAACCCGATCGTTAGAAGTCGAGCTCGAAACAGTCCAGTGAAGCTTGACAAAACTAATGTAGATTTTTTTTCTTTTCATTAAAGGAATTTCTTTTAAAAGGTTTTGCCTAATATGAACCTTTTCATGAACATAATTTTCTAATTTTTTACCTTACATTTTGGAATAATCTACAATTTTTGAAAAAGTTTGAGAGTCATTTTCTCCTTCTCCTTCAATGTCACAGTTAATTTGATAACAAATTATGGTTAGATGAAAGGTCAGATGTCTGGTTGCTATATACTCTGATCGTTGTTATAATTGATTACCAGTTAATGCATTTCTTCAAGAAATAAGAAATAAGAAATTATATTTGGAGAGAAGATAGAAAACTGGTAAAATTCTTGAAGGACAATACTTTTTTTCTGTTTCAGTTTTATTAATTTGTAGGTTTTCTAACTGGCTGTTTCCAAAATTATGCCTGTTTTTTCATATATCTTTATCAGATATGCATTTGTCTATATGACGTAGATCTAGAATTTTAAAAAATCTCGTATAGTTCGTCTGTCCGATCCGAAACTGGAGAGAATTTGATTTTCTTCTAAAACGTTACTGAAAAATATGTCAATTTTGATCATAGGGCATGCTCCTTACAAATAATGTTATTTAGATAAATGAAGCTTTTGGCTTGGTCAAAATCCTCATTACCTAACGTCACCTTACTATCCTTGTTTATTCCTTATCTAAGCAATTAATTAGATATTATGTAACTATTTAATTAATAATATAAGCGGCATTCCTAAAGTGGTCCATTTTCTCCCTTCCTCAGTGTGGTCTGAAAAATGAAAAGAAACAACATATAGGTTTCTAAAAGAAAGTAGATCTTAACTGAAAGATCTTAAGATCTTAAAGATCTTAAGATCGTAAGATCTTAAAGATCTTAACTGAGTTTCAAAGTTGTTCTCGCAACTTGACCTCTTAAAGTTTCTTACGATTCTTGCATTTTCCTTTCGTTTTTATCTACACTTAAAATTTCTCTATTAACTAATTCTAGAAACTTTTTCCTCCCCATTTAATTATTGGTTCTCCAATAGCTTTTACCTGTTCTTTGGACTAAATTAAACTCTGGTTTAACTCCTGATTTCACACCAACTATTAGCATACTTTATCGCGAGCAGTATTGTTCTTCATACTCCTAATCTTTTTAATCTTATTTTACAAATTATGCACTAAATTGCATTCTCTCTTTTGAAATATGTTACACCATAACATCTTCAATAATTATTCTTTTTCGATCAGCTGAATTAAGCTCTTGTTTGAATCGAGTTACGTTTCACTCACATTTTCATCTGGTGTACTCATCGTAATCTAGGACCAAGAGAGTTTTACCACCAGCACCCCCACCCCGTCCACCCCCGTCTGCATTTAGTCCTCCGTTATCCCAGGTTTTAGTGACCAAGATAAGGTGGCTGATATCCTTTTTTTTCCAAAAGTGAGTTAGAAAGTGAGAAAGGTTCCACTGGTGTAGTTATTTCCATTTTCTACATTTATAAAAGCATGTTTATTCAATAGAATTAAAGGAGAGCAGCCCAAGAAAAAAAAGCCGTATTCTTCAGTTACGCGCTGGATTTTATTGCAGATTTTTTCTCAAATAAAACTTTTAGCAAGAGCCGTTTCCAAAAACCGCTAAAAACCTTGTTTTTGGCATTTGAAAAAATTATAAAAATGTTCAGAGCGGTTGTTGTTCTGTGCAGTATGTTTCATCTTGGATGGCTACTTTTTAATTGTAAAAGGATGAAAGAATAAAGTTCCTCCAGAGCTGTTGATGGCGCATAGGGTCTGACAGTTTTCAGTGTTTCAGTTGCTAGGTGTTTTCTATAAAAACAGGTAGAAACTCTCTCGCCCAACCTTTCTGCAGCGAGAATCAAATCCATGGCCCCATATTGCCAAGCAGAGCATCAATCCACTGTGCTAGGTTAATTGTTAAAGTTCAGTTCAGTTGATTTAAATGTTCAAATATCACCCAAGCTTAGTGTATGGGCTACTAGCGAAAAAAAGACTCTTTAGCTAGCAAAAACTTGTCTCGTCTACTTTTTGCCGACTCCTTCCGCTTGCTTAGGCCTTCACAAGTAATGATGTCACTCTGGGCAGAATTTCTAAATTTTCTTTTCTAAATTTTGACATTTTTGTAGATACATTGGTGCTGACTATATTCATCGAAACAACGAATTACATGAGATTAATGTAAAATTTCGATCCAAACTGTGATGGCTGTCTGACCACATGTGTTCATCTTAGTGCTATTTTGACAATTTATTCTAGAAACTTCTTCAGTTTTTGTGATTCTCGACATACTATATTTTGTCACCGAAGGTATTTCTGTTTGAATTCCCATATGTATGTATAAATTATGCTCCCCAGCATAATTCCTACGTACGGCCCACGAATTCTCCTTCGGACAAGCACAATAATTAGGTACTGCAAGAATCTCTTCTTTCTGCTTAGCTCCTAATTCCGCACCGAAACAGCTACTAACCTTACTTCCTACCTTAACCACAGTGAAATTATTCTCGTATATTGGACTGATAATTTTAACGTAGTTATCGGCTATACAGCTCAAGGATAGGACTTCAACTAAAGCTTTCCTGTCTACTGAATCAAATGCCTGGTCAAAGTATATGTGCCAAGGTTAGGGGGAGGGGGGTCTGCTAATTCAGACACTTGCCAGTGTTGTGAAGTGTTATTCTTTGGTATTTTGGGGGTTGTAGTCGTAGATGCCTTTATTCTCCCTTTATAGGGGAGATAAACTCTGGCCCTAAGGTAATTAAACTTTGGTAGCGTGCCTTAGGATATGACCGAACTAATGAGGCGTACCGACTGGATATGTTCGAGAGGCTAAAAATAGATCGTAGAGAGTTTTTCGAAAATACAATACTTTTATTCATTTAACATATAATATAATCGGATGTATTCTGTCTACTGGGACTGGCTGTTCCACGTAGACCACAAGTCTCAATAAAACAACAATAATATATAAATAGATACAGACACTTACAATGATAAGACAAAGTTCCAAAGTATTTCTAAAACAACGGACCAGAGGTCAGTCTGGCATAAAGTTAGTATAAGATTTTCCCTTCCGATAAAATGTATCTTATATACATTTTTATCAACCACACCTTCCCACGTAATCGCTAGGAAGTGGTAATTTCTCAATTTCCCGTTAAACAGAACTTAGCAGGATATGTTACTTATCTTAATAAAAAGTGGTATTTCAAAACTTCATATTTGCGTCTTATATATTTTTACTAAATTAATAATTAACTAAATTAGAGAGCTTTACCACAATACTCCCCATTTAAAGAAGAATTTTCCCAATTCACAACATTTTACCTTCAAAACAATTTAATTTCGTTTAAAGCTATTTTGCTGCCATCTTTGGGTCATTATGTGCATCTACCCTCAATGGGTTTCCTTAGGGTTATTTTTCTGGTCCATTATTAGCCATGTCCTTTTTTTTTTTTTTTTTTTGTCGAAGGATTTCAATTTGAAATTCATCCTTGTTTCTCTTTTTATCTGTCTCTAGGACTGACAATTACTCTTTTACCCTCTTCATATGCATCTTCTGTTTTACTTGACCCCAAACATAATATTAGTGGTTTTGCTTAAATTAGATTTATATTAGAAAAGTTTTATGAATTTTTTTGAGTTTAAATTTAATTCCCATTAATAATTTAATTTATCTGTGTGATATGGTTGATATACCGTTTATTTTTTTGTTTTAGAAATGCCTTGGGTAAATTACATATAACATTATTGACTTTTAAATTTTCACATATATTTTTTTTTTCAGCACAAAGCTTTTTCACATATTTCAATAACATAAGCCATTTGGCTATGTAGCACATTTTCTAGGCCTAAATTAAGTTCTGTTTTTATCTCACTTTCGGACGAACTTGTAGTAAAGTCTGTATTACTGCTATAGTTTCCAAAATTTCAGTTAATTGATATTTGAAGTGTCTTCAAAATTTGTTACTTCCCAAAAATGTGTCAAAATATGATTGAAGGAAAAATGGATCCGAAAAGATGCCACGAAAAAATTTGATTTCCAAAAAAAATAGCTAATGCTGTATCTAAAATAAATATCCACATCAGTATACATATAAAGCATATATTTTTGCATATATAGCAGAATGGAACACTCAATTTTCGTATATATCAATGCATTCGAAAGTTAATTACTTTTAATTACTTTCTCCACTTTTTTAATTACTCCAAAAATAATAACCCGCTTAAATCAAAACATTACGTTTCTTGCTTGATTATTCTTTCAAACTTAATACTAAACTGATTATTTCACATATAAAATTTTTTAACACGTTGACTCGAGGTCAAACATTTACATAAACATTAAATCACTAATTAAAACATAAAGTTGATAAAAACATAGTATATATATATATATATATATATATATATATATATATATATATATATATATATATATATATATATATATATATATATATATATATATAAGCATTGTGTAATAACTTACACAATTATGTTAAGTAACAAAAATACTTTAAAGCATCAAGCATTTTTTTTTTTTAAACGTCGATTTTTCGCAAAGCAACTTAAAAAGTGGTATAACTCTTTTTTTTCCCCGTAAACACTCGAATTGCGAATTTATTTACATTCGTAACAAGTATTATTGCTGACACAGTAATAAAATCTCTTCAATATCAATCATAGATTTCTCTTTTACTTTAATATTCATGAAATCATAGTGCCAATCGAATTGTCTGCGGTTGTAGATAAGTTTTTTTTTTTTTTTTTTTTTTAATGTTAGATTATGGTTTTGCGCAGACAGGGTTTCTTATATCCTTCCCCCCGAGGGTTTGATGTTTCATATTATACCAAAATTTAAGACCCCATATAAACAATCCCAGAACCACGATAGTAGTTATAAAATATCCCCAAGTATAGGCTACTAAGCCTTTATAGTAAGTGGTTCTTTCTATTTCCATCTAGGTAAGTCTTTTTTTTCGGGGAGTGATTTATTGTTCATTTCTTAGTAACACGAGTTTGCAAATATAATTACAGTTTAATGCGCTATGATGCGCAAAAAAAACTCACACAACGTCTATGCACTACGCACTACGTGTGATCAAGGGTTGTCAAAAACCCGATTCCAGTTTTTTTTCTGCATAATACTTGGTTTAATTGTTATAATTCACATATTTAAGGCTTATCCTTTTCTAAAAGAATATATATCTTTTTTCAAAATTATATTCAACAATAGCTAAATTTGTAGCTTGAGAATCAGTTTGAAAAAGCTTGAGATAGAATTTTCTGACTTTTTACCTTTTTGTTGTGCCCTCATCTCAGTAATATCTATTTGGTGCTTGATCACCTTAAAAAGCGTCTGGTAGGTTCAAAAGCAGTTTCCCTTGTGATTCTGTTCAATCTAATAGGTGTATGAAGAACAAGAAACACAACAATATATTATGTATATCTGCACTCTTTATTTTTAGCTATAATCTTCCCGTAGGCTCTTCTCTTTATTAAAAAGCTGGTTCGTTTCAAAGGAATATATCCTTATCTCCATATTTCTTTTTTTTACGTACGGTAGTTTTTTTTTTAAGAAATATAATCGAACACAACTGTTTTTGCTTTAAATTACCAACTTTAAGTGGTCTTGCCTTAAATTTCGACCAACTTGTGTCCTTTTGTCACCCAATTTCTTTTACTTCACTTCCGTCTCGCTATATTTTCAACTCGAACCCTTCTCTTTTTTTTTGATTCGATATTTCAATGGAGCCTAAGGGTTTTTTCTAGTCTTTTCCCGCTTTTTCAGTAAAATATGTCTTTTTTTTTAAAGCCTATATTTATATATTCCATTAACAAGTTTTTATGCTGATTGGCCTTTATGATCAAATTCATTATCTCCATATTTCTAAGAGGGGGGGGGGTATTTGTCTAATTTTTTTGCAACCTGTATTTTTTTTGACATTATTCAAATTTTTTTTCTTCGAAAGTTTTTGTGTTAGAAAAGTACTGTAGTTTTTCAGCAAATTTTTTTTTGAACGCTTTTAATTAAGTTTTGCTCCGAAATTTCTAGTTCTCATTTATTCATAAAAATTTACGTTTTACGATATCCTGATTCCCACAAAATTGTGTGGTTTTCATCGCAGACACATACTCCATGTCTGTGGTATTTTACCAAAAATTAGTGCCTATGTCATGCTAAAAGTTGTTTAGATATAGGGTTTATCTTTTTGCGGTTTCCCTATAATTTTATTTTTTATATATTATTCGTGTCTGGAATTTTTCCTCAGTTTAATTAGCGCCTTAGTTTTATACAGTCATTGAGTGTAATTTGTCTCTTTCGTGATATTTTGAATATTACCATGTTCTACGAGTTTTATGTGTTTAGTGTCCGAGTAAAATTCCCCACATGCCATTTTTTTTTCTTAGCACGTGGAATTTCACCCGAACATTCAGCCCACACCTTCTCCAGTTTGACCGATATTTCTAATATCAATTTGATTAGCTTGGTGGATCCCCCCCAATGACAAGACTTTTAGCAGTTTTTGTTTTCAAATGCAAACGGTCCTTTCATTGGGGTTTTTCACCTGCAATGTCCTCGCCCTGTTATTTCTGTTAATGGTTTGTTGTGAATTTATTTAATATGTTAAATTAATTATACCCGAGAAAAAAACTTTGCTTTACGCTGTGCTATACTTTTAGATTGTGACCCATTTTATCTACGGCTTCTTGTTTATATATACCGTCCTTATTGGTAAGTGTTTAATTTATTAAATCTTCTACTATTTATAACAAGATAACAGCTAGCTTGTACATGTAGTGCGCACTTAATGTAAACTCTTGCTGTTTTTCCTATTATAAGTATTTTAAAATTCTTCAAAAACAATTTTTTTTTAAATTCGACTGAAAGTGTCACCTCAGAGAGTCAAAGGTTAGTAGATGCATTGCATGTACTTAACAACGAGAGGCCAGAAGTGTTTGAGCTCAACCCCAAATTTGCTAGCTTCCAATGACCCTATTTCAGTAGACTAACGTCCTTCGTTTTTTTTTTTAATTTATTGGTTTTTTTTATTTTTTTTTTTTAATTATCCCCCCGAAATGTATTCTTTAAATATACAAATCAAAAGAATCACCTTCTAATACTGATTCCAAACATGTATAATTTAATTAGGTTCACTACACCTATTTAAAAGTTATGTGGCCTTACTTATTTCTTTTATTGAAGGTTACTCTTTTTGACAGTAGGCTAAGTCTTGTCAGTAGGCTACACCATTTGCGAAATTACATTTTTTCTTGGAAACAAAATTTTTTAAGGAGCCTATCATGTCAGTTCAGATTAGAGCATATAATTTAGCGTTAGAAAGTGACACCAATAATTTTTACTTGCAATATATATTTGAAGGCAAACTTGGTCTTATTTATGTACCGATTAAAAAAGAAAATATAGATATTTTTTTAGTGGCTTTTATACTCGTTTTATTTTTATTTTTTTCGTAATATTATTTCTATTTAGTTCCTGGTACAATCTACGTGTAGGCTAATTTGAATATAAGGGACTATTGACTTCACTCTATTTGATTTCTACTATCAGACCGTGTTTTATCTGATATACACTCTACCTGATATTTGACTAAACTCTACTGATTTATAATCAGAGTAGACTTGGGGATGATTCGCCATTAAGTAACCGTAAGAGCGGACCAGAATTATCAATATTAGCTATCCCATAAGGATGCATTGCCTTCTCTGTTGGTCCTAATGTGGGCTTATATTAGTAGTATGCGCCTTCTGGATTTGCTTAGGCCCCTAGGAATTTCTACGTTATTCTATAGAAGCTCTACACCTTTTCAAAGAGAGTGACTATCCCCATGCATATAGGTAATACTTCTACAAGACATTACACCTTTTCAAAGAGAGTGAGTATAACTTAATTGATTATTGGGATTGAAATAAAAGGAGTACTTTTCTTTACAACTAGTAATTGTAGGCGAATGAAACTCAAAAAGAATGGTTTACTTTAGAGGGCATTAGTGAAGAAAAATGATCAGTGAATTTATATTTATAGATAAACAGTATTGTGTCGGGAACAGCAGCAACGATATACGAGTACCCAATGTGGCTGTGTAAATAACCGCTGACTGTGGACTATGTCTTGAATGGGACACTATGTATGCTAGATATGTGATATCATTAAGCAAATTTAAACAGGAGGAGCAGCTATGTTTTGCTGGAAAAGTGAATGTTCTCCGTATAAATAAACTTCGGTCAGCATTAGATGTCCTATCGAAATATATTGATGAGAACAAAATGCATCAGTGAATATTATTATTGTAATTATGTCCAATAAAATTGTTTCTAAATCAATGATATTTTTTTTTTTCTATAGTAGACTAGCGTATATTTTTTAGAGTTGAAAAATTCTGGTTAGTCTGAAGTTGGTTGTGAGAGTGTTAGGACTCTAAAAAATGGATAGATTCGAGTAAGAGCGAATCATGAGGAATCTAGTTCTTATGGAAAAACGTTTGATTCTAGATGACGATTTTCTAGAGCTGTCTATTCAAAGGAAGATACTTTCTCGGGGAATGCTTGTCGATATAATGAAAACTGATTCTCCATAATTAGACTATTGTATGAAGCTTCTACGTCGTGGTCCAAATGCATTTACACAATTAATTAATATATTGATCACAAAACGGCCAAATGATATTGTGGATATGCTTTTAAACACTAGTTTAGAAATTTAGGATTTTTTTCATAAGAAAGATGGTGCTCAAGGATGATTTAATCCTCTCTCTCTGTCCGTCTCAGACAATTTTTGTTATTGCTAGCTCAGTTTCATTGTGGCAGTGAGAGTGTCAACACATGACAAAATGTTCCATACATGTCCGTTATGTATGTACACACTGGGCAGCTGGTCATCATGTGAGAATTGCACAATGATTGATGAGTATGATGAAAAGTGTAGATTATGCAGCCCGTGTAAATTGAATAGAGGATATGCTGTACAAATTAAAGGTTGTAATTCCTGTCTTGAAGAAGTGTGTGACTCTCATCCTAGAGGTCACCTATGCTCCAATTGTCACTATGATAAATGTAAGCAGTGGGAGAATACATATCCCGGTATGATTGGAAAGAATCCTAACTGTGATTTTAGTTTATTGCTACGAGATTGGTATCGTCGTGGTTTTAGATTGTTCTGAGAGGAGGAACCGGGTCGACGATTCAACTGTTGGAACAACAAAAGAATATGGTTTCTAAGTCATTGTTTTGAAGACAATGGATGCTATGATTATAAGCCCACTGATTTTTATTTGGTTGTGACGGAATGTGATTCGACACTTGAGAACACTGTTTATGAAATTGCTTCAAATAAGCAAATTGAAACATGTGAGTTCTATAGAATGAATGACAATAGTATCATTGACTATACAAAGAGGTATGACAAGAGTGAAGTCACACTCTACTGTAGAAAATGTGACCCTGACATTGCAGTACATCAGGATCAGTACACTGTGAATTCAGATAATCTACCTGCACTAGTTGTTGTTGACAAAGACCTAGTAGTTGATGAAATCTAAAGAGTAAAAAAGTCGTTTTTATCCTGTATATAATTTTTTTTTTATTAATAAACAATTTCACATACATCTTTAGTACATTTTATTCTCAGGATACTAAAATTAATATTAAATAAACTTGTAAGTGTATTCTCCACTAGAAAGTCGTTCAATCGAGGTAAGTCAACGTAGATGTTGAGAAACTGCTTGTAGTTGTAGCCACGACATCTGAACATGAAAAAGAGTAGTGCATGAAAGCCACATGTCTTAGTCATTAAATCCTGTTCACTTCAGTGATTTTGAATAATAGTTTTCTCACTGCTTTCAATAAAGTTGCTGATGTATGGAACGTAGAATTTATACTATAGGCCAAGAGGATCAAAAAATTTGATATTCTTCACTGTTTGAAAGATACATAGCCAATGACCGGTCTTCAAAGTCGATGGACTGCTATTAACAATGATTAGGGTATTGTTAACACTTGGAATTTTTTCAATGAAGTCCGAAGGTATGCAATAGGACTTGTACTGGGACATGTATGGATCCATACTAAATACATCGATTATTTGGTATGTGTTCATGGTGCTAGGTCTAGTAGAACACTGCCGTCGGGTTTGATTTCTCAAAATGTTTCAAATTGACTGAGTTATATTAGCGTGATACTCTCAGTCAGAGCATCGGCAAATGTACACTCTAAACGTACATTCCCTGTTCGTACTATGCTCATATCCTGTGTGCCAGACAAATCCAATACATTACCCCCATGTTTTTTTGAAAACATTGAATTGGTTATTCCATTTTCAAATAGTTGAGAGTCATGATTCTATAGGATTTTTTGTCAAATGATAGAGTGTACAGTGGAATACCATTCACTTTGCACACAAGGCTAGATAGACCAAAAAATTAAAATCATGTGGGGATTCAGTCCAGGATCCATCGGCACTGCCACTCTTCACAAAGGCTAAAGCCAATTTTGATGGGATTTCTCCATTGATAAATGATGAATCGCTATAGCTACGAGAGCCGGTGGCTATGTGACGTTGATTGGTGATTGTATGGGGGAAAAGAAGTTTATTGGTGTTACCAGTGTCTCATAGCTTTTCCACTGCCAATGCAACTGAGTTCATAACCTGTTGTTTTCGGACGTGGAGAATTGCCGAAGTGATAATGACATTTGCATCGGGTGCTGCAGGAAGTGTTTTTCTCAAAATGAAATTCGATGGTGCCATCTGTAACTTTATGACAATCTTCACATTGGGGGGTAGCCATTGGGATATATTGAATATCTCATGATTTAATTTTCCAACTAAATGATACTCCTGGGTCACTGCAGTAGTCAACTCACCGTCAGTATCAACACCTAGTCGATATTTATAGCCTAAAGATTGTCCTCTCAACTCCTTGTAAGCCTTTGGTGTCATCATCATAAATTGTATGTAGCTTGCATAGTTGGATAAGTTATTGCTAGTGGTCACCAATGTCCCATTAATAAATACATTAGTTTATTTGAACAGGTTGTGTAGAATACAGTTTTCATAGGAGAGACCATCGCCAGCATTTGGAATTGTATTATATGATTTTTTCTTCACCACAACATTTAAATCAATAAATTTTGATGACAAATCAATGAAAGAGTCTTCATTGGAAAATATTTGAAAGTTTATATTTTCCGAGAGGGTTTGTTGGGGGTGAAATTGTTCATAGTAGCCATACTTGACACTGACATCAGCATTTTCAGCATTGAACAGATTCAATGAGGAACTAATTGATGGATATGATTCCTTGTGGGGGAGATAAGTCATCTTAAGAGAAGAAATCCTTCTTTGATCTAACAATCTTTTACTTTTTCTTCTTCTTCTGCTTATTGGTCTTCCTTGTTTTATTCCTTAGAGTCCTTGTTGATGTCCTTTGCTTCATGCCTGGGTGGAGACTGATGAGTGAATGACACGAACGCGTCCTTTTTAATCCCTCCCAGTTCTGACAAGAATTCATTTGCTCTTCAGCGGCTTTGCTGAAGATCGAATATTTTCTCTAAGGCTCCCCTCAAAAGTCTTGCCTAACCCCCAGTCCTTTAGTATTGGGTCAGCAAAATTCGATACATCAAGTGCAAGATATTTTCTATTAAGGGGTAGTGCAGAACGAAATAGCCTAGCAAACCAGCTTCCAAGATCAAAGCTAGACATTGTACTACGTCCCTTGTAATAATCAAATCCAATGATTATTTGACATGGACTCGAAGCACCAGCAGAGCACTTGGTAACGGGACAGACACATATAATTCATCGATTATTCATTTTAGGTTATTGTACCTTCGTTGACAATGGGTCGAAATTTATCTGTAATCACTGCTAAACCTTTTGTTAGTGCAAGAGCAGTTCTTAATGTTAACTGACGGAGTTCCAAATAAGATGTGTTTATAGGAACATACTGAAGATGCTTTATAATATAGTCATGAACAAGCTCACGGGTTGTTTTTCGTTCAAGAACACGTAGGAGGGGGAGATTTGAATTACCAACTCTCGATGTTTCCACAAAGGATGCATAGAGAAATATGCAAGAGTCCGAGGCCAAACCAGGTGGATATTCAGCAAAAATGACTTGATCCACCCCGTAAATGGTGCCAGAATGTTTCCCATTGATCATATTCTTTTTAAAGCCAAGAACATCTCTCAGATTATAATTAAGAATAATTATTTCGGTGTCAGGAGCTGAGCTAATGTAAATCCTATCGTGTTCCAATGAATAATTAAAAGGGAATTTACTATTCCTAAGATATGAGATTTTTCTATTGATTGCACGACACAAATCTCCCATTTTATCGTATTCAATATATTTCAATTTGGCATGTGGATATTCACTAGATTTAAGTGTTTCAACCCATTCATAGTCGACCTAGTTCAACCCTTTCATAGTCCAATCGAGTGGTATAACTTTTATATAATACACACGATCCTTTCTCAGGATGTCATAGGTATTTTTGAGAATACAGTCAACAAGAGCCACTTCATATGCACCGTCAAATTTGATGGCGGGGGAGAGTTTTGTCCAAAAATCACTTGTCGTATTCAAGTCGTTGTAGAGAGGATCGGAAACGTTGAACATGAATGTTACATAGAAATCATTAGGCATTTTCAATATATTCATCATCGATCCAAGAATCAAAATCAGAGTTGTATCCTAGCCACCGAACAAGTATCTGTTTCTTACCCCTGCGAGTACGAGTCTTTAATATCTTTTCAATTTGATAGATTTCACTATTATTATTTTTAACTTTTTGCAATTCATAGTCATAAAAGCCGCCGAGAATCTCTTCATCTTTGGTATCACGCAGGCGATAAGTTATGGGTTTAGTGTCTAGGATTTTTGCCACTTTAAAAAGTTCGGTGGACCACAAGTAATTCCCCTTTTCAAAAACATTAGTTGTTCTATTAATTCGAACAGTATCACCAACATTGAATTTATTTTTCTTCTTGACAGTCGTTTAATTGGAATACTGTTTAAGAAAGGTGTCAATTGTATCATGATCAGAATGATGAACTTCCGTTGGCGTAGAGTTGGACAGTGATCGATGAGGTCGTTGATTATAAATCAACCTGATTTTATCTAGATCATGAATAAAATTCGATGTATTTTTCAATGTACAATATCTTGAAATTAAAAGTCGAATAGTTCTTATCAATCGTTCTGTCAATGCGGTCTTTATAGGACTGTGACTATGATAGAGCAGTGTACTATATTTCTCTAGTACTTTTGAAACATGGGGATTAGCAAATTCACTACCGCGATCCGTTTGAATTTTTTTTATATGAATCCAGTTCAAGAATACTTTCATTGGTCTGAGCAAATTCAACGCTTCTCTTTGATTGCAATAGAATTGTATATGTATAGCGATTAAAAACACTGATTTCAAGAGGAAATTACTTGCTTAGTCTATTGTGACGTCGTTGAATCTCATCTAGAGTTAAGGGATCTGCTCGCATTATATTCAATGGGTGAAAGGCTTTAGTTTTTCGATATTAATTAGCACGAATTATATGATTTCTATGCAGAGTGTAACTTGATTCATTTTTTAGATAGTCTTGTACATTTTTAGAGTGAACACCAGTGACTTTGGAAAGAGTGGTGGGGGAGATTAAACTTCCCGCTTAACTAATATTTTAATAGACATCTTTCAGAACTTCATCCATTTTGAGTGTAAGTGTTTAGTTTAATGTCCACTACCCTTTTGTATACTGGTTGGTGGTGGTGGTGGTAATGGTGAATTTAACTTGCTACGTCTTCGCTTTTGTTTAGATATCAGTGGGGTGCCATTATGTTCCAAAACTAATTTAAAATCTTGTTCTTCTTCATATTTTAATGAGGTCAATGTTGATGATGATGATGCATGTTCATTTAATTTTTTTAGAATATTTCTATTGCCAATAAGACTTTTGGGGAAGTTTATTGTATTTAGAAAGTTGTATACATGAGCGACAACTGATAATGGTCCTTTATAATTTGTAACCATGTCACAGATTATATCAAGTAGATTGTAGCTCTTGACCTGAAATATAATCCATTTCCCGTTGCTCTCAACTTGAATATGATCCTGACCACTTTCCATGAGATAGACTAGGAGTCGTTTTCTTTGTTCACAATATGAGTGGGGCAATAGATTTCCAATTTTGAATACAATTGAATCCAATTCCTCCTTCTTTAATTGTGTTCCAGCAGCAGCAGCAGCAGACTCTTGAGGAGATGATTCTTTTTTTGGGTCAATACCAGCAGCAGTAGGCTTCAATCGATAGGACTTGTGTTTGTCCACTCGGCGAAGTGCATCTTGAAGTAAAAACAGTTCTTTATCATCCTCAATAGTTTCATTGTCAAGGAATTTAATCGGCTTATGCTTAATGTGCTCCATGGGTGAGAGGGTGAGTTCAATTAGGGTCAATTCATAGAGTTTTTCCATTTTCTAATGAAAACTATTTACATGTCTTGCACTTATCCGCAGTAAAAGTGTGAAAAAGCTACCTCCCGCCTGAAGAAGTCTTTTCTTTATAAAAGTCTTTACTTTCCTTCGAGAGGCCAATGTACGTACAATGGAACGATGTTGTTTTGCCTGTTGTTTAACAACTTCTTGCAGTTGAAAATTGCCCTCGGTCAAATTTAAACAAATTTCAGATATTAGATTAATAAAATCATTATAAATACCATGTTTCAGTATTGCTTTCCTAAGCGGAGGTTTTGAAGTGCTTAGAACTGAAAACAAATGTCTATTTACATGTATTTTCTTCAGTGTCATGATAGCGACTAATAGGTCTTTTTAGAGTTCACAGGGAGATATACTGTGATTTCACTGTCGAAAATATATGTGACTACACGCAGATCCTCGGGTTTATTTTTATTAAGATCCAATAGGATATAATCGTAGGGTTTACTAGTTGCCGGATTGTGTGCTGAGATCTGAAATTTAGGGGCACCTCGATGAATTCGTTTATTGAGAGTTATTAGCGAGCGAGAATCACGAACAACTTTGTAGATGATATAGTAGGTGCAGTTCAAAGCAAGTGTTTGCATAAATTTGCTCTGATGAAAGAGATTATGTAGAGCAAAAGTAACAGAAATCTCTTCATAATGAGAGTGAACGGTGAACAATTGCAGCATTTCCTCGGACCATTGTTCAATATATTCAGCCAGATCTTCAGTGATCAGCCAAGAGTTTGCTTCAATAAAGTTGAAAACATCAAGTCCCTGTATGAATTGTATCTGCACCAATCCCATGGTGGTGGCAGCACTTGCTTTTATTTTATCCTATGACTCCTGCCAAATACTGTAACAATAGTAGATTTTTTCGGCTTTTCCACAAACATTTTATCGCAATTTTTAATTATTTTAGTTAAGAGTGTTGTTTTGCCCGACATTGACGGCCCACACAGAAACGATCTGAATGGTGTTATAATTGATACATGTTCCCTTCAACAGTTCACCTGGACAACTAACTGTAGACCATAATTGTCTAATGACTAAATACTTTCCCTACTACTACTACTCCGTTCAAGAATAATAATAATAATAAGAAGAAGACGAATAAAGAAGCAAATTTTCTTTTATTATATGCATAAAAAAAGTAACAATACATTGAAAAAAAAGCACATTAAACATGAAAAAACACACTTTTTTTAAATTTATTTATAATAAAAATACAACATTTACATAGGCACAGAGAGAAAAAACACTTAAATAAATACTTTTTTTTTTTTTATTTATAGAGAAAAAATACAACATAAGATTAAATCACTTGAAATAATATCACTTTTTTTTTAATGAAACATTTACAAAAAAAAGGTGCACGGTGAAATTATCAGCTCACGGATGGACTACACCAATTGGGGTGGTCTTTACCCAGAGCTAGTGAAACGTCGGGCACCAAATCAGCTTTTATTTTTTAAATCAGAAACGGGAAGCAACATGATTTCCCATGGTATTTTTGTAAGTCCAAAAATGTACTTTATACAGACACATGACGAGGAAATCAAGAAACGTTGCAAAGGAGTACCCATGCGCTATGTGGATAAGAATTTCGACATGGACATTTATAGGAATTGTATTGTTCAAAAGACAATTCCACGAGCCAAATTGCTGGCAATTCGTTCTCTCACCTACAGGAACTTTACTGTAAATGTAGAAAAAATTGCCATGAGTACCATCTCCGACAAGGTCTTTGTTTGTCAAGATGGTGTGACAACCCTCCCCCTTGGACACTATTTAACTTCAGACCGGGTCGAATGTGTTATCCATAGGGAAAGTCTCGGTTTGAATAAAGTCCTGTAAATTATTTCCTAAAACCTTTGGGGGGGCCTCGCGGCCCGGGGGGGGCGGCCGCCAGTGGAGGGCGCACCGCCACTATCAAAGTTATCTTTTTTTTACTTAGAGCAGATTTTTTTTTGTAAATGTTTCATTAAAAAAAAGTGATATTATTTCAAGTGCTTTAATCTAATGTTGTATTTTTTCTCTATAAATAAAAAAAAAGTATTTATTTAAGTGTTTTTTCTCTCTCTGTGACTTCTTCAGGCGGGCGGTAGCTTTTTCACACTTTTACTGCCAATAATTGCAGGACTTGTAAACAGTTTTCTCTAGAGAATGGCAAAACCCTATAAATTGACTCCATTAGAATTCGCTCTCTCACCCGTAGAACGCTTTGAGAACAATTTGAGTAAATTCCTTGACAATGAAAATATTGAGGATGATAAAAAACTGCTTTTACTTCAAGATGCACTTCGCCGAGTGGACAAACACAAGTCATATCGATCGAAACCCACTGCTGCGGGTATTGTCCCCAAAAAAGAATCATCTCCTCAAGAGTTTCCTGCTGGTGCTGGAACACAATTAAAGATGGAGGAATTGTTTTCAATTTTATTTAAAATTGTAAATCTAATGCCCCACTCATATTGTGAAAAATTTACATGACTCCTATCCTATCTCTTGGAAAGTGGTCGAGATCATATTCAAGTTGAGAGCAATGGGTAAGGGATTATAATTCAGGAAAAGAGCTATAATCTACTTGATTGAATGTATGACATGGTTACAAATCGTACAGGACTATTATCATTTGACACTCATCTATACAACTTTCTAAATACATTCAACTTCCCCAAAAGTCTTATTGGCAATAGACAAATTCAAAAAAAATTAAATGAACATGCATCATCATCATCAACATTGCCACCATTAAAATATGAAGAAGAAGAAGATTTTAAATCAATTTTGGAAAATACTAGCACCCCATTGATATCTAAACAAAAGTGAAAACGTATCATGTCAAATTCACAATTACCACCACCACCACCAATAGCCAGTATACCAAAGGGTATTGGACATTACACAACGTGTTTACGTTCAAAATGGTTGATGTTCTGAAAGATGCTTATGAAAATATTAGTGAGGCGGGAAGTTTAAGTTCCCCCACCACTCTTTCCAAAGTCACTGGTGTTCGCACTAAAAGTGTACAAGACTATCTACAAAATGAATCAAGTTACACTTTGCATAGAAATCATAGACTTCGTGCTAATCAATATCGAATAACTAAAGCCTTTTAACCATTGCATATAATGCAAGCAGATCTCCTGACTCTAGATGAGATTCAATGACGTCACAATACGCCGTACAAGTACATTCTACTTGCAATCAGTGTTTTTAGTCGCTATGCATATGCAATTCCATTGCGATCAAAGAGAGGTGTTGATGTTGCTCAGGCCATTGAAGGTATTCTCGAACAGGATTCATATAAAAAAATTTAAACGGATCGCGGTAGTGAATTACTTAATCCCCTGGTTGCAAAAGTACTAGAGAAATATAGTAAACTGCTCCTTCATAATTACAGTCCTATAAAGACCACATTGACTGAACGATTGATAAGAACTATTGTACTTTTAATTTCAAGATATTGTACATTGAAAAATACATAGACTTTTATTCATGATCTAGATAAAATCTGGTTGATTTATAATCAACGACCTCATCGATCATTGTCCAACTCTACGCCAACGGAGGTTCATCATTCTGATCATGATACAATTGACACCTTTCTTAAACAGTATTCCAATAAAACGACTGTCAAGAAGAAAAATAAATTCAATGTTTGTGATACTGTTCGAATTAATAGAACAACTAATGTTTTTGAAATGGTGAATTACTTATGGTCTACCGAACTTTTTGAAGTGGCAAAAATCTTAGAAACTAGACCCATAGCATATCGCCTGCTTTATACTAAAGATGAAGAGATTCTCGGCGGGTTGTATGACTATGAACTGCAAATAGTTAAAAATAATAATAGTGAAATCTATCAAATTGAAAAGATATTAAAGACTCGTACTCGCAGGGGTAAGAAACAGATACTTGTTTGGTGTCTAGGATAAAACTCTGATTTTGATTATTGGATCGGTGTTGAAGATATTGACAATGCCCAATTATTTATATTTAACTTTCATGTTCAACGTTTCCGATTCTCTCTACCACGACTTGAATACAACAAGTGATTCTTGGACTAAACTCTCCCCCACCATCGAATTTGATGGTATATATAAAGTGGCTCTTGTTGACTTTCTTTTCGAAAATAACAATGACATCCTGAGACAGGATCGTGTGTTTTATATAAAAGTTATACCACTCGATTGGACTATGAAAAGGTTGAACTATGTCGACTATGAATGGGTTGAAGCACTTAAATCTAGTGAATATCCACATGCCAAATTGAAATATATTGAATACGATAATATGGGGGATTTGTGTCGTACAATCAATAGAAAAATCTCATATCTTAGGAATGGTAAATTCCATTTTAATTATTCATTGGAACATGATAGGATTTACATTACCTCACCTTTTGACACTGAAATAATTATTCTCAATGATAATCTGAGAGATGTTCTTGGCTTTAAACAGAATATGATCAATGGGAAAAATGCTGGCACCGTTTACGGGATGAATCAAGTTATTTTTGCTGATTATCCACCTGGTTTTGCCTCGAACTCTTGCCCATTTCTCTATGCATCCTTTGTGGAAACATCAAGTGTCGGTAATTCAAATGTCCCCCTCCAACTTTTTATTTAACTAAAAAAAACTCATGATATTGTTCATCACTATAATATGAAGAATCACAAGTATGTTACTGTAGACACTTTATATTTGGAACTCTGTCAGTTAACACTAAGAAGTGAATTGGGTGATCCTCTAGCAATAAAAAAAGGACTAGCAGTGATTACATGTCATTTTTGACCCATTTTCAACGACGGCACAATCACCTAAAATGAACAATAAAAGAATTCCATTTGTCTGTCCCGATATCGATTGCTATGTTGGTGCTTTGAGTCCACGTCAAATAGGCAATGGATTGGACTACTACAAGGAGCGTACTACAATGTCTGGCTATGGTCTTGGTAGCTGGTTTGCTAGGCTATTTCGTTCTGCACTACCCCTTGCCAGAAAATATCTTGTACATGCTGCATCAAACTTTGCTGCCTCAACACTACAGGATTGGTGGTCGGGCAGGAATTTCAAGGAGAGTGTTAAGGAAAATATTACATCTTCAGCAAGAACCATTGGTGAGCAACTAAAATCCCGACAAAATGGGGAGGGATTGAAAAGGATGCGTTCGCGTCATTCACTCATCAGTCTCCACCCAGGCAGGAAGCAAAGGACATCAACAAGGACTTTGAGGAATAAAACAAGGAAGACCAATAAGCAGAAGAAGAAGAAAAAGAAAAAGATTGTTAGATCAAAGAAGGATTTCTTCTCTTAAGATGACTTATCTCCCCCACAAGGAATCATATCCGTTAATCAGTTCCTCATTGAATCTATTCAATGCTGAAAATGTTGATGTCAGTGTCAAGTATGGCTACTATGAACAATTTCATCCCCAACAACCTCTCTCGGAAAATATACACTTTCAAATATTTTCCAATGAAGACTATTTCATTGATTTGTCGTCAACATTTATTGATTTAAATGTTGTGGTGAAGAAGAAGTCAGATAATACAACTCCAAATGCCGGCGATGGTCTCTCCTATGAAAACTGTATTCTACACAACCTATTCAAACAAATTAATGTATTTATTAAGGGGAAATTGGTGAACACTAGCAATAATTTATCAAACTATGCAAGCTATATACAATTTATGACGATGACACCAAAGGCTTACAAGGAGTTGAGATGAACATTATTAGGCTAAGAAAATCGATCAGGTGTTGATACTGACGGTGAGTTGACTACTGCAGTGACCCAGGAGTATCATCTAGTTGGAAAATTAAATCATGAGATATTCAATATATCCCAATGGCTACCCCCCCCCAATATTAAGATTGACATAAAGTTACAGCTGGCACCATCGAATTTCATTTTGAGAAAAACACTTCCTGCAGCACCCGATGCAAATGTCATTATCACATCGGCAATTCTCCACGTCCGAAAACAACAGGTTATGAGCTCTGTTGCATTGGCAGTGGAAAAGCTAAGAGCCAATGGTAACAACATTAAACTTCTTGTCCCCCATACGATCACCAATCAACGTCACATTGCCACCGCCTCTCTTAGCTATAGCGATTCTTCATTTATCCATGACAAAATCCAATTAAAACTCACTTTGGCCTTTCTAAAGAGTGCGAGTGCTGTTGTATCCTGGGCTGCATTCCTCTTGGATATTAATTTTTTTCAGTATATATAGTCTAGTGTTAAAAGTGAATGGTATTTCATTGTACACTTTGTGATTTGACAAAAAATCCTATAGAACTCCGTAAGAGTTGACCATGCAATCGCTATATCATGTTTCTCAACTATTTGAAAATGGAATAACCGATTCAATGTTTTCAAAAAATCATGGGATAATTGTATTGGATTTGTCAGGTACAAAGGACATGAGCATAGTACGAAAAAAGAGTATACGTTTAGAATGGACATTTGCTAATGCTTTGGATGAGAGTATCATGCTAATATCCCTGAGCCAAATTAAAACATATTGGGATATCACACCCAATGGTAGTTTTCTAATAGACCTAGCACCATGAATACAAACCAAATAATCAACGTATTTAGTATGGATCCATACATGTCTCAGTACAAGTCCTATTGCATACCTTCGAACTTCATTGAAAAATTCCAAGTGTTAACAATACTCTTGTCATTGTTAATAGCAGTCCATCGACTTTGAAGACCGGTCATTGGCTATGTATCTTTCAAACAGCGAAGAATATTGAATATTTAGATCATCTTGGCCTATAGTATAAATTCTACGCTCCATACATCAGCAACTTTATTGAAAGCACTGGGAAAACCATTATTCAAAATCACCGAAGAGTACAGGATTTAACGACTAAGACATGTGGCTTTCATGCACTACTCTTTTTCATGTTCAGATGTCGTGGCTACACCTATAAGCAGTTTCTCAACATCTACGTTTACTTACCTCGATTTAACTAATTTCTAGTTGATAATATAATTAAATGTGTATTTAATATTTATTTTATTGCCCTAAGAATAAAATGTTCTAAAGATGTTTGTTAAATTGTTTATTAATAAAAAAAAATTTATATACATGATAAAACGACTTTTCTACTCTTTAGATTTTATCCACTACTAGGTATTTGTCGACAACAACTAGTGCAGGTAGATTATCTGAATTCACAGTGTACTTATCCTGATGTACTGCAATGTCAGGGTCACATTTTCTATAGTAGAGTGTGACTTCACTTTTGTCCTATCTCTTTGTATAGTCAATGATACTGTTCTCATTCATTCTATAGAATTCACATGTTTCAATTTGCTTATTTGAAGCAATTTCATAAACAGTGTTCTCAAGTGTTGAATCACATTCCATCACAACCAAATAAAAATCAGTGGGCTTATAATCAAAAAATCCAGTGTCTTCACAACGATGACGTAGAAACCATATTCTTTTGTTGTTCCAACATTTGAATCGCTGACCCGGTTCCTCCTCCCAGAACAATCTAAAACCACGACGATACCAATCTTGTAGCAATAAACTAAAATCACGGTTAGGATTCTTTCCAATCATACCGGGATATGTATTTTCCCACTGCTTACATTTATCATAGTGACAATTGGAGCATAGGTGCCCTCTAGCATGAGAGTCAGACACTTTTTCAAGACAGGAATTACAACCTTTAATTTGTACAGTATATCCTCTATGGAATTTACATGGGTTGCATAATCTACATCTTTCGTTATAATCATTAATCATTGTGCCAGTCTTACATGATGACCTGCTAACCAGTGTGCACATACATAGCAGACATGCGTGGAACATTTTGTCATGTGTTGACACTCTCACTGCCACAATGAAATTGAGCTAGCAACAACAAAAATTGTCTGAGATAGAGAGAGAGAGAGGAGTAAATCATCCTTGAGCACCATCTTTCTCAGGAAAAAAGTCCTAAATTTCTAAACTAGTGTTTAAAAGCATATCCACAATATCATTTTGCCGTATTGTGATCAATATATCAATAAATTGTGTAAATGCATTTGGACCACGACGTAGAAGCTTCATACAATAGTCTAATGATGGAGAATCAGTTTTCATTATATCGACAAGCATACCCCGAGAAAATATCTTCCTTTGAATAGACAGCTCTAGAAAATTGTCATCTAGAATCAAACGTTTTTCCATAAGCAATATATTCCTCATGATTCGCTCTTTCTCGAATCTATCCATTTTTTAGAGTCTTAACTCTCTCACAACCAACTACAGACTATCAAGAATTTTTTGTACTTTAAAAAATATATGTTATTCTACTGTAGAAATAAAAAAAATACCATTGATTTAGAAACAATTTTATTGGACATAATTACAATAATAATATTCACTAATGCATATTTTTCTTGTCGGAATATTTTGATAGGACATCCAATGCCGACTGAAGTTTATTTATATGGAGAATATTCATTTTTCCGGCAAAACATAACTGCTCTTCCTGTTTAAATTTTCTTAAAGATATCATGTATCTAGCATACATTGTGTCCCATTTAAGGCATAGTCTACAACCAGTGGTTATTTCCACAGCCACATTGGGTACTCGTATATCGTTGCTGCTGTTGTCGGCTCCATCATTAATCTCCAATAATGTAAATGCACCACTCATTTTTCTCTACTAATATCTTCTCAAATAAACTATTCTCTTTGAATTCAATTATCTTACTAATATGAATTGTAAAGGAAACTATTCCTTTTATTCAAATCCCTATCACCAATCAAGTTATACTCACTCTCTTTGAAAAGGTGTAATGTCTTGTAGAAGTATTACCTATTTGCATGGGGATAGTCACTCTCTTTGAAAAGGTGTAGAGCTTCTATAGAATAACGTAGAAATTCCTAGGGGCCTATGCAAATCCAGAAGGCGCATACTACTTATATTCTTTGTAAAAAAGCATGAACACTGGCTTGTTTTACATCTACCTGGCTCAAAAGCAGCCATCGTTTAAAATTCAAATTTGAACTTTCTTGTGACTCATTTTACGGAGCTGATTCAGAATTTGAACTTTTTCTAACCCCATTATTCAGACAAAGGTCCTCTGTGTAGGTAGAGGAGACCCTTTTGAGACCTATCCCTATGCATCCATGTTCTGTGATTAACAGTTTCTTTCACCGAATTTCTCGCCTTATGCAGAGTTCCCATCAGAGCTGGGTAACAACTCTTTTTTGCTTCCTTCGGCGACTTTTGCTAAGCTTCCACATTTGTTTTCTTACTCATAAGTTTACTTTTCTCGTTTTTTTTTATCCCTTTCCTCAATACTTTAATTATATATTTATATATATCTTTATCTTCCCTTTGCTTGTGATGCTGTAAAACTAACCTAGTATTTGGATTAGATTTATCAAAGGTCTAATGCTTACTGTGTCATAAAATGCCATACTTTTGAAGCGTCTCTACTCCTAAGAAGACTTGCAAATGGCAGCTTCTAACCTATGATTGTTTGGACCACAATTTGTGTGCTTCCTTTGCTAAATTGTAGCAGTGTTATCCTTGGACAATAAGTCTATAGCCTCTACCTGTAGTAAGGCCTGACTTGGGATCCTGTTTGCTACTATTATGTCTAAAATTCTTCTATTTCTACCAGCGTTTCATCAGTCCAGCTAGATTTTTTTTTTCTTTACGTATTATCTTTTATTCTTTCAACTCACGGTACAAATACTTTATTATTTAGTGATGTACAGCAGTTCTACATTACATTTATTACTAACACTAAAAAAAACTACTAATTATACACTTACTTCTACTTGCTAAAAACTAGATACTGTATTATTTTTTTATTTTACAATTCTTGATTGAGCCTTTTTTTCATTTTTTCTATTGTACCCAAATCTTTGAGGGGATACAAATCTATTTCTAATAACCAAAGTTCGAGCAAAGCTGCTCGAAGTTTTGCTAATTTGAGCGCCGCTAAAAGCGAAGTATATTTACTTTCCCCTTCTAATACGGTCATTTTGTTGGTTTTTTTTTGTATTTTGCAACCTTATTTAGTCTCCTCGACCCAGTTTTTCCAACGACTACCAGTTCTTGTGAAGTGTTATTCTATGGTAATTGGGGGGTTGTAATCGTAGATGCCTTTATTCTCCCTTTATAGGGGAGATAAACTCTGGCCCTAAGGTAGTAAAATTTTGGTAGCGTGCATTAGATTGTACCCGAACTACTGAGGCATTCCGACTGGGGTTGTTCAAGAAGTTAAAAATAGATCATAGAAAGTTTGTCGAAAATATAATACATTTATTCATTTAACATATGATATAATCGGGTACAATCTGTCTACTTGGACTGGCTGTCCCAAGTAGACCACAAGTCTCAATAAAACAACAATAATATATAAATAGATATAGACACTTACACTGATAAGACAAAGTCCCAAGGTGTTTCAAAGACACTAGACCAGAGTCCATGCTTGCTTAAAGTTAGACGCTGATTTTCCCTTCCGATAAACTGCATCTCATATACATTTTCCTCAACCACACCTTTACATATAATAGCTATCATGTGGTAATTTTTGAATTTCCCATTAAACAGAAATAATAAGGATACGCTCCTTATTTTAATAAAAAGTGGTATTTCAAAACTTCATATTTGCGTCTTATATATTTCTACTAAATTAATAATTAACTAAATTAGAAAGCTTTACCACACCAGCTGTTAATTTAAGAATTTTCCTAAAACAACTGGTTTTTTCTTAAAATTTTATGCGCAACATTGCTTAGTTTAATAGGCGTCATTATGTTAATCAATCCGCTTTCTACTTGTGCCTCTATATGATTATGTTCATTCTTCTCACCTTTAATATTCAGATGAACTATTCTTATTAGCTTTAAAGTTTTGAGAGTATTGCAGGCAAATGAGAATATCAATGAGTATTCAAGAATACAAAATTTGCAAGCTATATCCCTCTTTTAGTCGATTTATTTACAAACAGAGTGTAAAGCAAAATGTATACATAAATACAACACTAAAAATGAGAAAAACAACAAATATGGCGGATAGACGTAATACCGTAATAATAGAAAGTAGTTTAGCGCACTTCGTAAAGAGTAAATAAGAAAGTAGTATAAAATGGGGATATTAAGTTATAAATTATCTCCAGTAATTGAATATTATATTCAACAATTGATTTAGAGAGCTGAAAGCAAAATGCATAAGTACATATAACACCAAAAAAAGAGAGACACGGCAAATATAACTGATAGACCGTAATATCATAATAATAGAAAGTAGTTTGGCGCAGTTAATAGCTCCATAATGGGGAGCTAATCTAAACAAAGCGGGTCACCAATATACAGCGAGTGCTCATTGAAGAAGAAGAAGAATAATTTAATTTTTCAACACTAGCTGCTTCAACAATCTAAGAAGGTAAAATATTTAACGATCCAGTGACTATTAGCAAATGATAGACGAACGATGACGAAAGAGACGAAAGTAGACATGTGAACACATTTTAAACGAAGTTGTTCGTGTCTTAGAAAATTATTTGAGTTAAGTGTCACTCTTTTTATCATTGTTATGAAACTAGGCATTCTTAGGAGATAGTGTCCGAGACCCGGGGTAGTCAATGAGGATCTGTATTTCTGATTTTTTTTTTCTGGACCACAGTTATCGAATTCTCTGTCAGAGGGTATAAGGGTAACAGATAATGTTAGCCAGTTCAAGGCTAGATTGAAACTTTAGCTTCTGCAAAGTTGTTAATGATTTAAATTTTCTTTCTGTTTTGTGATTCTTGATTTATAGATGAAGTGTGAATACATATTAGTAGATTCTAAGGATGACAACAACCATCATTTAAAACCCAATGGGTTCCCCCGATGATTGTTGAAAGATGATATAAATGTTATTTTGTTTATAAATTTATTTGTCTCTCCTTCTCTAAAATATGCAAGTATTTGCTATAGTTTTTAGACCTGTCTGTTGATTCAAACTTTCTCTGTATCGCTGTTAAAGGATACAATACCTTAAAAAATCATTTTATGAACTTCAGCGTCGGCCAACCATCTCAAAGATAAAAACCCCATTAGGGAGTTCTTCCAGGGTACTAGCTATCATCGAAAGATGTAGAGAATTTGTAGTTTGACTGTGCAACTTAACTGAAAAGATATGAAATTTACTTCCTCTTTGTTGCCAAGTTTGCCAATCAAAGCGGTCGGCACCACCAGGAACTGCCAAAACGATCAAATTACTCAAATAATAATTTCTTTGAACTCGCATTTAGTGTTTTCCGAGCAGGTGTGTTAGACCGTTTTACGAAATGCCTCTTCCCAAGCTTTAAAAAAAATTCTTTTCGGTTTAGTCAAACAAACAAAATTCATACTTTCTGATTATTGCATTAAAACGGAACATCTCTATCTCCGGCACAAAACGGAGGAAGTTGAATGGTTTTTCTAAGATTTCCACAAAAGGAGGAAGTTGAATGGTTTTTGTAAGATTTCCAGGAAAATAGGTATCGGTTTTTAGTTTTCTGTCGGATCTAGTCTTTGGTTTTTAGTTGGGTCTCTTATCCAAGCTCCACAAGCTATGGCAAGACCGCCCAATAGATTCCAAATAGTTTGGCCACACAAATTAAAAAGATAATTGACAAGATAGGGTAACGTATGCCCTTAAATTTTCGGAAGTCCAGCTGTAATTTTATATAAACAGTTTTTTTCAGATTTTTTCCACAAGAAGGGGGTTAGCACTTTGACAGTAAAAGGGCTGTTCGATTTTGTTGTTGATCCAACTATTAGTGAAGAGAATATGGAGGCTGTCTTAGACCGAATGTCAGAAAAGGCAGCAGACAGACAAGAAATGACCCCTGAAGAAATGATCCAAGAAGAGGTTTTCAAGAAAACTTATATTCCAAAAAGATTAGACGAGGTAATATATTCCGTATAATCAAAATACATAAACAAATATGACACTTAAAAAAAAAAAAAAAAAAAAAAAAAAAAAAAAAAAAAAAAACCAGTTAAAGCCGGTGAACGTAATATTGTAATTATTATATTATAAATATTATATATTATGATTGTATTCTATTACAGATATCATAATTTATGACTGAGGGAAAAAAACAATTGTAGGTGATGGACATAATAAGAAAATAATAGAAAGCAGATGTATCTACTAATAGTTCCTAGAAATTTTGTTCGTTTTAGTTTTCATTCTTATTTCATGATTAAATAAAATAAAAAACTTTATTCAACTGAAAGTAAGGCGCAACATTAAAACTTAAAAGGAACAGAAATTATACTGTGTGTGAGAGGGGTTATCCCCTCCTCAATACACTACTCTTTGCGCTAAATTTTGTTAGTACTTTAAAAATACTCCACATTCAGAATCAACTTCGCCCTCAAAAACAAATACTTCACATTCAAATTCTCTTGGAAAGTAGTCTAACCTAAAGAACTAGGACAAAAAGCCAAACTTTAGCATAAAGAATGAGGGTTGAAGAAGGGGCAGGGAGTAAAGAGTGGGGCGTTGAGGAGGGGACAGCCCCTTTTCATATCCAGAATAATTTCTGTTCGTTTTAAGTTTTAATGTTGCTCCTTTGTTCCAGTTGGAAAAGAGTGTGTCTTCTTGATTTAATTTCTGAATGTTTTTCAGATCATGCCAGGAAATTCTCCCCTCCCCCGTGTAACCTTCTCCTTGGGAATTTCCCCGGAAACTTTCCTCCCCAGTAAAAAGTATCTCCTGAATTTTGGGGATTACGCCTATAATTCATTCTTTTTCTCTTATTTTATAAAACTGGAACATATTGTAAATTAAAGTATTATTATATAGTCTACTTTTGTGAACAGGCTTTGATTTTGTTTTTTGATATAATTTATCCTTCTTCTGGCCTTAATTGTCAAGTCTTTAAATTTATTGTCGTTGTTTTTCATTAAACTAATTTTCCACTCCCTTCTTAAATAATTTTATTACAAGTAACAATTTTCAATGCCAATTTATTTAGATCTTCAGTTTTGTTTTTAATTCCTTTTTGACCTGTCTGTTTGTAAGTTTTTTTCTCCTTTATTTCTTCTTGCTCTTCCTTTGAAATTGGATTCTCTTAAGTAAGGTTTTAACTTTTCACGAATTTCTTTTTCAGTAAGAAAAAATTTTTTTTTAGAAGAAATTGCATCCAAAATAGTTTTCCTTGATGTACTGTTATTATCTTTGTTATTGCTACAACTTCTTTAGCAATTTTTAAAGTCTGTTTCCCAGTCTTTTTCTTTCATCTCAAAAAAAGTTTTGTAGCACTAGCAGACGCAATGTTTTTGTTTCTAAATGGAAGATCGGTCTCAGGGTTTGTGATATTTTCAATGAAAAAGTCAAAAAGAAACTTTTCATCTGTAAGAAATTTTTCTTGCCAAAATGCTAGAATAGTGAATATAGTGAATAATATGAGTAATAATAAGTGAATAATAGTGAATATCATAAACCAGCAGTATATATGCAACAAATTCCACGAATTTGCGACTGTTTCATCACTGTAAAGATTTTGCTTTGCTTACAAGTTGCTTGTTGTTTTGCTTCTTTTGCTAGCAAAAAACTGTTTAGTACTTCGAATATTTCTGGAGAGATGCTTTTCACAAGAGATGCTTGAGGCTATGGTATTTTGGATATTAAGTATTGCTGTTGGGTTGTATAAACCAGTGGGGGAAACTTTTACGACACAGTCTGCAAAGGAAAACTGAGATATTTAAGAATTGATAAACTTAAATGAAATAACGAATCAAATGACAAAAAAGAACAAAGATAATATATAGACAATTTAATAGACAAATTTTAATATTTTAGCTTCAAATTTTCCTTGTAAAATTATTGCACAGCAATCCTTATAAATTGTAATTTGGGGAATTACATTGTGTTTGAGGTGACGAAGCCCTTCAGCGGATGAGTATGCGCTTGATCAGAGGCAACGCTATAGCGTTGCCTACAGTAAAGGCCATACGACTCCAATGTTTTTTTCCCCCAGAGGCACTTCATAAGGAAGGGGTCGTCACATAAACTTCGAAGGGGGCTTATTCGATTAGAAATCGGAAGTTCTAGAGCCCTTTTTAATAGTCAAAAAGGGCACTAGAAATTTTCATTATCTGAAAATTTTGAGATAACCAATTTGTTTGAAATAGTCCAATGATAAGATAAAAAAAACTTCATTGTCAACATACCCCCCCCCCTCTCAGAGCCAGGGGAAGGATTGTAACTTTTGCTGCGGGGACATGTATATAGTTTTTATGGAAGAGGCGGTCGTATAAACTTTGGACGGAACTCAAATGATTAGAAATTGAAAGTTCTAATTCACCTTTTAAGAGTCAAAAGTGATCAGATGGTGGCTAGCGCCCCTCCCTCCGAACCTTCTTTTTCCAAAATGCGTCCAATTGAATTTTAATATAGCTATTTTGTTCAAAATAGAAAAAAGATAATATAACAAAAACTCCATGGATAAAACAGCCACACCTCCCCCCCCCCAAAAAAAAAACCCGGAGGGAAGTGTTGTAAAATGTGCCCTGGGGGCATATAAGGTTTTTATGGATGGGATGACCGTATAAACTTCGGAGGGGGCTTATTCGATTGTAAAGGCCCTTTTTCCCCAATTGTATCCAATCAAAATTATGAGATAGCCATTTTGTTCAAAATAGTTTAAAGATCAAATAGCAAAAACTCCGGGGTCGACACATCCCCCCAGAGCCTGGGGGCAAGTGATGTAATCTTTGCCCCAAGTGAATATAAAGTTTTATGTAAAGAGTGGTTGTATAAACTTCAGAGATCAGTTGATTGAAAATTGGAAGTTCTAGTCACCTTTTTTGAGAGTCGTCAAAAGTAATTGGATGACAACTAGCCCCCCCCCCATGTCCTTTATTCAAAAATGTATCTGATTAAAATTTTGAGATAGCCATTTTGTTTAAAAAAATTTATTTTGTTAAAACACGCCCTGTTTTCCTCAAACCCATCCGATAAGAACTTTGAAATAGCCATTTTTTAAAAATAGTTCCAAAATTAGATAATAAAAACTCCGGTGTTGACACAACCCCCCACGGCCTGGGGAGGCAGGCGTTGTTAGTTATATCCTGGGGGCGTATATGGTTCTTATGAAAGGGATGTTCGCATAAACTTTAGAGAGGACTCTTTTGATTGGAAACCGAAAGTTCTAGTTCACTTTTTAAGAGTCAAAAGAGATCAGAGTGCCGCTAACCCCCCCCCCCCCCCTCTTAACCCTTTTTTCCCGAAATCCATCCGATACAAATTTTGAGATAGCCATTTTTGTAAATTGTTCAAACATCAGATAATAAAACTTCAGGGTCTACACAACCTTCCAGAGCCCGGGGCTAAGTGTTTTAAGTTATACCCCAGAGGCGTATAAGTTTTTTTTGTAAAGAGTGGTCTTATAATCTTCGAAGGTGGCTCATTTGATTGGAAATTGAAAGTTCTAGTTATTTTTATATGAGTCAAAAGTTCAGATGGTATCTACCTCCCCCTGACACAAACACCCTCTTTTCCCCAAATGCATCAAATGAAAATTTTGAGATAGCCAGTTTGTTTGAAATAGTCCAACAATAAGGTAACAAAACTTCGTTGTCAACATACCCCCCCCCCCTCTCAGAGCCAGGGGAAGGATTGTAACTTATGCTGTGGGGACATTATGGAAGAGGCGGTCGTATAAACTTTGAACGGAACTCAAATGATTAGAAATTGAAAGTTCTACGTTCATCTTTTAAGAGTCAAAAGTGATCAGATGGTGACTAGCGCCCCTTCCCTCCGAACCTCCTTTTTCCAAAATGCGTCCAATTGAATTTTAATATAGCCATTTTGTTCAAAATAGACCAAAGATAATATAACAAAAACTTCAAAGATAAAACAGCCTCCCCCCCTAAAAAAAAAACGGGGTAAGTGTTGTAAAATGTGCCCTGGGGGCGTATAAGATTTTTATGGAAGGGATGGCATTATAAACTTCGGAGGGGGCTTATTCGATTGTAAAGGCCCTTTTTTCCCAAATGTATCCAATCAAATTTTGAGATAGCCATTTTGTTCAAAGTAGTTTAAAGATCAAATAACAAAAACTCCGGGCTCGAACCATCCCCCCAGAGCCTGGGAGCGTGCTGTAAGCTATGCCCCGAGTGCATAAAAGGTTTAATGTAAGGGATGGATGTATAAACCTAAGAGATGGCTTATTTGATTGGAAATTGGACGTTCTAGTTACCTTTTTAAGAGTCATCGAAAGTGATAGGAAGGCATCTACCCCCCCCCCCCCCCCCTTACACGCTTTTTCCCCCAAATACACCCGATAAAAATTTCGTGATAGCTATTTTGTTTAAAATAGTTCAAAATTCAATTACTATAAATTAGGGGTTGAGAAATCCTCAATACCCCCCGGGACAAAAATTTTAACACATGTAAGTTGTAAGTTATTAAGAATCGAAAGTGATAAAAAATTAAGAAGCCCCTCCCCGCTCCATTGTGCCTTTTTCTTCAAATCCATCTTATCAAAATTTGAAATAGCCATTTAGTTCAAAATAGTCCAAAATTCAAATTACTATAACTGAGGGGTTGATAAATCTTCCCTAGCCCCTGGGGTAAGGATTGTAACCTTTATAAGTTGCCTGTTATTAGAATGTAAGGTTTTGTGGACTGGGTGGTTATAACGGCCTAAGAGGAGGCTTGTATAATTAGTAACTAAAAATTATAGTACTTCTTTAAGAATCGAAAGTGGTCTATGATCAGCTAGCCCATGCCCCACTTTCTCAAATGGCATGTATTTAACATTTGGAGATAGTCATTTTGTTCAAAATAGTTCAAAAGCCAAATAACTATGCTTCCGGGGTTGAAACCCCCCCCCCCCGCCCCAGGAAAATGGCTCTGAGCTACGGAACTTAATTATTGTTGCCTTGATACTTTGTTTTTTTTATACTTGGATTTAATGATTTACGTGGTAACTTCGATTTACGGTGCAAGGGCTGTAAGTTGTGCAAGTTTCTTATTATTATTTTGATACCTTTATAACTTTGATCCATTCTTTACTTTGATACTAGTTTTGATACTTTGGTGAAAGTTTGATATCAAAAAAAAATCTTATTTTGAAATAAGGAATTTTTTAAAGACTTGAGGCTTTTTCCAATTAAAAAATGAATAAAAATTAATTAAAAAAACTTTCCGAAAGTTTTTTTCCCCAATTCTTTCCGAAAGAATTGGGGTTTTGTACTTCTAACGAATAGTGTCTTTACCGCCAAAAGAGTATGGGTACTACCTGTATTCAAAACGGTAAAAGTATCATTCTATTACTTAAATAACCATTTCTCTTATTTAAGTGGCTACAAAGTTCTGCAAAATTAGTTTATCTTTTTATTTATTATAATAATTGGAAGAAAAGAATTCAAAGACAAGTGAGAATTGGATTATGGATCGGTTGTTAGACCGCGGTCGTCTTCAGGGAGTACGGGTTATGCACTTCTAATGAATGGTGTCTTCACTACAAACAAGAGTACGGCTACTGCCCGTTTCCATAACGGTAAAAATATCATTCTCTTACTTAGAATTATCATTCTCTTACTTAAATGGCTAAAAATTTCCGCAAAATTAGTTTAACTTTTTTGTTATAATAATTGGGAGAACAGTATTTAAACACAAGTGAGAATTAGATTAAGGATTGTCTGTTAGACCGCGGTCGTGTTCAGGGAGTAGGAGTTATATACTTCTACTGAATGGTGTCTTCACTACAAACAAAGAGTATCGTTACTGCCCGTATCTCTAACGGTAAAAGTATAAGGCCTACTGCGTATTTGGCATTTTACTAAAAGGAATGATGTTACAAATATTTTATTTTGTTCTTATTGCAACATTGAAAATAAAATTTAAATTGCAGTGAAACCAGACCAAGATTTACCAACAGGCCCACAAGGCCCTGCGGCTTTCACTATTCCCAAACTTTTGGGGATTTCCTCAAAAATCTTGCAAAGACGGAGCGGCAAAAACGCTTGGGCCTAGAGGCGTCAAAGCTTTAAATCCGGCCTAGGTGGAACAAAATCTTGAGCTGGTGAGCTTTCGGCAATTAATATCATTATATATCCAGTATTCAGTTTAATTTATTAGTTCTTACCAAAATTGTTAATTTTTTTTGGAACAAAAAATATTTTGAAACAGGGAATTTTGAAAACTTAAACTTTGGCAATCAAAAAGGAACAGAAATTAATTTTTTTTTTCAAACATTCCAAAAAAGAAGTTCTCTAATGAAAAGTAAAGGCCATATTAAACTTAGGATTAGAAGAAATACAAACCTACAATAACTCAAACTCAAAGCAACCAGAAATTACAATTAAAGAATAAATGAAACCCAAAACGAACATAAATTAAATAAAAAATCATATCAAAAAAAAAAACATACAGCAGGTACTAATATAAATGAATAAATAAACCTCAAAACGAGTAAAGTTTAAGTTGAATATGCAAATCAAGCTTAAAACGAACAAAAATAATTTGCTATTGGGGCGTAAATGATACCCAAAACGAACAAAAATTAAATAAACAACCATAGCAAACAAACAAACAGTAGTTACTATAAATGAGTAAATAAAACTTAAAACGAGTGAAACTTAAATTGAATATACAAATTCAGCTTGAAACGAACATGTAAAAGTCTAAAACCTACTGCGTCATTGGCTCTTTACTGAAAACTAATTATATTACAAATGTTATCTTTTGTACTTATTACAACATTGAAATCGGTTTGTATTTCTTCTGATCTTAAGTTTAATATGGCCTTTACTTTTCTTTGGAAAACTTCTTTTTTCGGAAAGTTTCTTTTAAATTAATCTTTGATCAATATCGATCATGAGCTTGATCATGATCGGATCTCTAAAAAACATCAATTATTTCAGGACTGAAATATGCCAAAATCAATTCTGATATTCATTTTGTTCAAACTTCAGACTAAAATATCAGTAATATAAATATTGGACTTTGACAACTTGGCTTTTGAAAGATCCAGTTTTACAAAATTATAAGAAAAAGAAGAGCAAATCAAAACGACGATAATAATATTAATAATAAATAATAATATTAGTAATAATAATTTACAAGTATAATAATAATAAGAAAATAATAATATTAATAATAATTTAATAGCCCTCCATCAACAAAAGATTATAGAAGAATAAAAAGAAGAGGAAAAATATCGTCTATTCAGAGTCGGTTTACCACGAATGCTCGAGCACTTTCTAGTCGGGTTTGTTATCCAAAATATATCAAGATGAGAACTTCTCTACCATTTAGGAATAGATAGTAAAAGCGGTTTATCGAAAATAGTACTTCTTGATTTATCAGTTTCCTTCTCGCTAAATATACTATGCGAATTTTCTTATGACATTTCTCCATCCTATTCGACGATGTACAGCTTGTTGTTTGCCTCAGATTGACGACTAAAATTAAGATCTTTGGTAATGTTCAATAACAATGTTTGAACTACTGCATTTGCCGAATAGTCAAGACAAATATGATGTCATTAGCAAATGTGACGTCATTGTCCAGTCTGATTTTATTATTATTTGGCCCAGGATAAAATTTGCTTTTCGGACTGTGCTCTCTGTGTCATTTTGTGAAACTCATGTAACAAGCCCAAGCAATCCTTCTACCAGTCCCGTCTTTTCAACTGTTGTCCGGGGGGAGGGGTAAGTAAAGGCATGAATATATATTTTGGCTTGCAGGGCTAAAACTATTCCAAAAATTTATCATCACGTTATTTGTAATCCTTAGATTGCTCCAAGCTGTAATTTAAGGTAACAATAGTTGAAAATTGTTATTTCGTAACATAAGGTATTTTAAGCAAGAATGGAAAGTGGGCTATGATTGGCCAGCTAGAAAGAAACCCACCATTTAGAAACAAGTTTACATTCTTATGGATCTAGCCTAAACGTGTGTGATATATCTGCTTAGCCAATCTGAAATCCTTATAGCTAAACTGTGATTTCATTTTAAATGTGTGGATTAACCCCTGTCTACCTACTCTTCCTACTCAAGCCAAGTTGGCCATATGATGTAAAAACGGGTAACCAATAAGGTTGTTTTGCTCCACGATCACTAAGGCATGCATTAATTGGTCGTTGATTCTGACGGCATTTGGCCAACTTTACCTGAAAAAGGCAAATAAAGACGCAGCTCTTAAATAAACGCTGCTAAAATTATTCTTAAAATAGCGTATAAAAAATGAGCCTCAAGAATCGTCTTCGTGCTCTTTTTCAGAAAAAGTTTGCTATCTGACGTTAAAACGGTTAACTGAATTTTCGAAACCCTTTTGGCGGAAGTCGACTTCCTTTAGGTGCCGAATGAGTTGGAGAAAACGATAATTATAACAGAAATATCTTTACTGCAGCAAAAACTTTTTGAAAAACTATGTTGTCTAAATCCCTTAACATTAGCTTCAAACATATGGTTTCAATTTTAGAGTCCAAGTACCCAAACGGTAAATCTAAGTATTTTTTATTAGATTAATTAAAAAAAAAATTCCGAAAAATAATTTTTTCAAAGAAAAGTAATGGCCATTTTAAACTTAAGCTCAGAATATACAAATACCTTTTAAAATTCAAACTCGAAACGACCAGAAATTACTATTAAAGAATAAATGAAACCCAAAACGAACAGAAATTAAAAAAGCAATCATAGCAAAAACATACAACAAGTAATAATATAAATGAATAAATATATCTTAAAGCGAGTAATGCTTAGATTGAATATGATTATCAAGCTTAAAATGGAAAAAAAATATTTTGCTATCGAAGTATAAATGAAACTTAAAACGAACAGAAATTAAATAAACAATCAATGCGAACAAGCATACAATAGATATTAATGTAAATGAATAAATAAATCTTAAAACGAGTGAGACTTAAATTGAATATGCAAATCAAGCTTGAATCGAATGAACATAACTACAAACAAGAGTTCGGGTATCGCCTCACTGCAGAAGCCTAAAACCTACTGTGTCATTGGCGCTTTACTGAAAACTATGTGAGTCTTGAACAGTCTTGGAAAGTATTAACAAAATCAAATTGAAAATTAGATATATAATGATATTAACTGTTGAAAGATCCATCTGTTCAAGATTTTTTTTTTCACTGTAATTTTTATTTTCATTTTCAATGCGGTAAGAACTGGAAAAGAATAAATTTGTAATATACGAGTAATTCGTTTTCAGTGAAGCGCCAATGACGCAAAGGCTTTAGGTCTTTACAGTAAAAGAAGGGGGCAGTATCCAAATTTTGTTTGTAGTGAAATTATATTTGTCTTGAACGATTTTAAAAAGAATTAATAAATTAAACTCAATAATTTATTTGGAATTATATTAGATGCTGAAACCTCATCAATTCAAAATTTTACTGTAATTTTAATATTTATTTTCAATATTAAGTAAAAAAGAAAAGATTTGTAATATAATTCGTTTTCAGTAAAGCGCCAATGACGCAGTAGGTTTTAGGCTTCTGCAGTGAGGCGATACCCAAACTCTTGTTTGTAGTTATTTTTATTTGATTCAAGCTTGATTTGCACATTCAATTTAAGCTTCAATTGTTTTAAGATTTATTTATTAATTTACATTAATATCTATTGTATGTTTGTTCGTATTGATTGTTTATTTAATTTCTGTTCGTTTTAAGTTTCATTTATGCTTCAATAGCAAAATATTTTTTTCGTTTCATTTCTGTTCGTTTTGGCTTTCATTTATTCCTTCATAGTAATTTCGTCTTTTTGGGTTTGAGTTTTTACAGGGATTTTTATCTTCTGGGCTCAACTTTAAAATCGCCTATACTTTTATTTGAAAAACTTAGTTTTCGGAATGTTTTTTTTTAATTAATTTTTGTTCGTTTTTGATTGCAAAAAGTTTCAAGTTTTTATGGCACGGGGGGGGGTTGCTTACTGTCCAATTATTCTTGACTTTAAACAACGGATCTTGAGCTTTCGATTTAAATCGAATGAGGCTTTTTCAAAGTCTATTCGATTACCTCTTTGATAAAAACCTTATAAATGAACAATGGACAGCTTGCATAATTTGTGGACAGCGATTGACAACAATGAATGGATTGAAAAAATAGCTTAATAAGGGTGTTTAGACCATTTCACTTGCTGACACAGAGAGATCAGGACTGTTTTGAATTGTCCTCAAATTTTTTTCAGGACATGCACTTTTTTGAGGAAAAAGGGCGTAGAGGGGGGAAGGGAGGCTAGGTGCCCTCCAATCTCTTTTGACTCTTAAAAAGTGAACTAGAACTTTCAATTTCCAATCAAATGAGCCCTCTTTGAAGTTCATACGAGCATCCCTTCCATAAGACCCGTTCCGAGCAGACAGGTAGCCAATGACCTTATATGCCCCCAGGGCATAACTTACAACGCCTGCCCCCGGGCCTTGGGGGTTGTTTTGACACCGGAGTTTTTGTTATATGATTTTTGAACTATTTTAACAACATACCTATCTTATATAGCAACATAGCAACATAGCTTTTTATTGGATGCATTTGGGAAAAAAGGGTTGGGGGGGAGGGAAGCTGGTTACCCTCCAATATCTTTTGACGCTTAAAAAGTGAACTAGAACTTTCAATTTCCAATCAAATGAGCCCTCTCTGAAGTTTAAACTAGCATTCCTTCCATAAGAACCATATATGCCCTCAGGACATAATTTATAACCCTTGCCCCTGAAGACTGGGGGGGGAATGTCCTGCTCAAACATATAATTTCCAGAACTTTCAAATACGTTGAACAAAATGGCTATATCAAAATTTTGATTGGATGTGTTTGGGGAAATGGTGGGCGTGGAAGGGGTTTCAGTTGTCTTCAGAATCACTTTCGACTATTAAAAAGGGGACTAGCCATTTAAATTTCCAATCGAATGAGCCCTTTCTGAAGTTTCTACGACAACGTTATCCATACAAAACCTTATATGCCCCCAGGGCATAACTTACAACCCTTGTCCTGAGAGCTGTGGGGGAGTTGTCATCCTCAAAGACCTAATTTCCAGAACTTAAAACTACGTTGAATAAAATGGCTATATCGAAACTTTGATTGGATGTGTTTGGGGAAATGGTGGGCGTGAGAGTTAGTAGCCCTCCATTCACTTTCGACTATTAAAAGAGCACTAGCCCTTTGAATTTCCATTCGAATGATTCTTTTTTGAAGTTTCAACGACATCACCTTCTATAAAACCTTATATGCCCCCAGGACATAACTTACAACCCTTGCCCTGAGGGTTGTGGGGGATTGTCCTCCTCAAAAACATATTTTCTATCTGGAAATCAACTACGCTGAACAAAATGGCTATCTCGTAATTTTGATTGTATGTGTTTGGGGTAATGATGGGTGGGGGGGGGCTACTTGCCCTCCAATCACTTTCGACTGTTAAAAAGGGCACTAGAACTCTCGATTTCCAATCGAATGAGCCCCCTTTGAAGTTTCTACGAAGACCCCTTCCATATGAAGTGCCTCTGGGGAAAAAAAATAATAATAAAACATTAGAGCCGTATGGTGTTTATTATAGGCAACGCTGTAGCGTTGCTTCTGATTAGTGTCTTAAGGATACTTAAATAGCGCTAGGGAAATAGGGTGATATGTTGTTATGGATACCTCTCCGTCATTTTTGAGGAGTTATTTAACCAACAATTTTGTGAAACTAGAAAAGGGCACAAAGCTGAATGGTGCTATTTGAGCCAAATCTAGCTAAACTGTAAATTCTAAACATTGGCATCTACAACCAAAAGAAATAAAAAATACATCTTTCCCATCTCTAACCGAAATTTTCGTATCCGGAAAACGTCCATATTGGAATTCCACAATCTTCCTTAACGTTTTCCACTGGCTTTTGATCAGTTTTGTCGATCTAAAGCTGTGAACCTAATTACAAATTGCTTTTGTGCGATAAAATTGACTGGGTCACTTAAAAGGAAGAAAACGGAAATTTAGTTCGACCGTGGTTAGATGGAAAACCTTTAATGGGAGAATCTAAAAGTTCTTTTTCTAAAAATGTACCTGGCGATCCTTCTAATTTGTAATTTGGCTCATTGCTAAGTTAGTTGATCACTGGTATTGCGACTAAGCTTCGAAAGAAACAAAAAATGCAACACTAAAATTGTATTGGCAACTGGAAAAATACAACACAAATTTTGTTAAGAATGATAATTCCGAAACACTCTGATTTTTCTTCTCAACTACTTATTCAGCTAAATTTTTTTTATAAATGCCAAAAATATAGCCACAGTAATGATCGAACTTGCACTTGCTTCCATAGGGGCATCCCAGTCCGTATCTACAAGGTTTACGAGAAAACGAGGTATTTCTCTTCTTGTCTGTTTCAGCAAAATCATTTGAGTTCCAAACTATGGGTTTCCACTTTTTTTTATTTTCTGGCCTATTTGCACTATCCTGAGCATCTAATTCGAGCTTGCACTTCACAGGATAATTTTGTTTTTCATCCAATTCCTGTATCACTTTAGCTGGTGACGGTGTAAGTAAGTTACATTGATGGCACAAATTTGTTTCTATTTTGGATGTAAGCTTGCGTATTTGTAGACTCAGTCGTTCTAGATTTTACATCTGAAACCAAAACTTATTATTTCTTCTTTGTCGGCACACATTTGACTTGCTGAATCAATTCAGTATATTCTTTCAAGATACAGCGTTTCCTTGCTCCTTGTAATTTGAATTGAATGAGGATCTAAGTGGTAACATAAGATTTAAAAGATGTTTATTACACATTAGCCAATCTTCAGGCTTAAGTGGAGATATGGCCAATTCTTTATTGGATTACTCACCCAGTATCTTTTCTAAGTTCCTCTTTTTCTGGCTTCGATTCTTCTCGTAAGTTTGGTTGTGGCTCTTGAGGTAAATTGGGTTCATAAATATCTTCACCTTGCAGACCCAAATCGTTAATATAATGTTGAAGGATTTCATGGGAAACTAATTCACAATCATCTGCCAGGAGGGCTGATTAATTAAGTTATTCAGAGATCATTTTAATTTGCATTAATTAACCCTTGGTAGGTCAGAATGAGACTTAGATAGTTCATATGCTTTTGTGTTTCGTGTACACATATTTTATGTACGCTTGTTTTGTGTTTTAAATACGAGAATTCAGCTCTCCCAACTCGAGTAAAATGAATGCGAAGAATCGCAATTCCTACAATGGTTACAATAACCATTGTAGTAGTCCCCGAAGCCGCGCCACGCCGAAATGACGGCGGCGAATTTTTTTGGCGGCGCGCCGCCTATTTTAGCCCGGGGGCGCGCCCCCGTGCGCCCATGTTTATAATTAAAAAAAATAATAAAAATTCCACTTCACCAAGCACGTTCAACCTCGATTTTAGTGAGGATTTTTAAATGGTTATCTAAAAACATGCAGGAACAATATGACAAAACAGGAATTTTTTGGGCCGTGCGGAAAGTGTTTATGTTCACCGTCCATCAGACCAAGTAGAATTCTCATTTTTAGCCACTAGACTCAGGGAAACCTATGTTGTGTTTATGTTTCACATCGCATTGTTCCTATAAAATCCCGTGTTTATTCATTTCCTTCTTGTTAATGATTTGGGCTAATGTGTGCATGACTTTAAAAGTTTGAAGTTCAAACTTCTCCTGTTCATCAAATACATACGAAAAGGAAGTGAAAAATAAAAAACAAATAACAACATCGAAGAAACACTGTATACAAATCAGATACTATGGCTTAACAACACCAACAATTTTAAATCAGTGGTTACATCACTTCAGTTACAATTGATGTAACAAAAGTCAGATTGTTCACTCTGCCTGGAGCAATTGACCTTTTGGCAGTCACTATCAGTCCGGTCGTGCTAAAAAGCCGTTTAGCTGGGGCACATGTGGCCGGTACAGCCAGAACTTGACGAGCATAAACTGCCACTCGCGGGATCTGATACTAGCCCTGTACCTTGTGGTCCCACAGAATGCCGCAAATGGGCTTCTTCTTTGTATCTGCTGAAATAAGTTGTTTTATAAGGAAGAACAAACCTGCACCTTCACCATAGGGCTCCTGCGCACTACACTACAGGAGGAACTAAACTGCACCTTTACCCTCTTTTCTTATCAACACGGAATAACCCTTCGAAATTATTTTCTGAAGGAAGTGGTATAACGTTTCAAGTCAAAGTTTAAGGCTACTTCAACTTCAGTGTGCTCTGCTAACTGTGCAAAAAAATCTAATTCATTTCTATAGATATATTTCTATACTAGCTATAGATAATCTACCAAGCGGGAAACTACTGCAAATCAACATCGATAAATAAATGAAACCCAAAACGAACAAAAATAACAATAACTAACTGAGTCAAATTCAAAACGAGCAGAAATTAAGATAAGCTGGCCTCAAACTCCTATGCCTTCCCAAGGCCAGAACAGAATTTGAACATTACTGTAAAAAAACAAATGTTTTAACTTTTATAACTTTAATAAATCAAATAATATCAACATTTTGATTACTAAATATCAGTATATGTATATTAAACTGACAATGCATATTCATTTGTATTTTTGTCAGTAAAGTACAAATTATGTTCTGGCCTTGGAAAGGCATAGGGGTTTTGAGCCCTACTCATGTTAATTTCTGCTCGTTTTGAGTTTGACTCGGTTATTTATTGTAATTTCTGTTCGTTTTGGGTTTCATTTATTTATCGATGCTGATTTGTGGTAGTTTCACGCTTGGTAGATTATTTGGCTTTAATTTTGCTCATTTTTGGTTTAATAGACTTTTTTACTTTTCTTTGAAAAAACTTATTTTTTGGAAACAGTTTTTTAATTAATTTCTGTTCGTTTTAGATTGACATAGTCTTTTCAGGAAAAAAGAAAATCATACTTTAAATCTTTTCGTTTTTTTAAGAATTTATAGTTTGGCCTGCTATTTATATGCTGGAAAACAATTTTCAGCAAAATTTAACAACATAGACCCTTATAAAAATCTGGACACAAATAGTAGTGTTTAATTTTGTTTCATACCTCCTCTAGTTGACCTTAAATGGACAACTGGATAACATTTGCAAAAAAATTTGGTTACTTTCTTTGATAGCTTGGATAAACTTACGCTTATTTTGATTTGGTCAAATTTTAAGAGCAGAAGAAGCCCTGAAAGTTTGAATATAATACCCTCAGTCGTTCTTGGGATACTGCTGAGATGCCTTATTGGGAATTAGCATAAACACAGTGCATTTTGATTTAATCTTTAGGCAACAGTTACTTTTTAAACATAACAGCAAATGGGTGGGTGGGCGGGGGTGGGGGATTAGTTTCCGTCCAATCACTTTCGGCTATCAAAAAGGACTTCAGCCTTTTGTATTTCCAATCTATTGAGCCCTTTCCGAGGTTTCTACGACAAATCTTTCGATACGAAATGCCATGGTCTAAGCAATAACAACGACAAAAAGTGATATATTATACCCATATCTCTCTACTATAAAAATGTCAAGCCTTCCAATCACTTTCGATTATTAAAAAGGGCACTAAGATTTTCGATTTCCAAACTAATGACCCTTTTTGAGTTTCTAAGACAACGCTTTCTATAAACACCGTATATGCCCCCAGGGCATAAATTACAACCCTTACCCTAAGGGCTGTGAGGGTGGTGGTCATCCTCTAAGCCCTAATACCCAGAACTTTCAACTACGTTAAACAAAATGGCTATCTCAAAATTTTAATTGTATGTGTTTCGGGAAATGGTGGGCGTGGAAGTGGTGTTAGTTGCCTTCCAATCATTTTCGACTATTAAAAAGGGCACAAGCCACTCCAATCTCTAATTTAATGAGCACTTTTCGAAGTTTTTATGACAACTTCTTTGATACTAAGTTGCCATTGAAGAAAGAAAAAATAATAAATAATACTTTGTGCCAACACTGTTTTCATATGTCCTCGAAACGGAGAGTAACCCCCCTTTCCCAAAAGTTTGGTGAGGAGTAACCATGACAAAAAACATATATTATTCTGGGACGTCAATAATCAATAAATTGAAAAAACTGTCCCTCTGGGACTTTTGATGGGATGTGCGTGGGCACAGGGAGGGCGTAAACGGCAAGTTACTCGCTTTCCAATCACTTTCGACTATTAGAAAGGGCACTAGTTATTCCAATTTCCAATCGAATGAGCCCTTTTTGAAGTTTCTATGACAACTCCTTCGATACGAATTGCCCTGGTATGGAAAAAAAAAATAAAAAAATAATACATTTTGCCAACATTGTTCTTTACTTAGATAGCTCGATTGCGCTGCCTATGACAACATCCTGAATTGCCTAATGCTCTTTTACCTACCTCTTTTCATCCGAAAAATCTGAAAGAAAAATGAACAGAATTTTAAAGTGGACGGTAGAATTTTTGTTTCAAGAAAAATTTCTTCTTCTCCTTCGTATGAACCGATATACGTGGCGAGCCCAAGATGACAGTATTTATTTTTAAGAAACAGATTAGCCGGGATGACGGTTGAAGCCCGGAGGTCGATATCGATAACCTAAAAAAAGAAAAAAAAACGGCGGCGTATTAGTGACACCACCACCGATAGAATCAGCGGCGGCGTCAGCGCGCTGATCCAAGCACGGCGGCGCGCCGCCGTTTTTTTTCAGTGGCGCGCCGCCGATTTTAGGCGCGGCGTAGGGGTCTACATTGTAGGATATCAAATATCCACCTATTAGTTGAAGCTTTTAGAGCACTTCTCAGCAGTCTTTCAGAGCCAACCTAATATCGGTGGAATAGGGTTTGTGCCAGGGTATTAGTGAGGCAGAAAAATTATGTGGTTAGATATTCTTCGATCCTACTTCCTAGGGCTAAACTGGAAGGAAGGTTGAAACACACGTTAAAGAAATTAATGTACTTTGAGTCTTGCAACACTATCTGGGACAGTTTGGAACGTAAACTTCAAAGTTGTAAACAATTGTGATGGACCGTTGATAAAGGCTTCCGGACGTGAAGCCGAAATATTCAAATTTTTGTTACTCAAAATTTGCTTCTTTTTTTTTCTTGACCGCTGTCTTATTTGAAGTATTACTCTTATTTTTTTTATTTGTTTAAATATGAAATTACAAAGGCATTGTGGTCTAAAAAATAATTGTTTATTATTGACAAGATCGAATGGTCACGTTTGATAATGACTGGAACTGATTGTAGAAAAAAACTAATTTTTATGAGAGACAAGGGCAAGGTTTGATTTCAAAAGCTAACGGGAATAACCCAATATTTGAGGGGGCGCTGCCCCTTGAAGTCCCCACTCCAATCTTTACGTTAAAGTTTATCATATTCTTCATTGAGAGTATCATCAGTACATAATACAACATGTCAGTCTTTGGTACAATGAGTCGGAGGTGGGTTGCCTCCAACAAATTGAACATTTACCAATCATTTTAATTTAAATCCTCGCTTTAATTAAAAAAAAATTGCTACTTTAGGAACCAGCCTTTCTACACTTTTGTTTCTTTGATTCGAACTGTTTGAAACCAAATTTTTCCTTTTTGTCAGGATTTGAAAAAAAAAGATCCGTTTATAAGAAAAATTATTTATATTATCTTCTAAAATATTAGTTAATAATTTAATTATAATATTTAAGATTTAGTTATATATCCCCCAAGCAACAGCCAGGAATCGAACCGTGGCACCCACGATTTGCAGACGCTGCTTTATCCACTCAGCCGCCGCAAGGGCATCGATAAACTTTTTAATGTAACCACTTTTCATTAATGACAACGCTGGAGTGCAAAACTTAATATTGCAGAACCTGTTTAGGGCTAAACAGAAGCTAAAGTACAGTTTGAAGGGGAAAAAAGAAAGTTAAATTTAAAATTAATATCATTATAACTTCCTTCGACTGTTGTCTCTTTCCTTTGTAAAGGATATTTCTGTAAAAGAAAGGTATGATGACAGATTTTTTTTTAGATAGGACGGGTTACAATTAAGCAGCATTTAGATGCAAGTCCAGCTAGACTTGGAGGTGAATTTGTAGTTAAAAGATAATTTTGCTAGGATGAAAGTGAATATACTTCTTGATGCCCTTTGTTATGCTCTTTCATAATCCAGTAATTGATTCTGAGGAAAATTACATTTTGAGCCCTAAAGGGCTCAAAGCAGCCCATACTACGTACAACACAGAACAAAACAACCCTAAAGTCAAACTGAAGTCAGGTATTGTTTTGAATGAACAAATGAAATTTAAAGCAAACAGATTGATATGTGCATTCAGGTCAAACTTAAAACGAACGAAAATTACTACAAATAACAGTGTGGCTTCTGCCCCTCTATCCCTGTAAAGGCTATATTTTTCTTTACTATGGAAGGGGAGTTCTGAGGTCATGATTTTTTCTATTATGTAAAGATTGTGACGTCATGAAAATTTTCTGTTATCAAAAGAAAAAATTATGGCGTCATTCCACTGGAGTTTTTCTCAGTTTATTGTTTTGTTGTAATAGTCACTTTGATAATGAAAATTTCAAAATTTCTCTCTGAGGAAATAAACAAAAGTACTAAATATCCTAATTTCTAAAGCATTTTATATGATGAAAGTCGTAGTTTATTTTTTAAGTGCGAATTATACCTTTGCAACGGAATAAGCATAAGAATTCGAATGGTCTGCACTTCTCAAAAGGAACAAAGTTACAAAAACTAGTAGATTTTAATGCAAGGAAGTTACATATTTTACATTTTTTTTACACTAATTGAGTGAAAATTTTAACTTAAATATTTTCGATGCGGACGACGCAATGCCAAACATAGAACGGTATCAAAGACCCTCGGCCTGAAATTGGTAAAAATCACAAGTTTCAGCCGAACCCTTCAATTCGGTCAGTTAGGTGTTCACATACTCACCTTGGTTCTTGGCAAGACTGATGTAATTGGTACCCCTCCGCTGCTACAATTATTTTTGGATATAATTACCCTTAGCAAGCTGTACTATTTCACATCTTTTCTGCCGGATTACCTGGTGTAAGTAAGTTTTTATGGAATGCATAATATATTTGCGGACCCCATGACGTCTGCAAAATAGATTTCTTTTTATCAATACGGCTTATATCATTAGCAATGAAAAAATGATCCAATTGCTCGTTAGGAAGTGGTGTAGTTTGAAAACTTTTACCATTTTACCATTTCCGTTATTTTCTCCTATTGATCGAAAAAATGCGGAAATTCAAGACACCCTGTCATTCGCCTTTCATCATTTTCGCTAATTAATCGTATCCCAGATTGTCCTTTTTCCTTGGCACCAATGTTAAATCCTTTTTTAACTATTTAATTTAGACTACATAATTTTTTTCTAAATATGTTCATGATTCAGAAAATAGCTACGAAACAACTAAGTAACCTCAGTAATGAGTAAACTCAGAAAGTACTGTAAATTAAGGAGCTACAAGTTGACCTGTTCAGATGCCAAATTGATCAAGTCTATTGAACAAACGACGGAGTAAGTTCACAAACAAGATTCTTTACTGGTTGTGATCGTCCAGTACCAGTCATTTGGTGTAGAAAAAAATTCATGGGTTTTGTGTCCTTCATGGATTTCTTTATGCGTCCTTTATGTTTTTTGGGTATTTTGTCTTTGGGTATGTTTTTTGGTATTTCGGTATGTTTTTTGGGTATTTTGGCACATTTTAGAATCAACGATTATTTAGTTTTTAATGGCTGAAAGGTTTTGCCCTTGTTTATATTAGTCCTTGCTGATAGGGAATATCTTTTTAAGGTTTAATGTTAAAAAATCATCCAATTGCTTAGACGCTAAATTTTTTAAAAAACATAATGGCTAGCCTTAGTGGACTTGGCTTTGAAACGACTTAACTGAGTTCGTAAAGGGTATCAGAAACCTAATTGCAATTATAAAACGGAGGACCAAAGACTTCCATAGAAACTAAGGGAAGTCCTTCTTTCCCGACATTTCGCCCTTCATTAGGTCCATAGCTCAAAAACACGATAATGCACTGAATCGATAAATACGAACATCCGCCCCCCTTCTTCAGCGCAAACAGAAAATTTCAAGAAAAATGCCAAAAAATATAGAAAGACAAAGAAAACCAAAAAATGTGGAGAGTCAACGTGAAAAACAAACCAATAAAAAAAAGAACAATAGTAGCCAAAACTAGTAGAATTAAAACCAAAAACCTAACGAGTTACTCACTAATACCCACCACTAACAAAAAATCCAAAAAAAAATTGCTAATCGTCGGTATTGGTGAGTGAATAACCTTTGGTGTTAGGTTTATGGTGTCAATTCTTCTAATTTCCATTTTTATTGAATCTTGTTTATCTTCTAATTTTGGATTTTATTTTATTTTTTTTATTGGTTTGTTTTTCAGGTTGACTCTCCCTATTTTTTGGCTTTATTTGTCTTTCCAAATTTTTTTCTTTGGCATATCTTATGAAATTTTCTGTTCAAACTAAAAAAGGAAGGCGAATGTCCTCCCGAAATATTCGCTTTGTATTTCAGTATTTTCATTGGCCTTTACAAAAAACATTTTTGATCGTTTTTTCTTTAGAATTTTTATAACTTCTTGGTTTCAATCTTTCATCCTCTTTCTCTCTCTCTCTCTCTCTCTCTCTCTCTCTCTTTCTCTCTCTCTCTCATTTTCTCTCGCGGGGTGGGGGAGTAAGGGGGTTAAAATGTATGTCTGAGGATAAAACAGGTAAGGTAGGTTTACTCATTTAAGCTGCTTGTATAAATAAATAAAAAAATTGAATTATTGGCAATTAAAAGATCTAAGCGTAATGTTGCATGGTTATCTTACTGACAACAACACTAAACTCCCTTTTAAAATAAGTATAGCGTCGCTCTTTTGAGAATTAATAGGTTTTCTTTTAAGGTTACTCACTACGAACGGGATATAAATCAGGTCAAAACAGGACAGTTAAAAGAAATTTTGTATGGTCCAGTAACAGGCATGAAACAAGATTTAACAGGCCCACAGAAGGTACCAATTATTCTCCCTGAAGAAGAACAACAAGAAAAGCAGGAAAGTGAATCAGATGACGGTAGCTCTGAATCTGAAGAAGGGCGGAAAGAATTTACTAGCAGTGCTAGACCTCGTGATGAATCCCCTGATAGCAAAAAGGTGAGCTGAAAAGGTCTTAATAATTCCTTTTGTAGTGCAGTTTTCCCTCGAGCAATAACTTTGCAGTGTAAGAACTGGCCCATTCTAAACTTGGTTTTGAGTTCCCATCCGCAAAAACTAAACGTGCTAAAAAAAAAAAAAAAAAAAAAAAAAAAAAAAAAAAAAAAAAAAAATGAAAGTTGGAATGGCCCTAAAGGACCTGTAACATAAAGGTGTGCTTCGACTTCCAAGGCTTGGCATGTATATATCCAGACATCTGCTTTTGGCACTGATTATTTGCCATCTTGCTAAGTGAATGACCTTGGCTTATTAATACATATTAATTAAAAAAAACTTTTTCCACAAAATAAGTTTTTCAAAGAAAAGTAAAGAACTCTGTTAAACAAAAAATGAGCAAAAGTAAAATCAAATAATCTACGAAGCGTGAAACTACCGCAAATCAGCATCGATAAATAAAGGAAACCCAAAACGAACAGAAATTACAATAAATAACCGTGTCAAACTCAAAACGAGCAGAAATTAACATGAGTAGGGCTCAAAACCCCTATGCCTTCCCAAGGCCAGAACATAATTTGCACTTTACTAAAAAAATATAAATGTTTTTACTTTTATACTACTACTACTACTAACAACTCACCGCAGCATCAAGCCACCTGAGGCCAACACAGCTACACACGCTCCTCCTCCATCCCAATCTATTCAAAGCATCCCTTTTTACACCCACCCTCGAAGTTCCCATTTCCTTTAAATCTTTCTTTGTGACATCCTCCCACCCCAGACGGTGACGACCTGCTTTCCGTTTAGCCCTATACGGTTGGCCGAAAAGAACAATCTTCGGCAATCTGTCATCCTTCATCCGCACAACGTGTCCTAGCCACCTCAACCTTTCTTTCATTATAGCCCTAGAGAGCGGTATTGAACCAAATGTTTCGTATAGCCTATTGTTTGAAATACGCTCAGTCAACCGGGTACCCAGAACAATCCTTAAGCAATTTCTCTGGAAAACATATAGCAAATCTTCATCCGCTTTTCGGAGCGTCCATGCTTCAGAGCCATATTTGACCACTGTTATCACTGTAGCTTCTAATATTCTAATCTTGGTTTGAAGACTTATCTTCCTATTCTTCCACACTTTTTTTTAACTGTAAAAAAACACCCTGAGCCTTGGCTATTCTACTTTTAACTTCTTCACTGCTCCCACCATCTTTACTAATAATACTACCTAGGCAAGTGAAGCTGCCCACCAGATCAATGTTTTCATTACCCAACGTCACCTTTTCATCTTCACTTATTCCTAGCCTTAGTGACTTAGTCTTCCTAATATTAATTTTCAAACCAATTCTAGCACCCTGAACTCGCAAAACCTCTAAAACTTCATTCATTTTGCTCACACTTTCATCGAGAATGCTTAAATCATCAGGATAATCCAAGTTCAGGAGACCTTTTCCTCCCCATTTGATTCCGTGGTCTCCCATCGCCTTTCCTGTGCTCTTTAGGACAAAGTCCATCAAAATGATCCATATAAAGGGGGATAGAACACAACCCTGCTTAACTCCTTATTTAATACAAAACCAGCTGCTAACCTCATTTGCTACCTTAACCGCAGCGGTGTTATTCTCGTACATAGCACTAATCAGTTTAATATATTTGCCTGTTATACTATACAAGGATAAGACCTTCACTAAAGCTCTTCTATCAACAGAATCGAACGCTTGCTCATAATCTATAAAACTGAGGACCAAAGATGTTTGAAAACTCAGGCACTTCTCAATTATTAGCTTAAGAGTGAAAATTTGGTCGACATATCCTCTACCTTTCCTAAAACTGCACTGTTCTTCTCTTAAAACTTTGTTTACGGCATCTCTCAGTCTAAAAAGTATCATATTACTAAGTAATTTGCTACTTACAGAGATCAGACTAATGCCTCTACCACACTCACTTTTATCACCTTTCTTATAAAGTGGCTTAATTAAGGTATTCCTAAAATCGTTAGGTACTTCCCCTTTTTCAAAAATCATATTCATAATCTTCAGTAACTTATTTCTAACCTCAGAGCCACCTTATTTAAGAAACTCATCTACCACCTTATCAGCACTTGGAGCCTTATTATTTTTCAATCCTTTTAGTACTGTTGCTATTTCTTCTTCACATCACAAATCTTCCTTTATATCCAAGATATCATAAACATTTTGATTTTCCTCTATATATTTTTCGGAACTCTACCTTGGTTAAGCAAATTCTCAAAATATTTGTCCCATCTCTCTTTATTTATTTTCTTATTGGTAATTGCCTTTATAAGTCCAATAAATCAAATTATATTAACATTTTCATTACTAAATATCAGTATATGTAATTTGCATAATTTGCACTTGTCTGAAAAAAAAAACAAATGAATGTGCATTGTCAGTTTAATATACAAATGGAGAAAAATTTTCAGCAATTTTTAACAACATACACCCTTTTAAAAATCTGGACATAAATAGTAGTGTTTAATTTCGTTTCATACCTCCTCTAGTTGACCTGAAATGGATAAATTGATACCATTCGCAAAAAAATCTGCTTACTTTCTTTGATAACTTGGATACACTTACGCTATTTTGACTTGGTTAAATTTTAAGAGTAGAAGTAGCCCCGGAAGTTTGGACATAATACCCTCAGTCGTTCTTGGGATAATGCTGAGATGCCTTATTGCGGATTAGCATTAACACAGTGCATTCTTAATTTAATCTTAAGGCAAAATTTAGTTTTTAATAATAAAGGCAAACGGGGAGGTGGGCGTGGGAGGGGGATTAGTTGCCCTCCAATCACTTTCAACTATTAAAAAGGGCATCAGCACTTTCTATTTTCAATCAAATAAGCCTTTTTCGAAGTTCCTACGACAAATCCTTCGATATGAAGTGCCCTGGTAAAAACAACAACAAAATAAAAATCATGCATTATACCCACATCGATCTTTACTATAAAAATTTCCAGCCTTCCAATCACTTTCGACTATTAAAAAGAGCACTAGGCTTTCTTTAAACACCCTATATGCCCCCAGGGCAAAAATTACAACCCTTACCCTAAGGGCTGTGAGGGTGGTTGTCATCCTCTACGACATTATTTCCAGAACTTTCAACTACGTTAAACAAAATGGCTATCTCAAAATTTTGATTGGATGTGTTTGGAAAAATGGTGGGCGTGAGAGGGGCGTTAGTCGCTCTCCCATCACTTACAACTATTAAAAAAAGCACTAGCCCTTTCAATTTCCAATCAAATGAGCCCTTTTAACTTTCTACGACAACGCTTTCAGTAAAAACCTTATATGCCCCCAGGGCATAACTTTCAACCCTTGGCCTGAGGGCTGGGGGGGGGGGGTCAGCCAAAAAGACCTAATTTCCAGAACTTTCTTCTACGTTAACACAATGGCTATCTGAAAATTTTCATTGGATGTGTTTAGGGGAATGGTGCGCGTGAGAGGGTGGTTAGTTACTCTTCAATCACTTTCGATTATTAAAAAGGGCAATAGCCCTCTCAATTTCCAACTGAATGAACCCCTTTTGAAGTTTTTACGACAACTCTATCTATAAAAAACCTTATATGCCCCCAGGACATAACTTACAACCTTTGCCCTGGGGGCTCTGGGGGGTTTGTCATCCTTAGATACGTAATTTCCAGAACTTTTAACTATGTTGAACAAAATGGCTATCTCTAAACATTGATTGAATGTTTTGGGGGAAAGGGTGGGCGTGGGAGGGGGGTCAATTACTCTCCACTTACTTTCAACTATTAAAAAGGGCAATTTCAATTTCCAAACAAGTGAGCCCTTTTTGAAATTTCTACAACAACATTCAATAAAAACCTTATATGCCCCCAGGGCATAACTTACAACCCTTGTACGGAGGACTCTGAGGGGTTATCATCCTGGAAGACCTAATTTCCAGAACTTTCGACTACGTTGAAGAAAATGGATATCTTAAAATTTTGATTGGATGTGTTTGGGGAAATGGTGGGCGAATCACTTTCGACTATTAAAAGGGCACTAGTCCTTTCAGTTTCCAATTGAATGAACCCTTCTTAATGTTTTTACAACATCGCTTTCTATAAAGACCTTACATTCCCCTAGGGCATAAATTACAACCCTTGCCCTGAGGGCCGTGGGCGGGGGGTGGAGGGGTTGTCATCTTTAAAGACCTAATTTGCAAAACTTTCAACTATGTTAAATAAAATAACTGTCTAAAAATTTTCATTGGATGTGTTTGGGGAAAAGGTGGGCATGAGAGGACGGTTAGTTGCCCCCAAATCACTTTCGACTACTTATAAAGGCACTAGCTCTTTGAATTTCCAATTGAAAGAGCTCTTTTTCAAGTTTCTATGACAAAGATTTCAATAAAAACTTATATGCCCCCAGGGTATAACATATAACCCTTGCCCTGAATACTGTAGGGGGGGGGTGTCCTGCTCAAAGGTATAATTTCCTGAACTTTAAACTGTGTGAAACAAAATGGCTATCTAAAAATGTTGATAGGATGTGTTTGGTGAAAAGGTGAGCGTGTGAGGGGGGCTACTTGCCCTCCAATGACTTTCGACTATTAGAAAGGGCACTAGCCCTTTAAATTTCAAATCAAATGCGCCATTTTTCAAGTTTCTATGACGAAGATTTCAATAAAAACATTATATGCCCCCAGGGTATAACTCATAAGCCTTGCCCTAAAGACTTTGGGGGGAGTGTCCTGCTCAAAGATTTGATTTCCTGAACTTTTAACTGCGTGGAAAAAAATGGCTATCTCAAAATTTTGATTGGATATGTTTGGGGTAATGGTTGGCGTGGAAGGGAGGTTAGTTGTCTTCCAATCACTTTCGACTATTAAAGAGGGCACTAGCCATTTCAATTTCCAATCGAATGGGCCCTTTTTGAAGTTTCTTCGACGACGGGTTCTATATAAACCTTATGTGTTCCCAGGACAGAACTTTCAACCCTTGCCTTGAGGGCTGTGGGGGAGTGTCCTGCACAAAAATATAATTTCTATCTGGAAACCAACAACGTTGAACAAAATGGATATCTAAAAATTTTGATTGGATATGTTTGGGGAAAAGGTGGGCGTGAGAGGGGGGTTGGTTGCCCTCCAATCACATTCGACTATTAAAATAGGCACTAGCCCTTTGAATTTCCAATCAAAACAGCTCTTTTTCAAGTTTCTACGACAAAGATTTCAATAAAAACTTATATGCCCCCAGGGCATAACTTAAAACCCTTGCCCCGAGGATTGTGGGGGAGTTTCCTCCTCAAAAACATATTTTCTATTTGGAAATCAACTACGCTGAAGAAAATGGCTATCTCAAAATGTTTGGGGAAAAGGTGGGCGTGAGAGGAGGATTAGTTGCCCTCCAATCACTTTCGACTATTAAAAAGGGCACTAGCCCTTTGAATTTCCAATTGAATGAGCCTTTTTTGAAGCTTCTACGACAACGCCTTCTATAAAAACCTTATATGCCCCCAGGGCATAACTTAAAACCCTTGCCCTCAAGGCTGCGGGTGAGTGTCCTCCTCAAAAACATAATTTCTATGTGGAAATCAACCACGCTTAACAAAATGGTTATCTATAAACCTCGATGGGAGATTTCTCAATAACTAGGGGCTGTAGAAAAAGTGTTAGTCATTCCCCATTCACTTTCGACTGCTTGAAAGAACACTAGAAGCTTTAGTGTTGCACTAAATGGGCCATATTCAAATCTTGTACGAAAACTCCATCGATACAGCGGACACAGCCCAACAGGAAAAAAATAATAAATAATACAATGTGTCTATATTGTTCTGATATGGCACCAGGGCATAATTTATAACCCTTGCCCTGAGGGTTGTGGAGGAGTGTCCTCATAAAAAACATATTTTCTATATGGAAATCAACTACGCTGAACAAAATGGGTATCTCAAAATTTTGATTGGATGTGTTTGGGGGAATGATGGGCATGGGGGTGGGGTAGTTGCCCTCCAATCACTTTCGACTATTAAAAAGGGCACAAGCCACTCCAATTTCCAATTGAATGAGCCCTTTTCGAAGTCTCTACGACAACGTCTTCGATACGAAGTGCCCTGCTCTAAAGGAAAAAAAAAATAATACATTGTGCCAACATCATTCTTATATGCCCTCAGGGCATAACTTAAAACCCTTGCCCCGAGGGTTGTGGGGGAGTATCCTCCTCAGAAACATAGTTTCTATCTGGAAATCAATTACGCTGAAGAAAATGGCTATCTCAAAATTTTGATTGGACCTGTTTGGGGGAATGATGGGTACGGGGGGGGGGCAATCTGGAAATTAACTACGCTGACCAAAATGGGAATTTTTATTGGATTTGTTTGGGGGAATGATGGACGTGGGGGGGCTAGTTTCCCTCCAATCATTTTCGACTGTTAAAAAGGGAACTAGCCACTCCAATTTCCAATCGAATGAGCCCTTTTCGAAGTTTCTACGACAACTCATTCGATACGAAGTGCCCGGGTACGGATAAAAAAATAATACATTGTGCCAACATCGCTCTTTATTTAAGCAGTGCTAGTGCGCTGTCTATGATAACAAAAATGACGAGAACCAAAGCTACGGTATTGGTTGAAATTCTTCAAAGAGTTCTAGGCTCTAAAGCAGTGATTACCAACGTGGCCAACGTGAATCCCATGGCCCAATGGTTGCGCAGGCCCCACCGGTGAGGCATGGTAATATTTTGATGGGTGATATGCAGGACGTGTACCCTTCGGCGCTCAATACTCCTGAGCTTTAATTTTGGAAAAAAAAATTCATACGAATAACGTCAAATTCAAATGCATTTAAAGAGCAAAAAGGATACTTGATGATATTGCAATGACATTATACATTGTATTAAAGGTGTTTGTCAGACAGTATTTTGCATTAATATAAAATATGCCTATTTCATGAGTATAAAATATGCCTACGATCAAAAATAGATACCAAGTTAATGGCCTTTTAAGCTTCCTTCAGGTGAATACACGTAAAATTTCGAATAATAAAATTTCAATACCGTAGGTGGAGGGGGGGAGCATCAGGATTCTATAAATACCTAGGTGGAGCATGGCCCCCTGGTATCCGGCTATCCACATATTCCAGATGTCTAGCTAAAATGAATGGACTAGTTATTTTCTTGGTTATGATGCTGGATTTATCTATGTACATGCATGTACAAGAATACCGTTTTTAAATATTGAGGATTGTGCGCTTATATGCAAGAATTCCTCCAGAAAAGGTTTATAGGAGCTGGGAGAGAGGGGGGGACTCTCCAATGAATAGTTTGGATCTAACAAGTTAAAGCATATTAAATGTTTCACAAGAAGCTTCTTTAAAATGAAAATGGTAGGATTTCAAATAGACACGACTACAAAGGGGTAAATACACAGGGGCTACTACATGGATATTAACCTTTTACTCCTTTATAATACCGCTCTCCGAGGTATGTGACAAAATCAGGAAGTTTGTCCTTGAAACAAATATTTCTATTTGTGTGCTGGTGCTGGTTTTCAAATATCTTTTTAGTCTCTTGCGTGCGTCTTTCGTTTTTCTTCAACTGCGCAGTAATTTCACTGAGGTAGTCCTGCAACTGCACGGTAATTTCACTGAGGTAGTCTTGCAACTGTACGGTAGTTTCACTGAGGTAGTCCTGCAACTGCACGATAATTTCACTGAGGTAGTGCTGCAACTACATGGAAATTTCATTGAGGAGGTCCTGCAACTGAACGGTAATTTCTATGAGGCAGTCCTGCAACTGCACAGTAATTTCACTGTTGTCCTCTGAGGTGGTCCGCCTCTTCTCATTGATCATTCTACTTATCATCTGTATAATTTGAATTTGGCAACATTCGGTATTCCCTTCTTTAGTCAGATCGGACTTCCATCGCATGTTTGTATCTCATGCTGGAATACTCTTCCTGAATCGGATAGAAGTTAACTAATTTAGTGCCTTGAGATATTTTTTTTTTCTTTTTTTTGGCCTACTGGCTTGGTTTTTCGCTGGTAGTTGATGTTAAAAGTAAAGATCACCATCTAGTAGTGTCAAGGTTTAATTTAAAGCTGAAATATCGGAAGGGTAATTACCTCCCGGGAAGTTATGATGTTAGTAGACTCCAGGATGAGAATTTGAGAGAAACTTTCCAGGAACAGTTGAATACTAAACTTGAGAGTTTAAAATTTGATAATGTGGAAGATGGTTGGAATAATTTTAGAAAAGTTATTTGTGAAGTTGCTGAAGGTGTATTAGGGAAGAAAGGTAGAACTGCAGCTAAGAGCATTAGTGAAAAAGCTTTATGTTTAATAGAAAGGAGAAAGGACTTGTACAAGAATTATCTGAGTGATAGATCGCATGCAAACAAAAGAAATGTAAAGAAAGTGGAGAAAGCATTGAAATATGAATTAAGGAGGTGTGAAGTGGAGGCCATGGATAAAATTGCCGAGGATCTGGAAGATGCAGCTAGACGGCATAATAGTAAAATATTGTACTGGCACGTTAACAAATTGAGAGGTTGTAGTCAATCTGGACTTGTCCCAGTTAAAGATAGGAATGGGGTGGCAATTAGCGATAAGGAAAAAGCTAAAGCGAGATGGGCCGAACATTTTGAGAACTTGCTTAACCGAGATAGAGTTGCAGGAAAAAATATAGAGGAAAATGAAAAAGTTTGTGATACCTTAGATGTGAAGGAAGATTTGTTTTGTGAGGAGGAATTATCAACAGTACTAAAAGGATTAAATAATAATAAGGATCCAGGTGCTTATAGGGTGGTAAATGAGTTTCTTAAATATGGTGGCTCTGAGGTTAGAAATAATTTATTGAAGATTATGAATATGATTTTTGAAAAAGGGGAAGTACCTAACGATTTTAGGAAAACCTTAATTAAGCCACTTTATAAGAAAGGTGATAAAAGTGATTGTGGTAATTGTCGAAGCATTAGTCTGGTCTCTGCTCTCTGTAGGTAGCAAATTCATTAGTAGTATGATGCTTTTTCGATTTAGAAATACTGTAGACAAAGTTATAAGAGAAGAACACTACGGTTTTCGAAAAGGTAGAGGATGTGTCGACGAACTGTTCAATATTGGGGTAATAGTTGAGAAGTACCTGAGTTGTTAAACACCTTTGGTCCTCACTTTTATAGATGAAGTACAAGAACTAAATTCTTGTGGTAGTGGAGATTGAACAAAGGTTTTACATTTGCGTGGTATACCAGATAAATACATTAAATGTATTAATGCTATGTAGGAGAATAACACTGCTGCAGTTAAGGTAGGAAATGAGGTTATGAGGTTTTGTATTAAATCAGGAGTTAAGCAGGGTTGTGTTCTATCCCCCTTTATATGGATTATTTTGATGGACTTTGTTTTAAGGAGCACAGGAAAGGCAATGGGAGACCACGGAATCAAATGGGGAGGAAAAAGTCTCCTGGACTTGGATTATGATGATGATTTAAGCATCCTATATGAAAGTATGAGCAAAATGAATGAAGTTTTAGAGGTTTTGCGAGTTCAGGGTGCTAGTATTTGTTTGAAAATTGATGTTAGGAAGACTAAGTAACTAAGGCTATGAATAAGTGAAGATGAAAAGGTGACGTTGGGTAGTGAAAAGATTGAGCAGGTGGGCAGCTTCACTTACCTTGGTAGTATTATTAGTAAAGATAGTGGGAGCAGTGAAGATGTTAAAAATAGAATAGCCAAGGCTCAGGGAATTTTCTCAAAGTTAAAAAACGTTTGGAAGAACAGGAAGATAAGTGTGCAAACCAAGATTAAAATATTGGAAGCTACAGTGATGACAGTGGTTAAATATGGTTCTAAAGCAAGGACGCTCCGAAAAGCGGATGAAGATTTGCTAGATGTTCTCCAGAGAAATTGCTTAAGTATTTTTCTGGGTACCCGGCTGCCTGACCGTACTTCAAACAATAGGCTATACAAAAAATATGGTTCAATACCGCTCCCTTGGACTATAATGAAAGACAGGTTGAGGTGGTTAGGGCATGTTGTGCGGATGAAGGATGACAGATTGCCGAAGATTGTTCTTTTCGGCCAACCATCTATGGCTAAACGGAAAGCAGGTCACCCCCGTCTGGGGTAGGAGGACGTCATAAAGAAAGATTTAAAGGAAATGGGAACTTCGTGGGTGGATGTAAAAAGGGAGGCTTTGAATAGATTGGGGTGGATGAGGAGCGTGTGTAGCCGTGTTGGCCTCAGGCGGCTTGGTGCTGTGATGGGTTGTTAGTAGTTAGTAGTAGTAGTAGTTATATTTTATTGTTTAAGTTTATTGTTTTGCTGACCAGGGATGGACGCAGGGGGAGCCTTGGCGCCAAACCCCTCCCCAAATCCCAAATTTTTCTGAACGTATGGGCACTGTCTATTCAAATTATCAAATGATTTTTTTTTTACATCACACCCCGCCCTTTTTTGTTATAATCGCCCCCGTCCCCTTAAAAAAATTCTGCATATTTGCATGATGCTGACTGTTGAATCAATTTATCTGTCCATCTATTCTCCTACTTTCCTTCAAAACGGCCAATCATACAGTGACAGCGCGTAAGTTTAAATTTATTAATAAGAATAAAACTTAACAAAATACATACACTTACCTGTTACCGTGAATATCCGAAATCTGGTAATGTCGACATTCACCTATGAATACTCGAAATTTCTTTTTTCTGCTTGGATTCAATTAGCTCTGCGAGTCAGCTTTTTAAGTCTTTTGCAAGCTATGATAGTAAAAGTTAAAGTTAGGTTACGTTAGATTAGGTTAGATTAGGTTAGGTTAAATTTGGTTATAAATATCAGAAATGGGTTAAAAACCTAACCTAAGCTAACCCAACCTAACCTAACCTGTCGTCATCAAACCTTGCATTAAACTGAAAAAGTTGACTGGCAACGCTGACTAAATCTAAGGAGAAAAAGGTACAAAAAAAATAAATATACAATACAAAGAAATCACTATCAGATTACAAAAAACGAAGTCGTTTAGAGCCTATTGCCACTTCGCTACGGTAACTAAAAAATTTGTTGGGTATGGGGCTCGAACCCACGACCAGATGGTAAGACCCAATGGGGACCCCATCCTAAGCCTGGCGCCGTAACCACTGCGCCAACCCAACTTACAAGAGTGTTATAACGACTGGGAAAAGGCTGGGAAAGAAATGTTTTAAGTATCTAAGACTTCATGCGAAATTCCAGATAATTTCGAATGAATCTGAACAGCAAAAAGCTAAGGTGCGGAAATATGCCTTAGGTAATGATACACGAAAATGAAGCGCAAACGAGATCTGCGGTTGGAAGACATGTAACCGCAACAAGCATCACTGTGAATCCCAGTGAAGTAAGCTACTTTAGATTATGTTAGGTTAGATTAGGTTAAATTTGGTTATAAATATCATAAATAGGGGTAAAACCTAAGCCTAACCTAACCAAACCTAACCTGTCATCATTAAAGCTTGCATTAAATATAAAAAGTTGACTGGCAACGCTTACTAAATCCAAGGAGAATAAAAGCTGTTTTGGACATCCACCGGTGAATGTCGACATTCACCAATTTGCGGACATTCACGGTAACATACCTATATAATACATGAAAAATAAAGTCTTTCAGCTAAATCTTCTAGCCTATCCATGAACTTGTAAAGGCAATTTGTCCTAGGGGCATGCCAGTTATCTGGGTGGGATGGGATGTAGAGCGTATACGGGATGATGGGCGCAATGTCATATGCTATTTTCATTAGATATTAATGTGTATGCAAAATTTTCATCTTAATAGGACCATGGGAAGTAGGTGGAAACCTGATCACAAAATTTGATTCTACGTTTTATTAAATAAAAAAAAGCAAGTTTTTTCAACTGAAAGTAAGGAGCAACATTAAAACTTAAGACGAACAGAAATTATTACGTATGTGAAGGGATTGCCCCCTCCTCAACTCCTCGCTCTTTACGCTAAAGTTTTTTAAGTACTTTTTTTTAGTTTTTTAGTACGTTTTTAGTACGTACCCTTGTGTTTCAGGAGTCGTTCCTCAAGAAATGGGACAAAATTCAAACTTTAGCGTAAAGAGCGAGGTGTTGAGTAGGGGCCAATCCCCTTCATATACGTAATTGTTTCTGTTCTTTTTAAGTTTTAGTGTTGCTCCTTACTTTCAGTTGAAAAAACTTGTTTTTTTAAATTTAATTTCTGATCGTTTTTTAAATAATGCCAGGAAATCTAGCCCTACCTTCACAGAAATATCTTCTAGGCAGGTCAATCCCGGTACAAATTTACCCCTGACAGTTACCTTTAACAACTCCACGCGTAAGATTGAGACGGAAAAGAGAAAACAAGACATATAAAAATAATTTTGTTTAGGAATTCTGGCAAATTCCCCCAGTGTGTAATTTCCCCTGACAAGTTTACCCCCTGGAAACTTCCCTCCCCGTGGAAAACTCCCCCGTGGAAAAAAACCTGCATAAAATCCCCCCCTATACGAAAATGTACACATACTTGCCGATAACAAATACTATGCGTAAACAATGGCGACATTTTATAACGTAAATATCTTTCTCCTGGGGCTGTGGGGAGGACATGTTACATCCAAAGGCATAGTTATTGAGTCTCTCAATTATGATAAACAAAATGGCTATCTCAAAATTTTGATTGGACGATATTGAGGAAAAAAGGGGTGGGGGAGGGGACCTAGTTGCCCTCCAATCTTTTTGGTCGCTTAAAAAGGGCACTAGAACTTTTAATTTCAGTTTGAATGAGCCCTCTCACGAAGTTCTAGGACTAATGGGTTGATAATATCACCCCTGGGAAAAAAAAGCAATAAATAAACACGCATCCGTGATCTTCTGGCAAAAAATACGAAATTCCGCATTTTTGCAAATAGAAGCTTGAAACCTCCACAGTAGGGTTTTCTGATACGCTGAATCTGAAGATATGATTTTCATTATGCTTCTATGGCTTTTAGGGGGTGTTACCCCCTTTTTTGAAAATCAGGCAAATTTTCTCTGGCTCATAGCCTTTATTGGGTAAGACGCAACTTAATGAAACTTATATATTTGAAATCAGCATAATAAGCCGATTCTTTTGATATATCTATTGGTATCAAAATTCCGTTTTTTAGAGTTTTTGTTTAGTATTTAGACGGGTTGCTCCTTACTTACAGTTCGTTACCAAATGTTTAAAACTTATTTGATGTACATAGACCATTCCATGTAAAAGTGTTTCAAAATTTCCATTCATTTGGCATTTAAACTATTTTAAGTTTCAAACTATTTTTATTTTCTCTTTTTTTTTCTTTATCCTTTTTGCACTTCTTCCTCTTTTCTTTTTTTTTCTCCTTTAGGTTTTTTTTCCATCTAATAATAGTCGCCTAAAGTAAGTCGTAAAAAGAAAATAATAAGGTGTGGATGCTATTAAGAAATAAATAATTCTGGCTACTATATATGCAATCCATGCTAAATTGAATAGGCAATAGTAATGAAAACATTTTGCGCTCAAATCTGGCTTGACTATTCCAATTAATGTAAAGGTTGACTATTCCAATTATTTAATTTATGACTATTTCAATTAAATTAAAGGCACTTTCCAATTAATGATCATCCACCTGACTGTTCCTACTAGGCAAAATTCTTCTGTGATACTATTGACCGTGATACCATAGTGTGATACTATTATCCAAGTCACTACTGAAGCTGGGGTTTGGGCCTCTTGATAATTGCTCTTAAGCTTATTAATTTAAAAAACTTTTTCCGCGGAACAAGTTTTTCAGAGAAAGTAAAGAACTACATTAAGCCAAATATGAGCAGTAATAAATCCAAATAATCTTCTAAGCGTAAAACTACCACAAATCACCATCAATAAATAAATGAAACTCTAAACGAACGGAAATTACAATAAATAGCCAAGTCAACTCAAAATGAGCAAAAATTAACGTGAGTAGGGCTGACAACCCCCATCCCTTCTCAAGATCAGAACATAATTTGCACTTTACTGAAAAGAAAATGACCATGGATTGTCAGTTTTATATACATATACTAATACCCATTCCTTAACATTTTAATATTTTTTAATTTATTAAATTTAAAAATGTGAAAACATTTAAACTGTATTTTGTTTTCAGTAAAATGAAAATTATGTTCTTAACAACGGCCTTGGAACTTTTAATTTTGAATCGAATTAGCTCCTTTAAAAGTTTCAATGATATTTCTAGCTATTGTAGAGCGGCACTGCCTACAATATTGCTTATATGCCCTTTTGAAAACCTGCATGTATATAATTTTTTTATGTAATTGAAAGTCCCCTTAACGTTCATTAAAAGTTTCACCTTAACCCTTTCAGACCTGAACCAAGAAGGAGTTGCGTAAAAATTCTGAAAATAGCAGAGAGGGATCCTGGAGGTTCAACTAGAACATATTTATTTAAAAAAAAAAATTATTTCATTCCAAATCCAAACTGTGAATGGTCAGGTATATACACATACTATTTTAGGTGAAAATTTGTGAAACAGTTGTGATCTGGGTTCAAACACAGTCGAACTTTGCATTTCGAACACATGATTCGACTGGTTCCATCTCTAACGCACTTTTCATAGCGACACCTTCTCTTTTCAGTCGTATCCGGAAAATTTGAGGTCTGGTCAAATCTCATTGATTCCGAAGGCATCCCGTCTCGCGAGGTAGACGTATTGCACTTCGTCACTAATAAGGATGGTCTTCCAACTCGAGGACTTTGAGATACGCCAGTAAGAACCAACCCACGAGCAATGTCCATTTTGAAGTACAGTAGAGACATATGCTGAACATTGGTCTGCTTTCACTGTCGGCGGTGTTTCAGCCAGGCGTTGTTCACAGCCATGTCAAAGAAGTAGTACACAATCCTCATATACCATTTCTTCGAGTGAATGTCAGTCCTGTAAAGCTCCAGGAACAGGTCAGCAAGATCTACGCCCCCCATTGATTTGTTGTAGTCACGGACGATTCGGGGGCGATCAACTTCAGAAATTTCAACAGATCCTTTCCCTGTATATATCTCTATGTCACACACTATTCCTCTGATGCCGGCTCTCGTGAAAACCTTTACAACCCACAAGTGGGGCTTGTCCTTCAAGTACTGTCGAAATCCAATTCTTCCTTTGAACGAGATCATCTGTTCGTCAATACTTTGGATCTCTTCAGGGTCAATTTTTTTCAGGTTCTCCCTGAATGCGTCGTATAGTCTTCTGATCTTGAACAGTTTATCATGACCAGCCTCCCCTTTCGGTATCATTAAGGTGTCATCGCAAATGTGGAAGAAAGATCTCAAACTGATGAACCTATCTCTGCTCATGGTATCAGCTACCGGGGAATATCGTATTCCATTCTCCCAGTACATTCTCATAGCCGGAAGTTTGAGAATGCTCATAAGCATTTGAACTCCAAGAAATCTTTGCAGCTCTTCAAGAGAAAGTTTCAGAACAAGATTCTTCTTTCTCTTGGCATTCAGGTTCGTTTGGTCCACAATGTTTGAAAGTATGTCTTCTGTGATAAACATTCGGAAGAGATCAAGGGGTGTTTGTACCTCGTCATAGTGTGGCATAGAACCCTTCCAGGTAATATCTCGAGGTTCGGGCTTCGTTTTTATCCACTTGTATTGCTTTGCCTCCTTTGCTACCTTCTTTTTTGCTACTGGTTTTGCCGTGACCTGAGGAGCATCAGTTGGAGTTACTAGACTGGCCACTGCTTGGGAAGGAGCATTTTTCTTAGCTATTGTAAGGACAAAGGGTTCAGCAGGTGTAATAACTGTTGCTGACTGCATTGCAGAAGAAGTTGCCACTGGTGTTGATGATGTGCTTGAAGAACTGTTTGACGCTGCTGTGTCATTCGAGCCTGGAAGAGGCAAATTGAATTGATCCTTGTCATCGCCATTGTCTAACTAAAACCTGCCAAGCATTGATAAAGGTATGTCGTCTGTGTGGTTAATATCCTCTTCATCACTTCTGTCTTCATTGCCATAACAGTTGAGAAAACTTAGAGGTTGAAATTCTTGTTCTGGATTGTCTGGTGCCCAGTTTGGATAGTCGTCGTCGGACAAGATATCGAGATCTGAATCACAATGATGTATGAATAAAAGCCTTGCTGCTTCTTCTGCAGTCATTTTCTTGGTAGCTCTTCTACTTCTTTCCTTGATCAGTCTCTCTTCCAAGGGCTTAGGACCATGACCTCTCATGGAGTCAGGGCTCGTGCTTGGGCCAGCTGAAATAATATTCAAGGTAAGTGCATCACTTAATAATAATAATATAATGCAATAAAATAGGCCATTGGCCTCTACACTTGCTTGAGGCATCACACAAACTAGCTCTTTTACCCTTGTTACCAGTAAAAAGGAGGAACAGAAAGAAAATGTGCCTATTCCCGATCATAAAAAGGTTTTGCTGCCTCGTTTGCTGTACAAATCTGCCTAGGTGTGGTTTGGCAATGAATGCCTGACGTGACCATTTGGTAACCGATCGTTAGCAACCTTGTTTGGGGCTAAACTACAGCTCAGAATTAGACTAGTGATATCTCATTCGAAAGATCGCATTCTTAGCTACAAAATAATATCATAATCAGGCTCTGAACTTACCAGAAACGTCCAGGTCATCGAGGTCAAAATCTGCACCTTTCCTCTTTTTCGACATTTTATGTTTTGTCTGAACTTGGACGCTCGCTCGACCGCTCGGGTAAAGCCTTGAGGGATAATAAATTCAAACGCTATAGAGCCAAGCAAGCGCTATCTAGTGGAAAAAAAATCACGGTTCTAACTTTGTCGAGTTGAGAGAAAAAAATAGGAGGCGAGGGGTATCCGTATGGTGACCACAGGCATGAAAGGGTTAATATCCTCAGTGTCACGGGTTACAGTAACTGTACTGGTAGTATTAATAGTATACAAATAGTACCTTCTGGCTAGTTATGGGCAGTAATGGATACAGACTTTTACAATTTTGTAGGTATAACAATCTAGTCATAACTAATACGGTGTTTGGTCATAAAATGGCTCATAAGTTAATATGGTATTCACGTGATGGTAAGACAGCAAAATTTATTGATTAAGTTACAGTAAACCGAAGACTGGCAGGATCAATACATGATACTAGGGTATATAGGAGTGTTGTTATTGATGTTAAAAGTAAAGATCACCATCTAATAATGTCAAGGGTTAATTTAAAGCTGAAATTTCGGAAGGGTAACTACCTCCCGGTAAGTTATGATGTCGGTAAACTCCAGGATGAGAATTTGAGAGAAACTTTCCAGGAACAGTTTAATACTAAACTTGAAAGTTTACTTGAAAGTTTATACGGCATAATAGTAAAATATTGTAATGACATGTTAATAAATTGAGAGGGAGTAGTCAATCCAGACTTGGTCCAGTTAAAGTTAGGAATGGTGCCACAATTAACGATAAGGAAAGAGCTAAAGAGAGATGGGACGAAATTTTTGAGAATGTGCAAAACCAAGATAGAGTTGCAGAAAAATATCTAGAGGAAACTAAAACAGTTTGTGCTACCTTGGATATAAAGCAAGATTTATTTGGTGTGGAAGAATTAGTCACAAAGGATTAAAAAATAATAAGGCTCCAGGTGCTTGTGAAGTATGGTATATTTCTCTAAAGAAATACCGTCTTATTGGTCCCCAGTGGGGGGTGATCAAGCCTCCACGAGGACAAGACCTTGGGTAGCGTGGTAGGTAGGATTCGTATCTACTCAAGATGTTGCTAAAACTACTTTAATAGACTAATAGACAAAATACAATACTAGAGTATACTCGTGAACAGTCTTCTTGAAGCCGTAGAGAATCCGAGCTATAGTCAACTTGCACCGGCTGGCACAGTTGATTTGGAGGTGGCTGCTGCACTCTCCAAGCTCGCCGTCTATAGTTGGCTAGTAGAGGTTACTGGAACTCTCCGACGGCAGTTGATGTAGAGATTATTGATAAACTCTCCAAGCTCACCGTATATTATAGAAAGGTGGAGGTTGCTCGAACTCTCCCAGCGGTGTTCCTCTAACCACTTGTCACTGTTGGTTCTCAAAGCTGAACTCCCCACAAGTTTTCTTTTACCCCTTCTTATCTTCCAAGGCCCAAGCATAGAATTCTGGTTCCATGACCCCTAAAGTAGCCTCTCATTGAATGGCAGGTTTTTGGTCATGGTGACCCACTACCTTGAATAGAAAAGAAGGCAGAAACAAGTACTTAAAAACAACACATACCCAACTATACCCTTGAAGTGGAACATGCACTAAATACCAAAAATATACCCTTAACGTAATAAAACACTAAATACGAGAAATACACTTATATCTAACTTGCGTAAGCCTAGCAACAATCTTTACATGCTGATAGGGTGGTAAATGAGTATCTTAAATATGTTGGCTCTGAGATTAGAAATAAGTTACTGAAGATTATGAATATGATTTTTGAAAAAGGGGAAGTACCTAATGATTTTAGGAAAGCATTAATTTAACCACTTTATAAGAAAGGTGATAAAAGTAAATGTGGTAATTATTGAGGCATTAGTCTGGTCCCTGTAGGTAGCAAATTACTTAGTAATATGATACTTTTTAGACAGAGATGCCGTAGACAAAGTTTAAGAGAAGAACAGTGCGGTTTTAGAAAAGGTAGAGGATGCGTCGACCAAATTTTTACTCTTAGGTTAATAATTGAGAAGTGCCTGAGTTTTCAAACACCTTTGGTTCTCAGTTTTATAGATTATGAGCAAGCGTTCGATAGAAGAGTTTTAGTAAAGGTTTTATCCTTGTATGGTATACCAGACAAATACATTAAAGTGATTAGTGCTATGTACGAGAATAACAATACTGCGGTTAAGGTAGAAAATGTGGTTAGTAGCTGGCTTCGCATTAAATCAGGAGTTAAAAATGGCTGTGTTCTATCCCTATTTGTATGGGTCATTTAATGGAATCTATCTTAAGGAGCATAGGAAAGGCAATGGGAGACCACGGAATCAAATGGGGAGGAAAAAGTCTCCTCGAATTAGATTATGCTGATGATTTAAGCATCCTAGAGGAAAGTGTGAGCAAAATGAATGAAGTTTTAGAGGTTTTGCGAGTTCAGAGTGCTAGAATAGGTTTGAAAATCAAGGTCACTAAGGCTAGGAATAACTGAAGATGAAGAGATGACGATGGGTAATGAATAGACTGATCAATTGTGCAGCTTAACTTACCTTGGTAGTATTATTAGCTAAGATGGTGTGAGCAGTGAAGATTTCAAAAGTAGAATAGCTAAAGCTCAGGGTGCTTTTTCACGATTAAAAAAGTTTGCAAGAATAGGAAGATAAGTCTGTAAACCAAGATTAGAATATTAGAAGCTACAGTGATGACAGTAGTCAAATATGGCTCTGAAGCATGGGCGCTTCGAAAAACGGATGAAGATTTGCTCGATGCTTTCCAGAGAAATAGCTTAAGGATTGTTCCGGGTACCCGGCTGACAGACCGTATTTCAAACAATAGGCTGTTGAGGTGGCTAGGGCACGTTGTGCGGGTGAAGGATGACAGATTGTCGAAGATTGTTCTTTTCGGCCAACCGTCTAGGGCTAAACGGAAAGCAGGTCGTCCTCGTCTGGGGCGGGAGGACGTCATAAAGAAAGATTTAAAGGAGATGGGAAATTTGTGGGCGGGTGTAAAAAGCGAGGCTTTGAATAGATTGAGGTGGAGGAGAAGCGTGCGTAGCTGTGTTGGCCTCGGGCGGCTTGGTGCTGCGGTGAGTTGTTAGTAGTAGTAGTAGTTCAAAATCCACCACAACTTACCCTTAGAGGTCTAACTTAATAATGTAAACCGTTCTTGAGACATTGCTTTGTCACTTTTTTGAAAATGCACATGGTCATAGTTTGTTTTGGTTTATTTCAACATGCGCCAAAATATCCTTTAAAAGTTTTACCTTAATACTCTTAGCTTGCGTAGTAGCAATAGTTGTAGCAGCGGTATGCGCATAGCACCTTTGGTTTCTTCAACATCCCCTTCAATACATGCTGAAAGTTTCACCTTAATACCACGAACTATTCCTAAAACATTTCTGATACGTCCTCTTAACAACAAGTGCAGGTATAGTGTGTTTCGGTTTAGTTCCATACAGTTTCAATACATTCCAAATTTGTTGCTTTAATACCCTTAGTTTTAATAGCAGCAGTAGTAGTAGTAGTAGCCTTAACTTTAGTGGCAGCAGTAGTAGTAGAAGAAGTAATAATAGTAGCAGTAGTAGTTGTATGAGTAGAAGCTGCAGCATTACGATGCAAATATTTCCTTTTGGTTAGTTCAACATCCCCCACAACAGCCCATGTTAGTTTCAACTTCACACACCAAACTGTTTCTAAGATATTGATGTTACGCCCTTTTGATAAACTGCATACAGATTACGTGTTGTGACTAAATTCACCTCCCAGCCCCTCAAAAAAAAGAAATATTCCTTGAAAATTCACCTGCATACCCTTAGGCATAGTTTTAATAGTAGTCACAGTAGTAGTAACGGTATTACTAGTAGTAGTATTAATTGTAATAGAAGTAGTCCTAGTAGCAGCAGTAGTATTAACGTAATGCCTTTTGGTCAGTTGAACATCCCTCTCATCAAGTTCTGGAGGTATCAACTTAATACAATTATCTGTTGCTATGGCATTGCTGATATGTCCTTTTGATAACCTGTTTGTTCATATACTTGTTGAAATTTTCATCTCAATGCTCTTAGCCTTACAAGTAGTTGCACTAGAAGTAGTAGTTGAAGGTGTAATAGATGTAGCAGTGATATTAATATTAGTAGTAGCATGCACATATTGCCGATTTGTCAGATGATCTTCCCCCTTTAAGTATTCTCTGAAAGTTTCAACTTAATACCCAAATCAATTCTCGAGATACGTTCTTTTAACAATGTACATGCACATAACGTCTTTTGATTTATTTCAAATTTTCCCTCAACATTCTAAATGGAGTAGTGTTGTAGTAGTAGTGGTAGTTGTACTTACAGTGGTAGCATGCAAATATTCGCTTTTTGATCATCTCCCTTATCATTTTCTGAAAGTTCCAAATTAAAACACTCAGTCATTCCTGAGTTACGCCCTTTTGACAATCCTATACGCATAACGTGTTTTGATTTAGTTCAACACTCTACTCAACATTCTCTGAAAGACTCACCTAAATTTAGTGAGTCTAAAAGACTCACTCAACATTCGTCTTTTTGAAAAGTTAAGCTAAAAATACATACCTCCCTCAATAAAATGTATTACGTGTAAAAAATGAACGAATTGCCCTGAGGACTGTGGGGAGGCTGACATCCCCAAAGACATAATTACTGGATCTTTCAACGATTTTGAACAAATTAGATCTCTTAAAATTTTGATTGAATGTGTTTTGCTGAATGTTAGGCTTGGGGGGGGTGCCCTCCATTCACTTTTGACTCTTAAAATTGGCACTAGAATTTTCAATTTTCAATCAAAGAAGCCCCATCCGATCCGAAGTTTATACAACTACCTGTTCCATAAAACCTTATATGGCCCAGGGTGTAGCTTCCCCAACCCTTGCCCCTTGGCTCTGGGGCCTGTGTCCACCCTGAAGACATTGTTATATGTTTTTTGGACTATTATGAAAAAATGGCTATCTCACAATTTCGATCGGATGCGTTTGGGGAAAAGGGGATTTCAGGGGGGGTGTCCAGTTGCTCTCCATTATTTTTTACTCTTAAAAGGGAACTAGGACTAGACCCCGGCGCCGCGCCGATTAGGGAAGACCGTCGGCGGCGGGGCCAAAAACAGCACGCCGCGCTGCGCCGCCGGCGTGATCAATAATGACCGCAAACATTAATGTTTTCATCAGTGTTTCTCAAATCACAGCTTAAATTTACAACATATTTAAGCCTATTAATAAGTTCAAAGATTCGCAAGTCGCTGGCAGAAAACTTGTCCTCTTCGTTATTCGTAAAGAGAAGTAGAAATGTGGTAGAAAAAAAATGGTTATAATGTTTCAGAACCCTCGCAAAACACGAGTTGTTGAATTGCCTATTGGTTATGTTTTCTACATAAATAATTATCAAAATTAGTAGTTTTTTTCATCGAGCATTACTGCATATACAACTTCAAATACCGTATCACAAAATTCGTCAGTTATCTGGGTAAAAACTTTGAATATAAATTTGAACTTAGAAGCTTAATTTTTTCATAATGCCCTTTGCCTATATCTGTTTTGTCACCTTTAAAACAGTTGAAATGGGTGACTTTGATATTAATTGTTCTTTTTTTTTTTGCTCTTTTGAATTATTAAAAATACTTCTTGTATTTAAAACTGGTTTTTAATTGCAATTTAAATAAAATGCATTTTAAAGTTTTTGGCTTCTTTATGGAATATATGTCATGTAGGCTAAGGCTAAACTGCTGCTTATTTATTGCTTTTGGCTACTCTTTTGGATAATATTCGTTTTTTTTCTTTTGGGGTAAAACATTTTCTGGTAAAAAATGAAAAGCTCATCCGTTTTAAATGTAATTAAATGAAATAATATGCAGACTGAAATAGCTCTAGGAAGATGTTGAGATTTTTTTCCTAGTTTGTCACTTTTAATCCAAGTAAAATGTTAGGAGACTTAGTATTACTTATTGAGTGTAAGCTTTTATTTCCAAATGCTCACACAAGTTACCAAATTTAAGAAAGTCGCAGCAACAAGTCACCTGTGGTCAAATACTCAAAGACTCCTCTTAGATTCCCACCCACGCTCAAAGCTTCTGCTATGGTCATTTCCATGGAAATCTTCAAAGTGTTTCTTTTTAAAATAACTTTCAAGCGTATCTAGGGGTATTTAACCTTTTTTGCTTTTCTTCAAAGCTTTGAAAAAGGTGTTATAATATTCCACATGCTACATTTGCTATATTTGTTTATACTTTTGGTCATAATTTGTAGGTTGATCGAATTTTTTAAAACATTGTTGATACTTAGGAACGTTGCAACATGTAGTACCCTGGGGTCATAAGACTGTCAAAGACTACTCCGCGAACCTCCCAAATTGAAAGATTTTATAATGATCCGGCCTTTTAATGTAGCATCGGTACCGGAACAAGGGCACCATTATCACTCGAGCGCAACGGTAGGTGGTCATGTCGATATTGCTATCGTCACCCCAATTCGTTTTAGTGTAAACCTGCCCCTTACTTATGAATGAATGTTTTAAAAGTAAACCCGTTTTTTCATCAATAAGAAAAAAAAACGGCTTGGACGCATATGTCCCTTTCCCTTTGGACGATAAAACCATGCAAGTGCTGTATCAAGTATAACTCACGAAAATCCTTTTAATTTTTTGTCAGCTTTTCGGCATCCCTGCTATCAATAAAAAAAAATCAAGGTACTATCACTTAAATATAATAAATCTCTCTGCCCCCCCTATGGATACTATCTTGATAAGATACCGTCTCTGCTTTAAATAAAAAAAAAATAATTAACTTATTGGCACCCCTACTTTCAAAAAAAATCGAGGTAGTATCATTTAAATATGATAGATCACTACCCCCCCCCCCCTCTGGATACCACCTTGATGAAATGCCGTCTCTGCTTTAAATTAAAAAAAAAATTACTTTTTGGGATCCCTGCTTTCAATAAAAAAAATTCGAGATATTATCATTTAAATGTAATACCGCCCTACCCCCCCCCCTCTGGATACCACCTTGATAGGATACCGTCTCATCTTTCATTAGAAAAAGAAGTTACTTAATAATTAACTAGGTCACTATATGGTTCAAACAAACACGCAAAATAACGTTATACAGTTGATCGTTACTTGAAAAAAATTGAGGGTATGAGTAAAGCATTACAGAGGCAACAAAAAAAATTTCAAACTTAGTCAGAAATAACTTAAGTTATCTAAAAACTGATTCATAGATTTGTCGTGGCATTCAATAGGGTCCAAAGATTATAATTAAAAGGGACCACAAATATAAGCAAAATTAGGCCAGTAGCCTCTGAGAGATCACAAAATATCCCCTACACAATGAACAAGTCTTAATGGGGGGCTCTGGGTCTATCAAAATATTTCAATGGTTTCCCAGAGAATTTGATATCATTTTGTTCCGTCTCCACTTTAAATGAAAAAAATAATTATCTTTTTGGCATCCTTGCTTTCAATAAAAAAAATAAGGTATTATTACTTAAAAATGATAGCACCCTATCCACCCCCCTATAGGCAATAATTTACAATTTATTTATGAGTCATATTTTTGGGGTAGCTTCCGAACATTGAGTATTAAACATTCAGGCGTTCAACAATTGAGTATTAAACATTAAGAAAATCTTATCTAAAAACAGCAAAAAAAAGTCTGCAAACCTACAATTCAGCTGTAGAAACAATCCGTCGGCTGTCAATTTCAAAATCCAACTGAAGGCTGAAGCTGTATAGTAGTTAATTCGTTCTATAGTTCTATTCGACTTCAAAATAAAATTCTTGACTACGAACGATGTTAGAAATAGCGATTGGGAAACTACATTCGAAATGATTTAACCTCATTTCATAAAGGCGATACTGTTTTTTGTCAACTTATAAAGAACTGTGTATATTGCAATATTTGAAATTGCATATTGCATCTGTTTCGTTTTTATGCAAAGTAACAAAAGAGACGAAAATTAATGCACAAGAGAGTAGTGAAGAATTATGGTATGCAAAGTAATATTTGGCAGGGAAAGTCACTGGTGATAAATCGCTAGGGGTGGCACCGTGATTGCATGATTTTCTGGGATTCAGGGAACCAAATTTTTTTTCAGGGTGATGCATAGATTTTCGGGGAAATACCCGAAAATTCGGGGATAGTGCAAACCCTTTTTGATTTCTAATCAGGAAAATCGAAATACTAAACCAAACGAGAAGGAAAAGCTCCGAGTTTGTGGTTGACGAAATAAAGACTGGCCCCAAAATTAATTTAAAGTCGACCGAACGCCGCCGCCTCTGTCTGCAGCGCGCAGGCGGCGTTACGACCCTTGGGCGGCGTTCGACGGGCCTCTCGTCGGCGGCGTTCGGTCGATCCGCCGGCGCGGTGCCGGGGTCTAACTAGGACTATACATTTTCAATCAAATGAGCCTCCTCTAAAGTTCACACGACCACTACTTTCATAAAAACTTTATACGCCTCTGGGGCATAACTAACATCCCTTGCCCCCAGACTTGGGGGGGACTATTTGAACCCCAAAGGCCTTGTTAAGTGATATTTGGACTGTGTTTGAACAAATGACTATATAAAGATTTCTATCAGATGCCTTTCGGGAAAATACGACGTGTGGGTTGCTGCCCTCCAATCAATTTGACTCTTAAAAAAGGCAATAGAGCTTCTGATCACCAATCCCCTCTGAATTTATAAGGCCCTTTTTTCTATAAAAAACTTTATATGCCCCCAGGGCATAATTTACGACCTTGCCGTAAGGGCTTGGGGGGGGGGTTTAATCCTCAAAGACATAATTTTCCGAACCTTTCAACTACGCTGAATTAAATGGTCATCTCAAAATTTTGACTGAATGGGTTTGGGGCAATGATGGACGGAGAGAGAGAGGGGGGGGGGGGGTTGGCTGCCCTCCAATCACTTTCAACAGTTCAAAAGAGCACTAGCCCTTACAATTTTCAATCGAAAGAGCCCCTTTCAAAGTTTCTACGACAACTCCTTCTATACGAAGGGCCCTGGTCTAAACAAACCAAAAAAACATAAAAATGACGGAGGGGTAGCTGCCCTCCGATCACTTTGACGCTTAAAAAGAGCACTAGAACTTCTGATTATCAATCCAATGATCTCTCTCCAAAGCTTCTATGACCACCCTTTCAACAAAAATCTTATATAGCAAGTTATGTCCCTGGGGAATAACTTACAAGCCTTGACCTGAGGGCTGGGGAAGGGGTTTTTATCCTCAACGACATGAGTTTTGGACCTTTCAACTACGCTGAAGAAAATGGCTATCTCAAATTTTTTTATTGGATGTGTTTCGGGAAATTATGGGAGGGGGGGCGCTGGTTGCCCTCTAATCCCTTTTGACGATTAAAAGGGGCACTAGCCCTTTCAATATACAATTCAATGAGCCGCTTTTGAAGTTTCTTCAACAACTCCTATACGAAGTGACCGAGTCTAACCAAAAAAAAAGAAAAAAAATATACTTTGTGCCAACATCGCTCTTTACTTAGGCAGCGCTATTGCGCTGCGTATGATAAGGTATCAAGCTCTTTACTATGATGAATATACATGATGCAGGCAGTTGATCTTGTCATAAAATCGAGTTAAGATTTTGTTTTCTTCGGGCAATATTCGGCTCTTGACTGAACCTAAAAAAGTTCTCGTAGACAGTGCTATTGCGCTAGCTAAGTAAAGAGCAAATGCCTTCCATGTATTGAACTATATCATTATGTTTATACAGGTGGTCAAAAGAATGTGTCTGCAATATCTACGGATCAGTAAGAGGCATTAAATTGAAACTTTTAGGGTATGTTGAGGGAGATGTTGAACTAAAATCAGCAGTCAGTGTTTGCGTCCTTCCAAGTAATGATAATTCGCCTGACTGTTTCTAATAGACAAAATTCTTCTAGGATATTCTTGACCTAGATTGTCTAAATCACTCTTGAAGCTGATGTTTGGACTTCTTTTGCGAAGTGCTGTTTAAGTTTGTAAGCTATCAAACTCATTGCTATAATGAATATACATGATGCAGACTGTTGATCTTATCTTAAAATTGTGTTAGGATTTTGCTTTCTTCAAGCACCAAAAGCTCCCATATTTTGGTGTAAAATTCCCACAATCCACAACCAGAGAGAAACGTGCTGCAGCCCCAACAGTGTCATAAATGGTAGGCCGCATTAGTAGCTTTGGGGATAACCATGTATATTATTGTCTATTTTGCACTTTAAAACCCGTCTACAAAAACTTGAAAAGGCCAGAGTAATAAATTAAAACAAGACAAAAGGAAAAAAAAAGTTAAAAAGCAATGACAACAACATGTAAGTGTAGCATAAACAACAAGTAGAACAATTGGATTTTTTTTTATATAAGCCATTGGAACGCAACTTTAAATGAATATTTCGACCCTATATCCAAGGGCCATCCTCAGCAAAACGAGTGAAGAAAAATGAATATAAAAGAACTCACATTAAAATTCAATCTTCAAAACTAAAATATTTTCAAAAAATCCCTAGCATCATTATTTCAAGGAAGTTCAACTAGGCCTGGTATATCAAGCGAAGTGAAAAAAGACGATTCATTCAAATGGAATAAAAAACATTTACAAACAAGCTGTTGAAGCTAATCTTGCCTTTTTGGCACCCAGCCATGAAGGTCTTTCCGTAACAGGTTGAGTAGAATTGTTTACTAGTTTTTTAATATTGAGTTAAATCATTTTTAATTAAATTTGTATATTAGACATTAAGTGAATATTCACCCAAATCCCTATTTAAAGAAGCATTACTATTTATTTTGATTCTAATTTCAATTGCCTCTTGAACAACCTGTTTTATGCCTAAATCATTGCTAATAAAGGAAGTTTCTTCAAAAAGCATTTTATTGCTAGGATTATGAAGGATATGACTGCTTAAAGGAGAGTCAAAAGAAATATCTCTACTATTAGAATTTAAAGCTTTAGTTGTCATCTTTGTGCTGTTGTAGGCGTTTTTCTAAATTTTGATGGGTTCTAACAACATAATAGTGCAACAAGCATAGCTAACAAATGAAGATAAGCAGGATAAATTATTTAATTAAAAAAAAAAAACAGGACACAACATGCAAATAAACACATAAGTAAAAACAAAACAAGCAAACAAAGTAAACACAAGCAAGACAAAGCACCAAATACAACCTAGAATGTTACATCTCCCCTTTTCTCAATGAAAGTTCATTTACTGTGGACTTTACTCAAGGGGGTAAGGGGGTAGCACTAATTTCAAGCTAGAATGGGTAAGGGGGGTAGCACTAATTTCAAGCTAGAATGTTACATCTCCCCTTTTCTCAATGAAAGTTCATTTATTGTGCACTTCACTCTAGGGGGTAACTTCATCAAAGATTTATTCTTGTTGGTGGTTTGATTTGTCTTCCACTCTTGGTTCTAGGGAGATATGAGGATCCAGAGTCATCAGCTTCCCTAGACTCTGGGATCTCTCGCTCAACGGCTCGTTCTGGGTTGACAGGTTTGGAATATACCGTGACAGGTAGTTTAGAATTCCAAGAAGGGTCTGCAGCTGTTTCCGTGATTTTGGCGAAGGCATTTCATGGATAGCCTTGACCTTATTTGGATTCGGGTGGGTGCCCTCGCCAGATAAGATGTGGCCAAAATATGGGATGAATATTGCTTTCAGGATGCACATTCCTTGTTCATTTTCACTCCCTTCTTTTTAGCTCTCTGCAGCGTCTTTCGAAGATTGACGTCGTGTTCCTCTTCTGATTTGCCTGAGATGATCATGTCGTCACTTATGACAGAAAAACAAGCCAATCCTGCAAAAACTTCTTCCATGTGTCGCTGAAATTCGTCTTGAGCTGATTATAAGGCCAAATGGCATTCGCTTGAATTTGTATCGCCGAAAGGGGTTATTGAAGGTCGTCAACTCAGATGACTCGTCGTCCAGGCATAAAGACCAATAACCATGCCGAGCATCAAGTTTCGAGAAGTATTTTGCCCCCTGGTCCTTCTGGATCGCTTCATCAAATGTCGGTATCGGGTGATGAGGCCTCTTGATTGTCCTGTTAAGGTCATGGGGATCAATACAAACTCTAAGGCTCCCATATGCCTTTTCCATAACAAATACAGAGTTAACCCAATTGGTTGGGTGGGTGACTTTCTCAGATATGCCTAGACTTTCCATGCGATCATGCTCTTGCTTGAATTTCGTCTATTGTGCAAGGGGAATCCGTCTTGCCGGCTTCACTGATGGTTCAGCTACTTCTCGAAGGACTATTTTGTAAGTCCCTTCGATTTTGCCCACTCCTTCAAACAACTCTGAAAACTCATCAAAGAGTTGGCTTGTATATGCTGTATTACTCTGAAGGCTGAGGACTAGTTTGACAAGGTTCAGCTGTTGGCTTGTAGCATAGCCAAGCATTGGAGTTGGAGCAGACTGCACAACGAAGAATTCACGCAAGCTTTGACAACGATCCTTGTAGGCACATTTCAATCTGGAACTGCCAATTATCGGGATTTTTTGACCACAGAAACTAGTTAGGACATGATTAGTTGGGGAAATTTTCGGCTATGATTTCAGCTTTTTGACAAAGCGCTTTGGAATTATATTGGCTTGTGCCCCAGTGTCAATTTTGAATTGGACACTAATCTGTCCATCGATTCTTATTCTTGAATATGGCTGATCATTTTCATTGTCTGCTAAGATTTCATAAATAAAGAGCTCATCATCTGTAGTCTGATGTGTAGATTTAATAACATTGAAACTTTTCTTTGCACTGCGACATACTTTAGCAAAAAGACTTGATTTGCCACATTTACTACAGGCTTTCCTCCTAGCAGGACAATTGTGACTCACTGAATATTCACCACCTCAGAAATAGCAATCAGGTTTGGATGCTTTCTGGATGCGTGAGTTCGGGTTTTTCTTAATTGCATCAACTTCTTGTTTGATTACTGGATTGTTCATGCTGCCTTCGGCAGACATTGTTCTCAGTTGTGCCTGGGTTTCAGTGTATGTTTTGGTGATTTTGATTGCTTCAGCTAATGTCAGCTCTGATCCTGACTGAAGAATTTTTTCCCTGATCCTCTGATTGTTCGTTCCACATATGAGTCTGTCATGTGCCATTTCGTCCTTGGTATCAGCTGCATATGAACAGTCATGCGCAAGAATCATGAGTTTGATAACATATTGTTCAATGGTCTTGCTATCTTTTTGATCATGCTGATGAAACACATACCAAGAGAAGATAGGGTTAATTTTTGGGCTGAAATAATCATCAGACTTCTAAAGGTATACATTAATATTTTGTTTCCTGCATCAGCTGATGTCCATCTTCTGTATAAGTCATGTCCTTTTTCTCCCAGCCAGATTAACATTTATGCACACTGTACTTTTTCTAACTTTTCACTAAGAGGACCATCAAACATAAGCTTTGCATAGCTTTTGAATCTGATCTGTGCTTCTCTAGGATTGTCTGATTCCCAATTCAACTTTGTGTAATGAATGGCGGCGTCCATGTCCGTCTATTCTGACACCATGCAACAAGCGTAGCTAACAAATGCAGATAAGCAGGATCAAGTGTTTAATTCAAAAAACCCAGGACACAACCTGCAAATAAGCACGCAAAAGTAAAGCAAGTAAATAATTAGCAAACACAAGCAAGACAAAGCACTAATTTCAAGCTGGAATGTTACAGTAGTTGTCACAGTCACATGGTATTTGATAAACCCCTCTTTGGCGAGTAACTGGATTTATATCTTTACCAGAGTTTCGGAAGTTCATGATTTTAAAATTATTGGTAAATACTACATACAAATTTTATGTAGTGTTTACCAATAATTTTATCGCACTATATGGTTCATTTTTCAGTTTTCATTGTCATTTTAGCTTGATTTGAGAAAATTGGCTACAACTTTGCCCCCTTTCCCCAGGATTTTGACGAAACTACGCCACTGGACGGGTGGCCCCCAACACCCCATTGCGCTTCCCTCAAGCTTGGACTATGAAGTCTTTTGTCATTTATTTAGCTTACCTTTGTATCATTAATTGTATAATTAGCTTACCTTTGATTATAGAAAGATGGTATATTAATATATATCATTCTAAAAATTTTGAATATGTTGGAAAACTATACTGTTACTTTAAAAAAAATTAACTTTCGGTTTTAAAGTTTCTTATATGTTTATTTATATGTTTCAGGAAAGAAAGAAAGCTGTTAAAGAAGAAAAGGCAGAGAAACGAAAAAATAAGGTGCCGAAACATGTTAAGAAAAGGAAAGAGAAACTTGGTAAAGGCTCTTTCAAGAAATAAATTTTCAACTCTTATTAAACTTCTTTGAGCGTCAAAAACGTTAGGTTTGTCCTTCTTTTTGTCACAGGAAATATACACATCTTCAAAAACATCAGTTAACTTATTGCTGAGTGCCCAGTTAAAACAAGCTCCAGGCACGTACGCAAAGATTGGTTGTGGGAGTCCCCTCGCCCTGAAATGCTATGTTTTTTGAATTTCTGGGCACTTCTTTTTGAAATTATCAAATAAAAGTTGTTTTAGTCCTTGCCGTTTGATTTAGTTTGTAAACGGCAAATCAACAGTTCCAATTTTCTATCTGTCTTCGAACTGAATACAAGTAATACAAGGTAGATACAAGGTAGATAAAGTAAATACAAGGTAGATACAAGAAAGAAGAAAGCAGAAATAGTCCTATATGCTACTACCCTAAGCGGAAAAGATCTTCTCGCCGGAAAGACTTTCTAAGCGGAAAAGATTTACCCAAAATATGCCATTGTGTCCCTTTTATACTGGGACCTTTTACTCTTTCAACAGGGTTAGGGATATATATCTGAAATTCTTTGACCGTATTAGACTGGGCTGGGTCACTTGGCCAATTCAGTAGCGTTTTCAAAAAGGCCCAAAGTCAACTTTTCCCAATTTTACAGGAGAGCAGAATGAAAATAAAAACGCACAATCAAAACATCTTTGTCACAAATCAGAATTTAAAAAACTCGAAACTTCAACGACAGATTCCTAGTTAACTTTTAGATCAGAATTTGCTTGAAACATCCAAACTGCTGAATTGTTCGTTATATAGAAGATAAGGGATTTATTCTCTTTTTACGCCATTTGGAACAATTTGTAAGTCGGTCAGAATTAAAGATAAGCTCATTTTGAATAGACCAATCCATAGATCTCTTCAAGCTTTTTCGAACCATAAGCTTAAAACATTTTTGAAAAAAAGTGGACTTATGCCCTTTTTTTTGCAAAATGCCATGAAATTATTACGATAGTCAAAAATTGTCAAAAACATGAAGTATCGTATATTTGTAATATATTTTGATATATAACCATATATTAAATATATAATTATATTTTTATATTTGTAAATATTCTCTCTTAGATGTCACTGCCTTTCCATTTATAATTAAAATTGAATAATAGGAATAAATCTTTTAATTAGGCCAGTGAAAAATGGGGAAAAAATTTATTATGTGTGCTAATAAAAGTCCACTAACTAATAATTGAAGCCAAATATAATTGATAACTGTGATTATGGCGAATTATTCTTGAGCGGTCGCTGAAGGCAGTTTGGGCTTTATTACAGCAAGATTTCATTCTTACTTAACTTAACGCTCTTGCTCAGCAGGGTCGTCAGCGTAGAGAGAATGAGTTGACAGCGTCGTCAGTCTTCTCCAGGTTGTCCAGTCCCGGGTTAGTGATGGGGCTACGTTTGGGTTGATATTGCGGCTGAGGTGTCGTTGGCTTTTTACATCAGCCCACCTGGTGCGCGGTCTTCCCCTAAGACGTCGCCAGCCATTTTTCGAGGGGTTGAGATCCGTGATGATCCTTGCTGGGGTGCTTGGCGGGAGGTGGAGTAGGGGGTCGTATTACCTTAAGGGAGGAGTTTCTACTTGAGTAGAGAGATTTACCAGCTTGAAGGTCATTATGATCTCATTGTTGCGGATATGGTCATACCATTTGAAGCATTCTATTTGACGTAGGTATCTAGTTTGAACGGCATCGACTTTTCCTAGCTGTGTCTGAGCTATTGGCCACGTTTCAGAAGAATATAGCATGATACTTTAGACTATGGCGTTTTAAATTCGGGCTTTGGTTTGGCGAGTAATTTGTGGTTTGAGGAATACTGTCCTCAGGAGTCGTCCAAATACAGAATTTGTCTTGGTTGATCCGACAGAGATTTCGGCGTCAAGTTTGGCGTTTGAGAATATAATTGATCCGAGGTAAGTGAACTGCATTATCAAGTCGACAGCTTAGCCGTTAATCTCAACAGTTAAGGGTGTCGTCGAAGCAGTTTTATCTATGGGCATTATCTTTGTTTTCTTTTACTTGATTTGCAGCCGTACTCTAGAGGCTGTGGAGGAGAGTGTCTCGAGTGCAGACTTAAGCTGGTCAAGATTGTCACTAAGGACAGCTACATCATCTGCGAAGTCAATATCAGAGAGGGCCCTCCCGCCATAACTGATGGCAAAAGGGTGGACACGGTGTGTCTCGTTCAGAATTTGATCGATGACGCAGTTAAATAGCACAGGTGCTTCTGCGTATCCTTGCCGTACTCCGTTGTGGATGGGGAAGAGAGAAGAAAGATTCCCATTCACCATGGTGGCGCTTTCTGCATTGCTGTAAAGTTCTTTAAAGAGGCTGACCATCTTTGTATGTAGGTCCAAAGGTTCCAGGATTAGCCACAGGGATTGTCTGTCAACGGTATCAAAGCCAGAACGTAAGTCGATGAAAGCTATATACGCTTTTTGTTGTATTCCAGTGTATTCTCAAAGATGTGTCTGACTGTATGTATCTGCTCAGCTTTCGATCTTCCTGGCATGAATCTGGCTTGTTGAGGGTGGCGCGAAGCATTTAGAAAATTTGTTGCGTGTTTCAGCAACAGCAACGTAAACAGCTTTCCAGGAACAGACAGTAGGGTGATACCGCGTTAGTTGCTGCAGTCCGTCTTGTTGCCCTTGCGCTTGAACACTGGCAAAAGGATTCCTTTCTTCCAATCTGACGGTATTGCTTCAGTGCGCCAGATGATTTTGAATATCAAATGTAGCCAAAGATCATCGTAGGCCCCCTGTTTTAAGTAGCTCTGAATTGATGCCAAAGGTAACAGCTGTTTTGTTATTCATGACTTTTTTTTAAGGTGGGTTCGATCTCCTCTGGCGAAAATTCGGCGTCGTCGGGTGCCGGGGCAGCTTCTGCAGCGACAGTGAAGAGCCCTGAGTCAATGCCATTTGGTGGATCTGAATTTAGCAGCTTATCGAAGTGTTTCTCCCGTAGACCTAGACATTGTGACTGACCGTATATTGTTTCTTCAGTCGCTCTTTTCAGGCTTCGGACGCCATGGTCTGTTCGCCGATCAGCTCACGCAGGATCTTGAATGTTGCACCAATGTATTTTTTTGGGCAGCTAACTCTAGCTAAGTAGCTTTGCCCGCTATGAAGTCTTTCTTGTCCTTGTGGAGCATATAATTGTGTTGTTTGTTGAGCTGTCTGTAGAGCGTCATATATCCTCGTAGTCTCACTCGCCGTCTCTTCTCGATTACGTCTAACGTCTGGCTGCTTATCCACTCTTTCTTTTTTCGCTGCTTCGAGTCTACAACTTCTGTAACTGCTGTGAGAACATTGTCCTTGAAATTGTTCCACGCTGACTCTCTTTCTGAACACTGTAGGAGAGCCTCAAAGCGGTTCAAAGCGGGAGACTTCAACCATATACCGCTGGTGAACCGAGGGATCGTACTGCAATCGAGTGGCGTCTGTTTTCTTGGAGGAAGAGGAGTTACTCTTTTTGGCCCTCAGTCGAAGTTTGAAACTTGCAGAAACGAAACCATGGCCGACATTGCCGAGCTTGGCGCCTCTGTATGATTGGCAGTTCTGGACAGACGAGAATCAGCGTCGTCTTAAAATGATTTCATTCGATCTCTAATATATGCAAGATATCTCTTGAACTTTTGGCAAAAAGAATTAACAAAGCTATTGGGCTTTTAGGTGGAAATTGTTAAAGTGACATGTTAAAAGAGTACGTTTAATTGTTTACAATTTCAAACTATAATGATTTTTCAGTGATAAAATGCCATATTAAAAAATATACTTAAATCATCATCCCTAGTTTTGATTTTTTTTTTTTTTTTTTTTTTTTTTTTCACTTCCCAATAATGCCAATACACATAAACAAGTACATACAGTAGCCTATGCGAGCGCAGTGTTTTATAAACATAAGCTCTTATAAGCATAAAAGCTCCATTTGTTGTTATATTTTCATTTGACTTTTAATTATATTTGTAGTTAGATTAATTGTAGTTGTAATTTACAATTTAAAACTAGACCGTCTGTACCAAGACCACGTGGAGTGATGCAGCAGCTTTAACCATGGGTCATTGGTCAGGGTTCAACTGTGGTTCACAATTGCAGAATATACAGATATGTTTTCGTTAGTTTAGCTTATCATTTCTAAGGTCTATGTGTAATTAGAAAACTTCTAAAAAAAACTGTATCCGCAAATCATTTCTGAGACCACACTGGCTAAGCATGATGAAACGAAATAAGTTGTAAAGAAGAAAAAAACGAGGATTAAAACGGCCTGTGAAATATAGAAGAGAAATATATGCAAATATTTTGATCGAGATCTCCGCTTGACCGTCCTCAGTGCACAAGAAAAATAAAGTCGGAAGGACAGTGTAAAAACAAAACCTTAAAACAAACACTAGAAATAAAATAAGAAGACCATTTCTACGTAACGGTAAAAGGGTAATTGAATAAAAATACGATACTGAATAGCATTTCAAACTTGCATTTTATGTAAAGCTGTCTTAGGATAATCGCTTACCAGGCATGGTATTAACAGAGATAGGTTGCGAAATATGACTTGCTGGACAGATATAAAAATCATCAGAATTAGTTAATTTATTATAAATGGGGTTTAGATAAGTTTCACCATTATCTCTAGTAAGAGCGAACTTTTGGTTGAAATGTTTTTTTTTTTAATTTTAAATGCCTCCCTGAAAAATCGCATAAAACCTTTAATGGGGGCAATAATAGAGGTGTCATCAAACAAAGTAAAATGGTTTGGATTGTCACAGACATGTTGAGCCAAGGTGGAATCAAAAATCTGAGGCCTTTGGCGTAGCCCCTTAGCTTTGTCGGTTGAGGACCTGTGTTCCGTTTACCTCTCCCCACTAGTTGGTGGCCCTTCCAATATAGAAAAAGTCACAAGAACAGGGAATTCTATAAGCACCATTACCCAAAATGGGGCTGGTTTTATCCTCGTCGCTGTTGGAAAAGGTCTGTATTTTATTTAAACTTTTAAAAGTGACATTGAGGTTAGGTTTCTTAAAATTCTTCCCTGTTTGTCACTTAATTTATAAATATAGGGTAGAACAGTGAAAACTTCCTTATCACCCACCAAAGGGATGATATCTGTTGGGGGTTGTGGAGTTGATGCATCCTTTTCTGACTTTTCAAACAGTTCGTGGTAACGAACTGTAAGTAAGGAGCGACCCGGCTCAATGGTAACCGAAACTCTAGAAAACGGGTTTTTGATACCAATAAATATATTGAAAGAATCATATTTCAATGCTGATTTCAAATATATAATTTTCAGCAAGTTTAGTGCTACCCATCAAAAGTTAAACGCCTGAGAAAATTTGGCTGATTTTCAAAAAAAGGGAAAAGACCCCCTAAAAGTTATAGAACCTCAATGAAAATCACACCATCAGATTCAGCGTATCAGAAAACCCTACTGTAGAGGTTTCAAGCTCCTATCTACAAAAATGTGGAATTTTACATTTTTTGTCAAAAGAAAGATGACGGATGCGTGTTTATTTTTATTTTATTTTTTTTTCCTAGGGGTAATCGTATCGACCCAGTGGTCCTAGAATATCGTGGGAGGGCTCATTGGAATGGAAATTAAAAGTTCTAGTGCCCTTTTTAAGTGACCAAAAAAAATGGAGGGCAACTAGGCCCCCTCCCACGCTTATTGTTTACCCAAAGTCACCCGATCAAAATTTTGAGATATCCATTTTGTTCAGCATGGTCAAAAATATTATAAATATTTCTTTTAGGGTGACTTAATCCCCTGAAGTTCCCAGAGGGAGGGCTAAAAGTTATGAACTTTACCCAATGTTAACATATAGTATTGGTTATTGGGAAGTATACAGAAGTTTTCAGGAGTTTTTTTTCTGGTAGTGGGAGGGAAGGGTGGTTGGGGGGTTAGGGTGGAGGATCGGTTCATGAAGGAAGTTTTCATGGGGGAAGGGAAATTGCCATGAAGGGGGCGCCAGACTTACCAGCATTATTTATTGGTTATTTGGAAGTATACAACCATTTTCAGGAAGGATTTTTTCTGGAGGGGGGGCTAGAGGAGGGGGTTACTCTGAAGAAGATTACTGTGGAGGATGTTTCTTTGGGGTAAGGGACATTTCTATGAAGGGGGCGCCGGATTTCCAAGCATTATTTAAAAAACGATCAGAAATTAAATAAAAAAAATCAAGTTTTTTCAACTGAAATGTAAGAAGGAATATTAGAACTTAAAACGAACAGAAATTATAACGTAAGTGAGGGGGTTCTCCCCCAAGTCAATACCTCACTCTTTAAGCTACAGTTTTTTTTTAGTGCTTTCAAAAGAGCTATCTATTCTAATTAAACGGCCTTTGTGATTCAGCGGTTTGTGAATCAAAACTTTTTTTTTTTGACTTTTATCGTAAAGAGCGTGGTATTGACTAAGGGGAGAACCCCCTCATATACGTAATAACATATACGTAACAAAAAAAAAACAATAAAAGAACAAGTGATACGGCTCAATAGTAATCGAAACTTTTAAAAACGGAATTTTGATGTCAATAAATGTATTAAATGAATGTGTTTATAATGCTGATTCTAAATATATAAATTTTATTAAGTTTAGTATTACTCATCAAAGACTACGAACCTGAGAAAATTTACTCGACTTTTTAAAGAGGGGGAAATATCCCCTACAAGTTAAAGAATTTTAATGAAAATCACACCGTCAGATTCAGCGTATCAGAAAACCCTATTACATAGGTTTCAAGCTCATATATGCAAAAATCTGCAACTTTGTATTTTTTGCCAGAAGAAAAATATAGGAATATAGAAGTTAGTTACGTAAGTTAATTTGTAAAGACGTCCATTTAGCAAAAGAAAAGTAAAATTTTTATGCAAATAAAAGCTGCATTAACTAAAAAACAGTCATAAATTAAATAAAAAAAAACAAGTTTATTAAACTCAAAGTAAGGAGCGACATTAAAACATAAAACGAACAGAAATTATTCCGTATATGAAAGGGGCTGTCCCCTCCTCAACGCCTTGCTCTTTGCGCTAAAGTTGACTCTGTCTCACAGCTTTATTTTTTAAAACAATAAAAAACTTTAGCGTAAAGAGCGAGGCGTTGAGGAGGGGACAGCCCCTTTCATATACGGAATAATTTCTGTTCGTTTTAAGTTTTAATGTCGCTCCTTACTTTCAGTTTAAAAAACTTGTTTTTTTTTATTTAATTTCTATAATGGAATCAAGTAAGTTTATAGAATATCAATTGCAAAACAAAATGTTCTTTAGACAGTTCAGTTCTGGGACTATATGAGCTTCTGAGCATACTCGTAGCACACGCTCCACCAAAGATATTACTTCTCCTCTGTTTGCGCAAGGAGAGTGGTTGGAAGAAAAATACAAATACGTATCGTTATATGTGGACTTCCTGTATATCAAGAACTCAAAGCTGAGAGACTTATTGAGAATTAAGAAGTCTAGAAAAGGCAGTTGATGATTGTTTTCTAGTTCTAAGGTGAACTGAAGATTAGAATCTAAAGTGTTCAGATGGGTCAAAAAGGAGCTAAGTGACGTCTCTCCATGATCCCACGCAGAAATAACGTAATCCACAAACTGGCCCCAAAAATGCTGTTTCAGAAGAAGTTTTCAAAGCAAAGGTTTCAACAAATTCCATGTAAAACGTGGCCAAAAAAGGTGAAAGGCTAGTACCCATTGGTGGAACCATGATTTGGGTCAAAAATTGGTTATTATATCGGAAGTATAAGGAAGAACTATTGCAAGGCGGACAAGATGCATAATAGTTTCGATATCTACTGTTCTGCCGTCCATTTGTTCTATAGTATTTTCTAGTTTCCTTTGAAGAGCAAGTTCACATTTCCTAATATCACGAGATGTATACATAGAAATAGTATCAAAAATGACCAAAAATGTGCTTTTTTTATAACAAGGTCTTTTAATTTTTCAACAAGGTGAACTGCATTTTTAATATATTAAGTTTGCGTAGACATAGCGCTCTATATTACACTGGCTGTTATTATCTATATGTTACTTTACAACTTTTTTCGTTTCACTCTGTATCCGTGTTGTGTTTGTTTTACCTGTGTAGTATTTACAACGGTTAATGAATATCAGTGAAACGGCTTGTTGTGTAATCTTTTATTTCTTAGTTTTTTGTTCGTTTTTTGATATGGAAAGGTGCATGTCCTCTTGCTCACTTTTCGTAGCATTGAACTTCAAAAACATAATAAACATCAGAATAAAAATAGCAAACTTGTGTTTCCAAATTTTCTCTTCTCTTGACCTTGCGGCAGCACCAGGCGTTCCCCGGCTTGCATCTGAATTTCAGAAGTTACTTGGAAGTTTGTTTAACCGTAAGCTCCCATAATCACCGTTGATTTCATGTTTTGAAATCTGAGTTTCCTGCATTATTTCCCAAAAAAATATATGCTTCGGACCTAGACAAAATGTAGCTAGACAAAGTATGGGGAAATCATGGAATCAAAAGTTCAAAACAGAAAAGCCACATAAGAAATTTTATTTGTTGAAAATCAATGTAAGCTTCAGTTCTTAGAAGATCAATATCCGTCGATCTGCGTTGGAAAGAAAAAGGAAAAAATAGTTTTTAAATACTTTTATATATTTTATATAAATATATAGTTTTTAAATGTATATGTTTTCGAAAATTAAAGTGCATTTCTTCTTGCCAAGTTTTCATCGCATTAAACATCTAAATTATGGTAAATTATCAAATAAAAAATGTTGGAAAAAGTAAAAATCAGAGCTTCTGTGTTTCGAAATCACGATTCGTTGTATTATTTCCCGAAGCTTTATGAGAGATACGGACATTTTGGTTAGGCTGTCGTAGCGATAGTATGAATTTCTATCGCTATTCAAAGTTATTTGATTTATTAAAAGCTTAGCTTTGAAGCTAAGATATTTTTTTTTCAGATAACATGCAAGAAATTCACAAAAAAAATTCCAAAATATCGAGTTTGCATTTGTTACCACTTAGAAGCTACAGACTGTTGATAGAAAAAAGGTAGCTGGGAAAGCAGTAGTGTTGCTCCGCAACACAAGATGTACAACCAATTAAATCACGAGATCCTTGACTCCTTTTAACTCCACAGATTCTTTTTCACTTGAATAAATGATATGGCTATCTACTCAGAGTAACAGCTTCAAGCACAAAAAGGGCAATCATCAATGGCCAATTAGGCACCATTGTTGTAATATTCAATTGGCCTAGTGATAAAGATTACGTTTTTCTTAGTGTGTTTCTCTTCGTATCCCGTCCACTAGATATGTCTTCTTTTCTGTATTCTGATTCCGGTCACTTGCTTAGTTTCTATGCTTCTTTGTTATTCGGCCTCCTTTCATTTTTCTCTTATTTTCTGAACTTCATTTCCCCCATATCACTCTCTCTCTCTCTATCTCTATCTCTCTCTCTCTCTCTACTTAGCTTTTATTAACTTCATATGCCAAGCATAATTAAACTGGAATTTGTTTTCGTGAATTGACTTTTGCCTAAAGTTAAGATCCCCTGGTTTTCTTAAGGAAACTCTTCTTCTGAGGTCATCTTGGTGACGTGTTGCCTATTTAAATAGCTATTATATGAAAGAAACAAGCTTTTTCAACTGAAAGTAAGAAGCAACATTGACACTTAAAACAAATAGAAATTATTATGTATATGAGGGGTCTTATCCCCTTCTCAATACCTCACTTCTCGCTAAAGTTTCTTAATACTTTAAAAAATGCTTCTTATTGTTCTAATTAAACAATCCTTGTATTTTAGGAGTTATTCGTAATGATTTGGGACAAAAAGTCAAAGTTTAGCGTAAAGAGCGAGGTATTGAGGAGGGGGAAGCCTCCCCATATAAGTAATAATTTCTGTTCGTTTGAAATTTTAATGCTGTTCCTTACTTTCATTGGAAATTAAGATCCCCCCCCACGGAAAGATCCTCTAGACAATTAAATCCAGTGGAAATTCACCCCGGACAATTACTCTTAATATCCCTTCATGTAAAATTGAGTTGGGAAAAAGAAAGCAAGACAGACAATAAAAACTTCATATAGGAATTCTGGCAAATTCCCCCGGTGTAAAATTTCTCCTAAAAATTTTGTCTCCCCGAAAACTTCCCTCTGCATGTAAAATTCTCTCCGTGGACCCCCCCCCCCCTGCTAGAAGATCCCCCACAGGCATGATGTCATGATAATCCGTCAACCCACAGGCACGACTTGGAAACTATGTTGTAAAGAGACTGTTCTTGCTGAACAGTTCAGCTGATTACAAGGGCCTAGTCTCCTGGGAAACTAATCAAACAAATTTTAACTAACGACAGTAGTATTTTCTTCAATATGCGGTACATTGAACAGAAGATCACAAGATTAACTTAATTTCTTAACCATAGATATAGAAAGAACATTTAGAGGCCAGATTCCCAAAAATTTTATGGAATTATAGGAAATGTTAGAAATAGCAATTTTCTATGCCTTTAATCTATATATATTCGGTAAATGGGTATTCCAATTAAAGTTACCTCACTGTTTTACCTTGTTGAGACTGAAGGAAAATTGGGCTATCATCATATAAACGGACGAAAAGCTTAACCATCTGGATTTATTTTGAAAATATATCCAAAAATTTAGCCCACCCCTGAACTTCCAAGAAATGACACCCATGTTTTTCCACGGCCACTTTATATTAGGAGCTTGCTTGTAGAAATAGAACCTGAATTATTTACAAGAAGTTCGCTTGTAAATGTTTTCGTTAGTTGTTATACTACTACCTATGAAAACCAGCTATATACTGCCTCAGATGGCAGTTTGAATATTAAAGCACTGTTTTCAAAATTATAACACATAGAAATCGGAAAAAGAAGGTTGCTGTCGCTGTTACGAGGAGACTCAAATCTCTCAGGTCAGAAAAAAGAAGGTAAAGTAAACATTTGGCTTGGTAAAGCATGTAATTCTGTGTTTTACTTTAGTTAGAAAGAATTTGAGTCTGTAGGCTAGCCTAATGATCCTACATTGGAAAGGCATTCTTTTGAGTAGGATATAGCCTAAGAAACGTGGTAAATTATCAAGATGTTGATGATCAAGTTGTGCATTACAAATTATAAAGTCAATGTAGAAAATGGACTGGATTTATCAGCACATGCCAAGGCATGTTAGCCATACTCATTAGCTGGTCAATATTTACCAAATCATATTATTGAGTTAGGAATAAAGTGAATACACCATTCGATGCCTTTTTTTATGCTGATTACGAATATAATAAGCATTTCTATTGGAAATGAATTTCAGCCCCCCCCTATATAGGATATACCTAACATAACATTGATATAGCATTTATAAGGGGGGGGGGAGCTGAAATTCATTTCTAATAGAAATGCTTATTATATTTGTGATCAGCATAAAAAAGGCATTGAATGATGTATTCACTTTGTTCCTAACTCAATAATATGATTTGGTAGATATTGACCCATTAGCCTAGCAGGTCCCCTTGTAAGTAGGATTCAGTACATGCTTGATGATATGTATTAATATATTTAGATCTAATAAAGAGTAGTGGACTACTGGATGTTGTTACACAGAGAAAATTGTTAATAAATATTAAGCAGTTCACATAAATGCCCTACAAATAAAGTGAAAACACCACTCAATGCCTTTTTTATGCTCTTTCTGAATATAATAATTCCTCTACTTGCAAATTTAATTTTAACCTGGCCTAACTTACCTAACCAAGTTGTTGTGTCTGAGATAATTGGCTATTTACTTCATAATATTATCAAATCTATATAGTTTAGGCTAACAAACCAGATTAAAGGCACTGTTTTGCTTAATGATACACAATGGCTATAGACAGTCAAATGAATATCATGATGGAGACCTGTAAGTTGGTAATTGTTATCTAAAATGATCAAAGAGTGTGATTTCTCCTTGAATTTACAATATTTAAACTGTTGTTTTTTGGGATTTAGGGGGGGGAGGTACCTAGGTTAGGTTACATATTTAATCTATGATATGCTTTACCCCCCACCATCCTAATTTACAAATATATAGCCCAAATTTGTTTCTAAACTATTATATATACATCCTACATTATATTTTTTTATTAGCATTAACCAAACTTGACTTCTTTAGTATGTACCACTAAGTAAAACAGTACCAGATTAAGTTGTGGGTAATGTTTATCTCACTTGACTGTTGAGGTAGCTAAGAAACAAACTTACCTCCATAGTCAGAATTGCATCCTGGGTAGGCTACTTAGCCTATCTGTTATAGCACTGAAACTCAAGAAGTAAAGTTAGGTTAATCCTAATGAAATATATCTAAGTATGATTAAAATATAATACTTTAGGAACAAATTTGGGTTATATATTTGCTCATTAGGGGGGTGGGTGGGGGTAAAGCATAGCAGGTCTGCATGTAAAATATATTAGGTACATATTATGCATAATTATGCAGTAAGAATTGTTTTATAACTTCACACTATCCAAATGTCTTACCCCTGCTAATCTGCAAATCTATAGCCCAAATTGTATATTTCCCATCTATTCTGTCACTTGTCTTTGCTTATGCTAAGCTGAAATAAAATAACATACAAAACTGGTTCTAGAATGCATCAGTGGATGAAGAACTGGAACATTGGCACTATAACAGATAAGTACTGCATCCTGGATCCAAATTTAACATTCATTTGCATCAGAAATAAACTTTGCCATACCTGTATATATATACCAATTCAGGGTATATATTTGCTCAGCAGAGTGGATGGGGTAAAGTTTATTTCTGATGCAAATGAATCTTAAATTTGAATTCAAGATATAATTCTGACTAGAGGTAAGTTTGAACTTTACTCCCCCCCCTAAATTATTTATGCCTATTTCTGCTTAAGTAGCCTATGTATACTAGGCTGTAGAAGTAAGTATTTAAATCTATTTAAAGCAGAGGTTAGTAAGTTTATAATTTCTTCCTACTTTGCTAGATATAATGTGAACATGCCACATGATGAATCCTTTTGTGTTGTTTCTAAATTTACTATTTGTTTCCTTTACAAATAGCCTACCATTATGAGGCATTAAAGGAGACATACCGTATTTATTCTCATTATTTACTAATTGAAAATGAGTTAAATACTTACTTGATTCTATTACTGACATAGGGACTAAGTGAACACACTATCAAAATATCATTTTTTCCCTTTTCCAAATTGATAGTAATTTCACTGCTGAAATAATTTCAATGCTGAAAAGTCTAACATAGTGCTTTTTAACTGGAAAGGCCCACTTCCTCAAGAAATTGTATTTGAGAATTCAAAGATTTGCCCTTCTGACCATATTGTTTATGTTGGTATTTCGATTGGAAATACCATTTCTCACATTTGTCACCTCCTAACAGAAGGCCTCAAATGCCATATGTCAGCTTCATATGCTTCCATAGTCTCTGCTAAGCTTTGTTTCAATTGCTGTTATCTTGCAATGCTGTAAAACACTGTTGCTCTGGCCACATCCTCTACATTACACCCTTCTGGAAGATTCTCACTAATGCTGATAAATTGAAAATCCACTCCACTTTCTTCCATTTCACAAAATATCTGCTGAGATATCCAATTTGGAAGGAGTGTGTTATGCATCAATGGTAACAAAATTTTAAAGATGGCCAATAGGAAGTGCATGATGAAGGGGCCAAGGAATTCAAACAAACCTTTAACAACAGAAAGGCCATGGCTATTTGTTTTGACAGAACAAGAAGCTGTGTTGCTTCTGGGGTTTATGGAATCTAGAACCACAATCACTGCAGCTGTTTATTGTAAAACTTCACATCATTTGCATAGAGCCATTCAAAACAAAGAAAGAGGAAAACTGACCACTGGAGCTGTTCTCATCAATGACAGTGCTTGTCCACACACTGCTGGTGCGACTCAATGACTTCTTGAACAATTTCAATGGGCCATTTTTGATCATCCACCAAATAGTCCTGACTTAGCACCCAGCAGACATTAGCATATTACATTCAAATAGGCAACAGTCAACTGTGTCATTTATTTTATTGCAGTGTCTGCAAAGTGAGTAGGAGAGGATAAGACTTGTAGGATTTGAAAACTGATAGGACAAATCCTGAAGGTTTAGCTGATCTTAGTCTGAACAGATTTCATGGTAAATTTTTGAGCAGTACTTATTGGAGAAGGAGATAAATTTGGTTTTGTGTTATGCCATATCCAGAAGCTCCAGGATTGACATGGAATTGGAATATGCTTGCCTATCATGTTTTGCATATTAGGGCTCAATGAGTAATTATTCATAACATACTCCAATGCTATGATCATGACATTTAACCCTGCTGACATTATAGATACAGTTTCAAAGAGTTTCTCAGCCATTGCAATATTAAGGGATGGGAAATGAGCTCCACATGAAACCTTTTCATTCATTTTTGACTCATCAATGAAGATTGGAAAATGGTCTTTGTGTGTAGTTTTATTAAGTTAAGTAATTTGTTTTTCTTGATATATTGGATGTGGGGCAAGTTCTTTTGTCCTATATGAGAAGTTAGTGTTTATTATGGGGTGGGCCGAAGTCCATGGAAGGGTTTGGGGGAAAGTGCTAGGGGTGGCAGTAGACCTGGCTTTCACTGGACATTTCATTTAGTATTAGCAAACTTATATGCAATGCCTCTATACATTGATGGATTCTTAGCCAATTATTTGGGGTGTGTGAGCTGTTGGTTTCAATTTTTGATAAATAATTAATTAGGAAGAACTTTCTTCTTTCACTTATTGTTGATAAGCCACTCTCTATATGCAGAAACTTAGTAATTGTAGGCTTACTGAGACCAAATATGAGGTGGACTATGTCATTTTGTGAGGTTTCAACTTTTTGCAGTTGGGTCTTTGCACAAGCATCATATACAATTAGCCCATATTCAATTTGGGATCTTGTATGAGTTTTGTAAAACTAGAGTAATGTTTTCTCATTACAACTGTAAGGTGTGGATAATAGTATTTTCGTTTTTCAAATTTTCTATAACATTTAGATGTTATGATTTTAATGTTGAGGGGGAAATTCAGTTTTTGGAAGGGGATTTATGAGGTCATTCTCAGGAATTATTATGTCATTTAATGTTAGTTTGGTATGAACTGTTTTATGCTTGTGGTGGAATTTAATGATTGTAGATTTGGTAGGTGCAACAGGCAAATCAGATTTTTGAGAAAATTTTTCAGATTGGAATATGAATTCTGCAACGTTTGAATGTGAAATCTCAAAGGTGTTGCCAGTTGCCCATGACTCTTGGTCATCAACAATTATATATTAGGGGGGAGGCTCACATCCTAGAGGAATAGAGAGAAAAGGAGGCAGCTCAGTAATGCATCCTGTGGAAGGTCTTTGGTTATTGGAGTTTTTGGCGAAGAGGCTGAACCAACAAGAACAATGAAGCATCTGTTTTCAATGAAGGACTTTATGAAAGATAGTAACTTTAAGGGTGATCCAAGACTTACAAGTTTGGCACTAAGTATCTGATGGTTCATATTGCTCATATTCACTTCAAAATCTAAAAGTGCAGCAACAAGGATATTGTTATTGGAGTGATAATCATTTATAAAAATTTTTAAGGAGACAAAAATATCTATTGAGGAATGGTATTTCCTGAACCAGTTTCTGTGGGGGTATCATATTGCTTATCTTGACAAACCATAAAAGTCGATTATACATTATTTTCTGTATTATTTTCCCAACATTGGAGCAATCATGATAGGCACATAAGATGAAGACTTGGTTTTGGTTTATTTTTCTCTCAGATAGGTAGGGGGAATATTGTTGTGTGATCCATTAAAAATATAACATACATGTCTTAATGATTTGCCTCTACTTGAGTATTTAGGGATCCTTTCAAACCACATAGGCTAGATTATGTGCAAAATACGAAAAGGCACTGCTCAAAGACACATACTCAAAATTGGTTGAGATCAATAGCTTATTCTAATGTGAGCCAATTGGTGTTAACCCCCAAATGAGTTCTGCTGGGACAATTGCTCTTAGCTTACTAGACAAAAAAAAAAAAAAAAAAAAAAAAAAAAACAGCACATGCACACACACAAACAAGAAAAACAAGAAGAACAATACACAAGAGAAAATTCTTTGTTATTTTGCAGTATAAAGTTGGGTGTCTACTCTAATTCGTTTCTTGACTTAAGCCCCCCCCACCCATGGAAAGATCTTTGATCCATTAATCATCATAGGCAGCGCGATAGTGCTGCTAAGTAAAGAACAATGTGGGCACAATGTATTATTTCTTCTTCTCCATACCTGGGCACTTTGTATCAAAAGAGTTGTCATAGAAACATCGAAAAGGGCTTATTCGATTTGAAATTGGAGTGTCTAGTGCCCTTTTTAATAGTCAAAAGTGATTGGAGGCCAACTAGCCCCCCCCACGCCCATCATTCCCCCAAACACATCCAATCAAAATTTTGAGATAGCCATTTTGTTCAGTGTTGTTGATTTCCAGATAGAAAATATGTTTTTGAGGAGGACACTCCCTCACAACCCTTAGGGCAAGGGTCTTAAGTTATGCCCTGGGGTCATATAAGGTCTTTATAGAAGGTGTTGTCGTAGAAACTTCAGAAAAGGCTCATTAAATTTGAAATTCAAAAAGCTAGTGGCCTGTTAATAGTTTAAAGTGATTGGAGGGCCACTAGGCCCCCCCACGCCCATCTTTCCCCCAAACACATCCAATCAAAATTTTGAGATAGTCATTTTGTTTAGCGTAGTTGATTTCCAGATAGATAATATCTTTTTGAGGAGGACACTCCCTCACAACCCTCGGGGCAAAGGGTTTTAAGTTATGCCCTGGGGGCATATAAGGTTTTTATAGAAGGTGTTGTCATAGAAACTTTAAAAACGCTCATTTGATTGGAAATTCAAAAGGCTAGTGCCCTTTTTAATAGTTGACAGTGATTGGAGGGCAACTAGCCCCCCCCCACGCCCATCATTCCCCCAAACACATCCAATCAAAATTTTAAGATAGCCATTTTGTTCAGCATAGTTGATTTCCAGATAGACAATATCTTTTTGAGGAGGACACTCCCTCACAACCCTTGGGGCAAGGGTTTTATGTTTTGCCCTGGGGGCATATAAGGTTTTGTAGAAGCCGTTATTGTAGAAACTTCAAAAAAGGCTCATTTGATTGGAAATTCAAAGGGTTAGGGCCCTTTTTAATAGTTGAAAGTGATTGGACAGTAACTAACCCCCCGCTCACGCCCACCTTTTCCCCAAACACATACAAGCAAAATTTTGACAATAACCATTTTGTTCAATGTAGTTTTAAGTTCTGGAAATTAGGTCTTTGAGGATGACAACCCCCTCACAGCCCTCAGGACAAGGGTTGTAAGTTATGCCCTGGGGGGCATATAAAGTTTTTATAGAATGAGTTGTCATAGAAACTTCGAAAAGGGCTCATTCAATTAGAAATTGAAATAGCTTGTGCCCTTTATAATAGTCGAAAGTAATTGGAAGGCAGCTAACACACCTTCCACGCCCACCATTTCTCCAAACACGTCCAATCAAAATTTTGAGATAGCCATTTTGTTCCATGCAGTTAAAGTTCAGGAAATTATGCCTTTGAGCAGGACACTCCCCCCACAGACTTCAGAGCAAGGATAATAAGTTATGCCCTGGGGGCATATAAGTTTTTATTGAAATCTCTGTCGTAGAAACTTGAAAAAGGGCTCATTTGATTGGAAATTCAAAGGTATAGTGCCCTTCTTAATAGTTAAAAGTGATTTGAGGGCAACTAGCCCCCTCTCTTGCCCACCTTTTCCCCAAACACATCCAATCATAAGTCTTAGACAGCCATTTTGTTCAGTGTAGTGGATTTTAACATAGAAATTTTATTTTTGTGGAGGAAACTCCCCCACAGGCTCCAGAGCAACGGTTGTAAGTTATGCCCTGGGAACATATAAAGCTTTTATAGAAGGCGTTGTCGTAGAAACTTCAAAAATGGCTCATTCGATTGGAAATTGAAATGGCTAGTGCCCTTTTTAATAGTCGAAAGTGATTGGAAGGCAACTAACAGCCCTTCCATGCCCACCATTTCCCAAAACATCCAATAAAAATTTTTAGATAGCCATTTTGTTCCACGCAGTTTAAAGTTCAGGAAATTATATCTTTGAGCAGGACACTCCCCCAAAGTCTTTAGGACAAAGATTGTAAGTTATGCCCAGGGGGCATATAAGGTTTTTATTGAAATCTTTGTCGTAGAAACTTGAAAAAGGGCTCATTCGATTGGAAATTCAAAGGACTAGTGCCCTTTTTTAATTGTCGAAAGTGATTTGAGAGCAACAAACCCCCCTCTCACGCCCATTTTTTCCCCAAACACATCCAATAAAAACTTTTAGATAGCCATTTTATGTAACACAGTTGAAAGTTTTGGAAATTAGGTCTTTAAGGATGACAACCCACCCGCCCACAACCCTCAGGGCAAGGTTTTTAAGTTATGCCCTGGGAGCAGGTAAGGTTTTTAAAGAAAGCGATGTTATAAAAACATCAAAAAGGGCTCATTCAATTGAAAATTGAAAGGGCTAGTGCCCTGTCAATAGTCGAAAGTGATTAAAGGGCAACTAACCCCCCTCTAACGCTCACCATTTCCCCAAACACATCCAATCAAAATTTTGAGCTATACATTTTATTCAAGGTAGTTGAAAGTTCTGAAGATTTGGTCTTTCAGGATGATAACCCCATCAGAGCCCTCAGGACAAGGATTGTAAGTTATGCCCTGGGGGCGTGTAAGGTTTATATAGAAAGTTGTTGTAGAAATTTCAAAAGGGGCTCATTTGATCGGAAATTGAAATGGCCCTTTTTAATAGTCGAAAGTGAATAGAGCGTAATTAACCCCCCTCTCACGCCCACCGTTTTCACAAACACATTCAATCAAAGTTTAGAGATAGCCATTTTGTTTTAAGTAGTTGAAAGTTCTGGAAATTATGTATTTGAGGACGACAAACCCCCCAGAATCCCCATGGCAAAGGTTGTAAGTTATGCCCTGGCAGCATATAAGGTTTTTAATGATAGAATTGTCGTAAAAACTTCAAAAGGGGTTCATTCAATTGGAAATTGAGAGGACTGGTGCCCTTTTTAATAGTTGAAAGTGATTGGACAGTAACTAACCCCACTCTCACGCCCACCATTCCTCCAAACACATCCAATCAAAACTTTCAGATAGCCATTTTGTTCAACGTAGTAGAAAGTTCTGGAAATTAGGTGTGTGATGATGACACCCCCCCCCCCCGAGCCATCAGGGCAAGGGTGGTTAGTTATCCCCTGGGGGCATAGAAGGTTTTTATTGAAAGCGCTGTCGTAGAAACTTCAAAAGGGCTCATTTGGAAATTGCAAGGGCTAGTGCGTTTTTTAATAGTTGAAAGTGATTGGAGAGCTACTAACACCCTTCTCACGCCCGCCATTTTCCCAGACACATCCAATCAAAATTTTGAAATAGCTATTTTGTTTAACGTAGTTGAAAATGCTGGAAATTAGGTCTTAGAGGATGACAACCACCATCACATCCCTTAAGGTAAGAGTTGTAATTTATGCCCTGGCGGCATATAATGTGTTTATAGGAAGTGTTGTCGTAGAAACTCAAAAAGGGCTCATTTGATTCGAAATCGAAAGGCCTAGTGCGCTTTTTAATAGTCGAAAGTGATCGGAAGGCTTGACATTTTTATAGTAAAGATCGATGTGGGTATAATTTATTATTTTGGTTGTTTAGACCAGGGCACTTTGTATCAAAGGAGTTGTCGTAGGAACTTCGAAAAGGGCTCATTCGATTGAAAATAGAAAGGGCTGATGCCCTTTTTAATAGTCGAAAGTGATTGGAGGGAAACTAATCCCCCACCCCCGCCCCCCCTACCCTTTGAATTTATGTCTAACAACTAAATGTTGCCATAAGATTAAATCAAAATGTGCTGTCTTAATTCCAATTCCCTTGCTCAAAATAGCGTAAGTGTATCCTAGCTATCAAAGAAAGTAAACAGATTTTTTGCAAATGGTATCAATTTTTCCATTTCAGGTCAACTAGAGGAGGTATGAAAATAAATTAAACCCTACTATTTGTGTCCAGATTTTTAAAAGGGATATGTTGTTAAATATCGCTGAAAATTTTTCTCCAGCATACAAATAGCAGGCCAGACTATAAATTCTTAAAAAAACGAAAAGATTTAAACCATTACTTTCTTTTCCCCTGATAAAAATTAGTTAATGGAAAATTAACCGAAATTAATTAAAAAAACTTGTGCCACAAGATAAGTTTTTCAAAGTAAAAAGAAGAACTCCGTTAAACAAAAAATGAGCAAAAATAAAATAAAATAAATCTACCAAGCCTGACAATACCACAAATCAGCATCGATAAATAAATGAAACCCAAAATGAACAGAAATTACAATGAATAACCGAGTCAAACTCAAAACGAGCAGAAATTAACATAAGTTGCGCTCAAAACCCCTATGCCTTCCCAAGGCCAGAACATAATTTGCACTTTACTGAAAAAAATACAAATGAATGTCCATTGTCAGTTTAATATACATATACTGATATTTAGTAATCAAAATGTTAATATTATTTGATTTATTACAAAAACATTTATATTTTTTTCAGTAAAGTGCAAATTATGTTCTGGCCTTGTGAAGGCATAGGGGTTTTGAGCCCAACTTATGTTTATTTCTGTTCGTTTCGAGTTTGACTCGGTTATTTATTGTAATTTCTGTTCGTTTTGGGTTTCATTTATTTATCGATGCTGACTTGTGGTAGTTTCACGCTTGGTGAAAGCGTGTGGTAGTTTCACGCTCAAGGATTCGCTATGACCTCTTTCCGCTTCATTTGGTGACAACATGCTTGTAGTTTGGTTCCAGAGGGATAGCCTAAATGCACAATATTTAAGAGTCTCTCATCCTTTGTCCACAAAATCTAATAACTATAACGTGGCCTAGGTAGCTAATACAAATATTAATAATATACTTCTTCATATTGCACATAAAGTGGAACTTCTTGGAATTAAAACCACTAATTCAACAGCGAAGTTATTGTCAATTTGTTGTTCAAAATGTGTCAGTATTTTTAGTTTGCGAATTTGGGTGGACGTAAAAGTGATTTGGTCTCCCCTAGGTCTATTAAGACACATTAGGATTTTTATGCATTATCAATCTTCGGGCTGTTATACTTTTTCATATGCAGTAGGGGGATTGGGGGATCACGACAAAGTTGGTTAAACATATCATGAGAATCACAACAGGCTGCTCAACAAAGCCTGTTCCTCATTATTTAGATTTGCTATTGTTTCTCTGAAAAAACTAACAATTGAATGTAAAAAAAAAATGATAAATAAAAACATTATATAGTAGATATACACATAATGCTTTTTGGGGAGATGGGAGGGGCTAGGGAAAATGCAAAAAGTATATTGCAGGATAAATCTAGTAAATTCCAGGGAAACCATACAATTTACTCATTTATAGGAAGGGGGTCCAAACACCATCCTTGCGTGAGTTCCTTGTTGACAGAATAAGGCAAAAAAAAAAATATATACCGTATTGAACATTTCAGTTATTTGTGTATTGAAATTGTGCTTATTATTCCACATTGTTTTAAGTATTGAGAATGCTATCTAGAGTTGAATCTTCCAGGCACTGCACCTATAGCTAGAAGTGTTTTTATTTGCATAGATTCTTTAGCAGCAACTCTTTTTTTTCAGCATGCTTTCCAAGAAGAAAGACCTCCATAAGAGTGTCATTAGAAACGAGGTTGCTGGAAAGTACATAAAAAAGGAAAGTGGGTACACAGAAAAGCTTTTAGACAATTTGACTGCAAAAAGACAAGCATATCCAGTATCAGTTCCATCAAACACAGGGCCGAAGCCATCAAATTTCGCATCAGTGCAGAGGGAGTCGTATGGTGATTATGCAGAGGTCGCCGATATCGAACCAGAAGAAATATCACTTGCTGCCTCTTTTAATAAGCACACGCAACAAGTGCCACACTATAGACCTTTTAAAGCAATCTCTGAGCCACAAATTAACCGCAGTGATTTTAAGTATCAGCCAATTAATAATGCACTTTTTAGACATAACTCGGGAATTTCATACCAGCCAATTAGTTTCCAGAAACGAAATCCGCACTTTTTATCTCAGGGAAATTTAGACTCATTACCATTACCACCAGGTTGGTCAGTGGATTATACAGCCAATGGAAAAAAGTTTTATATTGACCATAACACTCAGACAACACACTGGAGCCATCCTTTGGAAAAGGAGGGGCTACCAACAGGATGGGAGAAGGTCGACAGTCCAGAATTTGGTGTTTACTATGTTAATAACATCACTAGAGAACTTCAATATGATCACCCATGTGCTGCCAGATATGTCTGGAATTCAAAGCCTGCTCACTGCTTGGAGAGACCCCCTTTACATAATCATAACTTTCACCAGCATAACGTGTTAGTCCCACCAAACCCATACCTAAATGAAGAGGTACCTTATTGGTTGAAAGTTTATGCTAAAGCCCCTACAGAACTTGATTATAAACTGAAATGGGAACTATTTAGATTACCTGAACTGGATGCATATGACAACATGATGAAAAGACTTTATAAGCAAGAACTAGAAGAGATTGTTAATAGTTATGAAATTGCAAGACTGGCTCTGCTAAGAGAGATGGAAAGGCGGAATAGCATCTCTTCTGTTGATGTTTTAAAGCGAGCTGCTCTTTCTCAAAACTATGAGACTAAAGTTTGATGGTGACTACATGTGTGTATTGTTATTGTGTTTGATATAGTTCCTATATTGAAGTGTCTCCATTTCAGCCTAATTGTGTGACATCAAAACTATTGTTTCTGTTTTTAGGTAAACATGTTGAATCAAGTGGTACAAGTTTCTGTGACTCAAATTCGTGCATTTAACTCCAATAGAGCCACTATTTGTAAAATTGGAAGGCTTGTTTATAAACGGATATATCCAACTGTTGTTGTAAATCCAGATGGATCGTCTTTCAATATTCGCTATTATGAACCCAGAAGCATTATCAAGGTAATCACTTATTATTTTATGACTAATTATGGTGTGGTATTTTTGTTTAGAGAAATAGGTGCATTTATTTCTGACTCTTAGGGGGGGGGGGAGGCATCAGGGAATTTTCAAGGAAGTGCGTCTAAAATCATAAAAGGTGCCTTTTAGGTCAAATTTTCATGGACGATCCTTTAAAAAAATATTGGGTTGTGGATTTGGGTATTTGGTTATTGTGTAGGGACCCTCAGGAATATTTTTAGAACAGCTTGAATATAGTACGACGCCCTTAATATTGTAGTTTCTATACAATCAGATCCTCCTTACCTTCCCCTGTACCTCTCTCTGTTCATCTCATTGAAAGTCTATTATTGCTTTCTTGAAGTTGAAACATTTCAAATTATGCAGGTTTTTTTTTATTGTAATTTATGAGCAAGTAGGCCTACTAGAAAATAGTATATAACATCTATGATTTTTTATCAAACTTATTTTCAAAGGCTGCTCTTTGAGGGTGGCCATTCAACTCACTCTGCATTCTTTTCACCTCTGGAGTTTGATCTCTGGACTATTTTGAACAAACTGGCTATCTCAAAATTTCGATCGTATAAGGGGCGTGGGAGGGGGGTTGTTTGCCCTCCGATCACTATTGACTCTTAAAAAGGGCACTAGAACTCAATTTCCAGCCGAATGAGCCCCCTCAAAAGTTTATATAACCATCCCTTCTGTATGAAAAGGCTCATTAAAAAAAATAACAAAAGGAATTCATTGAAGCCTTATGGCTCTTATCTATAGGCTTGCAACGCTAGAGCGTCGGCTCTGATTGTGTTCACTAATGTATAATTACGCATCAGATAAAGAAGGGAGAGGTGGGTCATTCTTTAGGCGGCTGCTATATGCCTAAAAGACCACATTTCAATGCCTAAATTGGTCAATTCTTCAGATAAATATAGAAAGGGATATGGGGGGCTTAGGGATGAATCTCTCATCTCCCTTCATTGAGGCTAAGGCTGATTAAGGGTGATGTGGGATGATACCTTCCTTCTTATTGCAAAAATATGTTTCTTATATTTATTTTAAAGCTTCTTTTAACTAAAACGATGTGCTTCATATTTTGTAAAATTATGCTGACTAATGTCTATGTGCAACTATTAGAAAGGAGGGGCTGTGGGTTATCTTGTTGGCGGAGAAGTGGGAAAGATGCCTCAAAAAGTGTATTTAAATGCCCAAATATCCTAACTCTCATTGAGTCTACATATAAATGTAGATTGAGTATTAGGGAAGATGGGTGAGTTGATGAGATACTGATATGTAATTCCTCTTGAATCCCGGTGGTTTACGGCCTTATTGTTCTTTGGGGGGTGGGGGTGGAATAGTGTCCCTCCCATTATGACAGTATTTTTCTATGTAGCATAAAATATTATTTTCACATGTCTACCAGCACAGAGGTGGAAAAGGCGAGATTGGGCATTATGGCCCTCATCAGGAAATTTCTTGGGAAGGGGAGTGGTTAGCAAGTACTACAAAGAGCTTTAATTTCAGCGCTTTTAAATGGTAATATTTCTCTTTTCCTGATTGTAAACAATGTTTCAGTGTTTGTTACACACATATAAGTACAGAGGACATATAAACACAGTGTATTTAAAAATCAGAGGACCCTATTGTACATGTCCTGATGGCTTCTGCCCTATAGAAGATCAAAAGTCACGCATAATTTTCATCCATATTAACAATAAACGCCAAGAGCATTTCAAGGTTTAACACATCAAAATGGCCAGTAAAAGATGGTTGTCATTTATCCTGATGAATATATTGCAGAAAAATATAGGGAGTCCAGTCCTGTTAAAGGAGCTGCCTCTAGAGCTTCCAAAACCGGCATTTGCTTTCCCTTCCATTCGCATGTGTGTCATGAGCAATACAAGGTTTGACAGGTAGGAGCACGATGCCTCTATAGAAAACAATCCAACAGTTCGTTTTTTTTTACTTTTTTTTTGTCCCATGTTGGTCGGGTAAGCTGCTGAATGGCAACGTAAGCGATTTCCTTTTTCACTGCCATCATTTTGAAGAAGAACCATCCTCCAGGTTCCAGATCAGATCCTTTTAAGTGGAAGCGATTGATGATGGTCCACTTGGTACTATGTAGCTTCAATACCTATCTTCTTGATGTTTGGGGCCCATCCTCCTTTGAAATTGCTTTTAGCTGATCTTAATGTACAATAGTGTTGAGTGGAGCAGTCATCTCAGTCACAGAGGCACCTATGAAAATGGTAAATTTTAGGGCTTCGACTACTTGGGGTTTTCCCCAAGATCATGAGAAAAGGTCACAAATACTAAAGATTACCTCCGATTCATTATTATTATTTAATATCTTGGGCTTTTTTTTAACCTTAGAATTTTTGGCTGATGAACAGTGGCCTAATTTCGTCAAAATCCTGGGGGAGGGGCAAATTTGGAGCTCAATTTTCCCAAATCAAGTGAAAGTATAGTAAAAACTGAAAAATGAGCCATTTTGTACCATGAAAGTACTATATAGTACTAAAAAAGTACTATGAAGATACTTTTTAGAATGGTAAATAATATACTAAAAAAAAACTGATCCGTTTCTGTTGATGCTTAAATTATGCAGGCTTATATTAATTTGGACAGGATTTTTGAAGAAAATAAATTTCAGCTGGGGGTGGGGCAAACTGGAGTCTGGGAGGGGCAGTTGCCCCCCCCCCCTTGGCCCATAGTAAATTACGCCCCTGCTGACGAACCTTGAAATATTGCTAAATTCTCAGTGGCAACTCTGTTGCATTTACCTTGCATTCCTTCAGCACCTTTTGACCTTGGCGACACACAAAACAAAGTCAGTTTTTAAAGTGCATATAATACTCTTTTCAGTACTGCATTACATGTCAACTTTAACTATTCAGAAAAGTGATGATATGGCCCTGTAGAACAAATAAAGCATTTTAAAATCGTATTGATGTTGACGCATGCATATTCAAGAAACAAAGAAGGAAAAGACAATCGCAAGAACTTATTCAAGCTAAACAATGCAATTTTTCTTCTTTAATTACTGAAAACTGTAAAAGAAAAAATTGTATTCACATACAATTATTATCATAATTTATTTAAATTTTCTGTTTAGTTACCTCTTGATCTGACAACGCTGACAGAAGAGGAAAGGCGATTGCGACTTGAGAAAAGAAAGCCTAAGAAGCGTGTGCAAATAATTGAAGATTTTGATGATGGATTTTCAGCTGAATCTTATTCTTACTTATGGAAGAAATAAGAGTTTCTATTTGAGTTTTTTATAGATTCAATAAAGTTGTTTGTTCTTTTATGCGTTACTGTTTTGTTTTCAGAGAAACTGGGTGGAGTGCTCGGGCATATCATATTTTTTCAAATGTACTAGGATTGCTAAGACATGCTACCATTGTCATTAAGAGTTTAAAGTAAGTCGTGACTATTTGCGTTTTTAGGCCCCTTATATAAAGCTGAATTAATATAAAACGTTCTGAATATAAAACGCCAATCGCGTTTTTTAGGCCCCTTATATAAAGCTGAAGCTGTGAATTGGAAATGATCACAAAATATATCATATTTGTTTGACATAAATGAACCTTATCACAGTTGAGCTTTATTATATCACCAGAGGAAGCTTAATAATAAAACACTCAAAAAGATAAATGAAAATATACATATAGCTTTATATAATAAAACTGAAGAAAATATAATTACATTTATAATTTGATTAAAATAAATACTGGTAATTTGGTCAAAAGATAGAAAGCACGTCGAAAAATTTGTGTTTGGGTTAGTCAACAGGGGTCTGAAACTTAATTTTTTCTTTTCGTCCATTGGAAATTTGTCTTGACTACCAGGACACTTGTAGAATATTGGGATACAGTCCTCTCCAGATTCTTTAGCCAGTCAGAAAGAAAAAATTGAAATCCTTAATCTGCATAAAAAATGTACTGACATGGTATCATCGGTGAAAATCGCTACTCAAGAAAATTTAGGTACTAAGTTTTTACTGAAGTACTACCTTTATGAAGTACTTACTAGTTAATTATTCACTATCATAATTAGGGACCCGGTCCTTTCAAGGGCAGCTTATTTTCCCACTTCCTTAAATCCTTTTTTCAAGAAAATATCATATAGATGATCAGTTGATATTTGCTCCAAGCAGTAAACCCTCTATAAACTATCAGATCAGAATCATACCGCCTAAAGACACATCTAAACCATACCCGCTAATCCATGCCACATTCAATTGATATTGATAAGCCCTATCGTGGAAGGAAAAAAGTAGCCCTTCCCTCACAGAGGCAAGATGAAGCGTTTTTTTTTCCTTTAACTAAATTATGTTTTGTAAGTTTTAGTCACAAGACTAAACTGTCCTTGTGTTTTTTATTTAATGTATTTCCTTTTAATTTCGCAAGTTTCAATTGTTTTTGAAATTTTTTTAAAACATTTTTAGCATTTTAATTAATTTTTTTCTGAATTAAATTTGCATGTTTTTTTTTGTATGTGTTTTTTTACTCTAAAGTGTGAATTCGGACTATCTGGGCTTGTGATAACCATTTTTGAGAAATAAAGTCCTATCTTAAGAATGACACCCAAAACATAACTGTTGGCCATGTTAGATTTATTTCTATTAGCCCACTTAGCAATTAGGCAGACAACAAGTGGCAAAATCACCGGCGGATCTAGAGGAAAATCTTGGGGGGGGGCCCGCGCCGGACACAGGGCGCCAAAAACTGATTATACAGGACTAATTTTATAGCTCTTTATTTATATGAAAACACTGCCAAATAGGCTCATAAAGGTAAAACGTAGCAAAAGAAAATAAAAACAGTACCACACTACACAACTAAACTCAATCGGCGAGCTTTTCTGAGAGCGAACATATCGATAGCATCGTCTGTTTTCGGCAGTTCGTCTCTGTAAGTCTGCATGAGTAGTAGAGCCTCCAACCTCTCTTCAGTCATCGTGCTTCGTATTGATGAACATGTCCTGTCAACCTTTGAAAACATTCGTTCTGCTTCACAGGTTGACACAGGAAGCGTCGCGAGAATTGTCAACAATGCGAAGATGTTGGGAAATACATTTTCCTGACAACTGTTCAGCGCTGAAATAGCTGTTTTCGGTTTTTGCACGGTTTCCTTAGACCAATACTTGTTCCAAATCTCGAACTCGGTTTTAACGTCTATCTCCGTACCCACGAGCAGCTCCTTGTACTTTTCGTACCCTGGCTGAACGTCCTCCCAGCGTTTGCCATTAACCACAGCCGGGATCAAAGCTGAAAGTTTTGCAGCATTCGTAAAATGGCAGCTGAACCGCTCCGTAAAATCAAGCAGCATGGCGTCCAGGGCTGGAATAAATGCCGCCATCCTATAATGACTTTCTGGATCCATCTTGGGTACCCCTGCCCGGTATGTAGAACGTGAAGCTATGCGTGGCTGCGTTACCTTGATGGTAGCATCAATCTTTTCGGCCATTTTCAGAAGATCTTCGTAAAGCAGTCTGAATTTGGTTTCGGCATGTGATAGCATATCTTCCAGCATTGCCTTCACGCTGCTAATGAGGGACAAGGCTCTCACGAGGTCACCATCCTTCTGTTGTAGTGACTCGGCCAAAGGTTTCATGATCGACGAAAACGAATTCAGGCAAACCAGTCCTACGAGTGTATCTGATTTTTCAATGCAGGATCGTAATGCATAAGCTCTGCTACTTGCCTCTCGATCGTGCCATCCTTCCATCTCCTGCAGAGCAGAAATGATCGACGGAAGGGAGTCCCAAAACCTGCTGATTGCTTCGTGTCTCTCTACAAATCTCGTGGTACAAAGACTGACGAGTGTCTCTGTTTTAGCTTTGTCCGCGATAAGATGCTTTTTTAGAAGTCTTGTTCTCTTGGCACTTGAGCTGAAGTGAGAAATTGTGTCTCGAACAACGTCTTGGGCATTGCGCAGAATGGGAACTGAAACTATCTTTGAACATGAGAGATTTGTGGCATGGCTCACACAGTGGAAGTAATCTGCCAGTTCACACTGGCGTTTAACTTCAGCAGCAGCACCATTTGTCAAGCTTGCCATGCTAGCAGCTTTGTCGTATCCTTGACCAACGCACTTTGACAAATCCAGATTTGACTTCCTGACCTCACTCAACAGCAGCTTCCCGAGGCTCTTGCCGTCTAGCTTCTCTTCGATGCTTCTACCGTCGTCACTTTCCTCATCTCCAGTGAGTCTTGACAGGGTTTGAAAGGCATCGACAACTGCAAAAGGATCTTGCTCGAATCACGTATCCCTGCTCGGTTTTACACACATAACGACAAACAATGACCATCAGCTCCCTGGTCTGCCTGTCTGTTGACTCGTCCGCAAGAAGACACCAAACCGTTGCTTTGTTTGCTTTTCTCACTACTTCGGTTTTTATCATTTCCCCAATTGTTCCAATCAGTTCATTCTGGATCTGTTTACTCGTATATTTGGCGTTGCTCGGTGCATTTTCAAGTAAATTTTTAAGTTGCGAGTCTCCACTCTGAATCCGATACCGAAGTAGGTGGCGGAAATTCCCGTCGTTTACTGCTGTAATGACATCAGAGTCTTGGATATCAAGTTTGCCATCATCACGGTGGCCACGAAGGGGGATATTCTGTGCCCCGCAAAGCTTGACAGTTTCAACAACGCTTCTCAAGAGTGCACGGTTCTGCTGTATTTGCTTGACCCTTTCACAGTCCAGAGCATTCCTGATATCTTGATCTTGACTACCGCGCTGAAACGTTGTTAGCAGCGCGGCAGCTTTTTCCTGGCAGTGTTTGTGAAACTGTGCTTCAGCATGGTTTGTCAGCGCACCATCTTTCCCGGTAAGTTTCGAATAGTCTTTTAGCGGTTTCAAGACCAACTTTCCCATTTTTTGCCCTCCGCCGCCTCCAGATAAAGCCGACCATCCTCCTCCGCTTTCGTTGGTCCTCATCAAAACACAAACACTGCACCAAAGGCCTTCGTGGTCTGGATGACGACTCACTGCGAGCCAAGGATACTGGGCAAGATGTTCGGTATTCAAGCGACGCTTGACTTCGCCACCTTTTCTCTTTTGTGTTGAGACTGGAAGATCAGATTGGTTCTTCGGCTTCCACCTTTCGTTCATAAAAAACATAATTTCTCCAGAAGACAACTGATTTCGCTCTTTCAGCGCTGCTGCAATACCAAAGTCATTCGACGGCGTGAAGTCAGTTTCAGGCGAAAAAATAGCGCTTTGATTATGCTGCGGGTGCGGGGACTGTGAAATCAGTGTTGGGTTATGTACCACCAAGGTTTGAGTACTGCTTCTTGATCCTTCAGTCAGCTGATCAGTGTGTGTCGTTTCGCCAAAGTTTGTTATGAAGGCCGTCTGTGAAGTGGACGGAGTTGTTGGTGACAGTTCGTTCTCCTGGCTGAATGCGTTTTTGTGCATTCCGACCGTCGACTCAGAGTGGGCATCAGAAGTTGCCGTCGTCTCAACATCTAACAAAAAAAAGTTTCTCTTTTAAAGTTTGCACAAGACATTTATTGTAAACGTATATACACTTTGTATAATGGCTTGCTTTAGTAGATTTAACTCTCAACATGGTGAAGGCAGAATTGGAACTAAATTTGAAAATAAACTGAATCAGCAACATTAACTTTAAACTCCCCCAACAATCTTGAACTTTCATACCACAAAACTATTTCTAGGAAACCCGGACTTTAAAATAAAATACCACCCTAAACATCACTAATTTAATTTGCAACCCCAAGAACCGATCCCCGACATATGCTAACAAATATTTTTCAAGAGCTGAAACCCGAAACAATTATCACCGAAGTTTACAAGGCTAAAGAGAGAGCTTTAACTGCAAGAATTTGAAAGATAATTTCAGAGCTGACACAGTGTGTCGGTAAAAATACTGCTTTAAGCCAATATCATAACCGTCAGGCGAGACGAGTGGGCTGTTAAAAATCAGGTCAAACGCTTCGGACAAATTGCATACGAAGAACACTGTACAAGAGGGACCGTATGAAATATATAACAACAAAAGCAGGTGGTACGCTATTATGCTTGACGAATGTGCCTTATCAGTAAAGATATCCTACATTGGGATAAAGCTATAAATTATAAGTTTTTATACCCACTTTAAACGACACTCCTTCCTTATTGTTCTATCTTTAAAAGCTTACCTTTAATCTGATCTTTCTTGGCAAAATAATCAGAGATGTCCCTCGATCCTTTACGGCTTTCCGCCATCATTCTTTGTTTCTTCTCTGTTCTATATTCATGCCCTGATTTTTTTTCCGATCCATTTTAAATGCGTTTCCGTCTAACTGGTCTAACACACGGAGCAAAAATACTCCGAAGGCAGTGGCAGGGTCGCTCGCGCCTAGCCTCCCGCCGGTTGGATCTAACCACCCACGCAACTCCCCAAAGACATGCGTTTCTCGTAAGCATTCACAAAATGTTTTGCTCGTTTAGCACGTCCCAAAAATAAACCCAATAATCATGATTCGTGCAGTGTCGGATTTGAACTTTAGATAATGTGATAAAAAGAAAGTAAAAAATGACGGCGTATCCGATTTTTTTTTTTAGCGTCGGCCTTAGTTGAATCATTCACAAAAAAGGGTCGTTTGCACGATGGATGAGAGGGTGCCAGAAAATATTGGGGGGGGCCAGGGCCCCCCCCCTGGATCCGCCGCTGGGCAAAATCACTTGCTAATCTATTCTCAAGTGAGGGAACAAATTGGGCAAAGTAGATCAGGAGGATCGACGTTTGAAATATACATTACCCTGATGATCGTCCTTTTGATAACAGCTTAGCCAATTATTTGACATTTTTTTTTGTGTTGATTTAGTTGTTCCCCTTACATATACAAGTTGTAGAGCCTTTGTGGGCCCAGAAGTATGAATTTATTTTTATATTTTGACAATATGTTAGGGTGGAATTGTCATATTTTATCTTTAGGCTTGACTACGACGGAATAGCTCTCATTTATAGTTGAAGCAGCATAAAAAAAATAATGGTTGTCCAAAAATAACTTATTCAAAAATTGCTTTTTATTTATTCGTCAACCAAAACCTGCAAGCCCCCCCCCTCCCACCGTCAAAATACAATGGTATGTGTGTGCCTGGCCAAGAATTTCTGCAGCTCAACCCAAGTGAGTGGAATATTTTAAAATATTGAAAAATCCAGCTTCCCGTGAACTCTGTTAGAGTTGATAATGGCTCTTTTGAATGTAACTGTACCGATTCATGCCATCGCACCTTATAAAATCTGTCATATAATTTTTGTCGCTGTTTGTGTCCTTTATTCAATAAGAAAAATTCACTTTATTTAAAAAAATAGCTGTTGTTCTGAATTTCATTTGAGTCACAAAGGTGTATGGAATTCGGCCGTCTATTTGTGGAATAAATAGTCAAATTGTCGAGAATAGGTGGTCGGTACTGCTATTCCTAGCTATCTGAGCCTGTTCAACCACTATTTTGAAAAGAATCTGCTGTTGTCTATGCTGGATTGTAGCCAGGGAAGTTATGGTTAGTCAGGTTCTTGTCAATAAATCAAGATTAAGAGGATAAATCAAAACCCATTTTCTCAAAGGTATTACTTGTGGTGGAGGTATTACTTGAGACCAACCAACCACAAATCCTTGTACCAGAACAAATATTTCCGAAAGCAATATTAATGGGTAGACCTTCAGAGCATTGTCGAAATCAACTAAATAGATGCTCTTCTTCTTACGTTATTCAACTTTATTTTTTCATTATTACACTGACGAAAGTTGACGTTCACTGACGTAACACTGACGTTCATTATGACACTGACGTAAATTGAAGTTCACTGACGTAACGCTGATGTTCATTTTAACACTGAGGTAAATTGACGTTCACTGACGTAACACTGACGCTCATTATAACACTGACGTAAGTTTGATACAACAGCTATTTTTTTTAAATAAAGGGAATTTTTCTTATTGAATAAAGGACACAAACAGCAACAAAAACTTGAACCATCGAAAATACTGAAGTTACATACTAACTCAAATTGATAAATATTCTTTATCATTAAAAGACGAGTTGCACAAACAAGTAAATACAAACTTTATTTATATACTCGCTATATAATCACAGTGCAACATTTGAGTAAAAAAAAAAAAAAAAAAAGTTTAACGATTAAAGAACTCAACACTGTCGTCAAAAGTTTATGTTCGGTACAAAAGAATTCTGAAGTGAATTAGCTGAAATTCTTGTCTAATTTGTCACAAAACACGCTAAACACTTGTTTTGATTTTTTGAATGCCCTGCCACTGGACTTGGTAGACTCAAGGCGAAGTTAATCCTGTTCTGAGGGAAGAATCGAATTAACTTAAGACAAATAAAATGCAACGGCAATTTTCTATCTGTGTACGAATCTATCGAGGCTTATTATGCTCTCGAGCACACGAGAAATATTTAACTAAAATAAATCACAAATAACATTTTGGGTTGAAAATGATATAAAATGTGAATAAATGAATTTTAGGACGGCAAAAACATAAAAATGAAATAGAATACATGACTTTAATCTCCGAAGATTTACCTCGGTTTTAATGCTTAGATACTCCTTAAGCCTTATATACAAAAAAATATGTGTATGATCGACATATAAGTGTTTTTAAAAGGAAAAATAAAACTTTAAAAGGAAGCATATTTGACAGAATAATGTGCAAGCGACAAACCTGTTGTGAAAGCCTAGTTTAAGCAACATATAAATTTTGAAAATATCTGAACAAATATAGAAGTGAACTAAAAAATGGTATACCTGAATAAAACCCCTAAGAAGCACCTCTGATATTCCTAAAATAGAATTTATGTTGTGTCTAGGCCATTCTCAGAGCAAAAACCAAAGCAAGAATAAGAAGACGTTTTGTGAATATAATTTTCTTCGTACAGCAGCATAATGTAAAATACAATTTTTATCAAAAGTAAAAACCAACATTTTGAAGACACTAATTTCTTAGAATCAACATGGATACTATTTAAATATTATTATGGCCATACGGCTATCTTAAAGACTAGGTTCGTTCGATTCCGAATGGTAACTACTTCCGTCTCTGAAACAAAAGATTGAACAGTTATGGTCATTGAAAAAAAGGGCAAAACAAAATTAAAAACCCAATGAAGCTAAAGCTATCTTATCTGAACAACACGTTGTTTTACATTTCCCCAATAGTCTTCCATTAATAGCTCCAAATTTAAGTTTTTTTAAGTTTGTAAACGTTTTTTTTTTTTGCTGTTGTCTCAGTGGATTTGATCCAAAAACCATTGAAATTGGTCAGTCTTAGGCTTTACCAAGAAATCGTAATATTTATCAAACTAATACGGTTAGTAAAAAAATTCTAGTAAAATTCTTGACATGCATTTTAGCACTAAAATATTACTGAAAGTTTCACATTCTAATCCAGACACTCCAGATTTTAATGGTGGTTAAATTTAGGCTATGATCCATGGAAAGTTTGAGGTCGCTTCTTAATAATATATGTACAACAACAAAAAACACGAAAATAGCCCCCCCCTTAGTGGGCTACATGGCCCAAAAAACAGAAAGAAGACATAAATTCAAGCACTATGTCAAAACTTGACACCACTTGAGCACTATGTCTAAAATTCAGAAACATAGGTAGTGTAACTTCTGAGAAATTCAGAGACATAGGTAGTGTAACTTCTGATGATCTTATAATGGAGGAATATATTAATATATTTGTATAGAACAATAATTTATAAATATAACAATATATTGAATAAAGGCATGCTTAGTTGAACGCCAAGATTTGCTTTGTTTTACTCAGAATTGTGTATTTTGCTTGACCATAAAAATAATTTTCACCCCAAACAAACAAAATTTATGTTTCTACTATAAAACCTGATCTAGAACGTACACACACGCTATGAGCAGCAACTTTTCTTCTTTTTTTCTAAAAATGAAAATCGTAACATACAGTTTCCCTTTCGCGTTGCTTAAGCATCAGCGCGGTTACTCACCATTGCTCGGTTTTCAAATATTAGTCACTTTATCTAAATGCATCGTTGTTTCACATAATACAGAAAACCACAATCTATGGGATTTTCAATTGGCCAGCATTATTTCTTGAAATACTTTCACCGAGATGAAGCATTGAATGAGCTATGTCTTCGTCAATTTCTTCTCCTTCTTCTCCAAGGTCAACTTCTTCACTTTCAAAATGAGGATGTCGCCTCTAAAAGAACAAGAAAGATGTCAGTGTTAAAATAATTTTAGAAGCAAGACAATAAATGAGAGAGAGAGAGAGAGAAGAAAATAGTAAGGTGGAAGATAGCGTGTGTGAAACAGAAAATAACGAAGGACAGATATATCCGAGAGTAGCTTATACATGGAATAAATATACAAGCTTGTTTCAATAGTAAAAATACTCGAGTGACATTGTTTAATTTTTTTTTATTTATGCTTCCTAAAAAAGAGTCAAATATAGGTGAGTTCCCATTCATATGAAGAGGAATGCAAAAACATCGCAATTAGCGAATTCGGTGCGCAAATCGGAAAATTATATTATTTATTATCCCATTCATAAGTGATCCATCACAAACAGAAAAATACATGCATCGTTGCCATGCGGCATAGTGTCTGTAATTTTTTATAAATTTAAGGTTCCTTTTAATCAGCGCCAACGCCATTTGATTTAAATAGGGTGTTGATAAAATATTGCTTATTTGACATGGAACATATCTATATATAAGACGCCTCAAGTCCAAACCAGGAGGTGGGGGGTCACAAAACTTCCATTGTGGAAGAATGGGTGCTAAAGGGGAGAGGGGAAAACGGACAAAATGCCATTTTCAGGCCACTAATTTTTAAAAATCTTCGCATTTGTCGGCATATCTTAATGTGACAACATTGGCAAAAGTTTCAAATTCGCTACTGATCACTCGCCAATCCATGAAAATTTAGAGGAAAGAAGGGGGAGGGGAATGTATTTCTCAGAATCTAGGAGGCGACATATTCGTTATTTTTTCAAAAATTAATTCAAAAAAGGCATTTTTAAATGAAAATACCCTTGAACTTTTTTTTCAAATATCTAGGGTGGAATTCAAGAAAAACTAGGGAGCATATCCCCCCCATTTCTCAGTTGATACCACTTCACTAACGGCTCTTATTGCATATAATCTTTACTTACTCCTTCTCCATGTTGCATAGGTATTTCGGTTCCTTCCTCCATAACAATTTCAGGTTGCATGTCATGTACAACAATTTCATGATGGATTTCTTGCTGATCTGACTGATAAACTGCATGACTCTTTTCAAATATATTTTGCTGTTCATAAATAATCTGATGAGAAGGACCATTTAAATCCACTGATTCCAGAGCTGAAGAAAAAAAATGTATGAAATAGAGCATATCCATGAAAATTGTGATTATTTTTCTAAGCACTTTGCACTTTTAGTTAAATTCAAGGTTAACATAATTTATACGTTTACTAAACATATTTGAATGTACGCTTAACTGTATAAATTGGCCCGTGGCCCCTCCTTACCCCTGCCTTCATAGCCAATTCTTTGGCAGAAAGGGAGACAAGTTCCTCCTTTTTGCACTGGAACCATGTAAGGATATAATAAGGATTATTGAACAAGGCCACTCCAAGCTACGGTCTGAATCGGCGTAAAAACAAAATGAATCTTGACTCACTGTAAAATGCCCTGAGTTGTTGTAAAAAGAAGCTAGTCTTTACTTGATGTAAGAACGAGCCAAGTCCGAAACAAGGCCTGGCAAAAGTTTTTAATTTTTATGCATTAGAGTTGAAGTGGGCGGGTGCAATGGTTGACATTCTCCTTTCTAGAGCGTTCCCTAGCTATGGAACACTGAAGCCTGCTGGAGCCTAGGTGTTAAGGATCAGAGCTCTATTTTTTAGGGAAAATCTCTTTGGGTTTAGGTTCCTGTCTATCAAATTTCAAGTAAATCTTATAAGTAAAATATAAGTTAAGCTCATTTGAAGAAAGTACAACAGAAATATGCTTTCTAAACACCTAGAAATGCTTTAAACACAACTATTAAGCACACTAACAGTTATAACAAAACAGTACATGAAAATATTACTTGTAAAAAAACATGAAATAGGATATCTCTATATTCAACGGTGCCAACAGTACACGGGTCAAGACTATTTTACCACAACAAGACCAAAAATCAAGCAGACTTAAATTTTATGGCACTGTACCCCCTCCCCCTGCCCCCAAATGGGTCTCAAGGTCGTACAAGTGTATAGATGCTTTACCAGCAGCTAGAAACACATTGATGGATACTGACGCTTTTGATTCTCAAATAGTCCTAGGGTTGACAAGACGTAAACCGCGCTTTCGGATTCACTTATTGACGCCCCTGTGTTGTTCCGAGCTGAAAAGAGTGGGCTTCAATGCTTCTATCATTCAGCCACTAAGGAATATATACTCGAGTCTTAATATCTGCATCAGGATTTCTGAATACAATAAAAATCCTCCTGTTACCCATAGACAAATTCCCGTTCGTATAGGAGCCAAAGAGGGACTGTTACTTCTCTTACTCTGTTTAAAAACTGTGTTACAGAAGAACAGGTAAAACACCATATATCTTGAATTACTGATGGCATCAACATATCTTTCCACACAATACGATGACGATAAATTGAACTTAAGTCAGGCTACTGAAAGTTTTCCTTTTTTACAATATGATGAATGTTCCATTCACAAAAATCAGAAGTTTTTCTTTATATTGCCTTGGCGATTATTCAAAACAGGAATTATCCCTTTACATCTACATTACTACGGCAGTTGACTCCATCCCTACATAGGCCTCCCTTTCGAAACCTCATCAGTTACGCTCGCAGTCTTATGATCTCTCACTTGTCACCAAATATCCGACTCCCATCCTTCAATTGTTTCTGGGAAATTTTGATCCAACTGCTTTCACCCCGCCAGTGTTTACAGCATTATCGTGCTGCCTCATATCTTGTTTATCATGTCTTTCTGGAAGATACTCACTGACACTGATAAATCAAATGTTTATGTCTCGTTTCAGTATTTCGCACTTTTAGCATCAACAGCTATCCTGCAGCATCAGCCACGTATCCTGTTTATCATGCCTTTCTTGAAGATAATCACTGAAACTGATAAACCAAAAGTATATTTCTCCGTTCAGCATCAGCAGCTATCCTGCAGCATCAGCCTCATATCCTTTTTATCATGTCTTTCTGGAGGATACTCACTGACACTGATAAATCAAAAGTCCATGTCTCCTTCAGAACTTTGCAATTTCAGTATCAGCAGCTACCCTGCAGCATCAGCATCATATCCTCTTAATCATAACTTTCTGGAAGCACTGACAGTGATAAACAAAAGTCCATGTCTCCTTCAGCATTTTGCAATTTCAGCAAGTCTGTATAAACCGATTAATACCATACTACATAGAGAAGAGAAATGAAGCAAGGGAGAGTCAACCCCAACACCTAATAGACCCCGATGATTCCTCCCCCTCCTAGCAACCATAAAAGCAATCAACCTCCACACATTGCATAGTGTTGAATTTTGAGTACACAAACCTTCGTGACGACTGAGTGAATTCATGAAGGGATTTTCCAAAAAGAAAACCCACAAAACTTCTGATCATTAAGACGTTAAAAATTTATTAAATCACTAAAAAGACGTTTAAGACGTTACTGCCGTCTTCTAAGAAGAATCGCTATTTCTGCATTCTTCTGAAAACCTTTATAAAAAAACTCATGTTGTTTATACAAGGTCAATCCCTATTCCTACGTTTTATTATTTGAAAAAAACTACGTTTTCTAAAGAGTTAAAGAGGCTGAGTCACAAGCTCGAACCTTAAAACGTACAGGGATTAGGAGGTACAGTTGGGGGGATGCCGCCCCCCAAACCCCCCGCTTTCGCAGCCTTTAAAAAAAAAGTTTTTAAAACTGAAAGTAAGGAGCGACATTAGAACTTAAAACGAACAGAAATTATTCCGTATATGAAAGGGGCTGTGCCCTCCTCAACGCCTCGCTCTTTACGCTAAAGTTTTACTTTCTTACAACTTTTTTTTTTAAACAATAAAAACTTTAGCGTAAAGAGCGAGGCGTTGAGGGGGGCACAGCCCCTTTTATATACGAAAGCGGCCAATTGTACCTCCTAATCCCTGTACGTTTTAAGGTTCGAACTTGTGACTCAGCCTCTTTAACTCTTTAGAAAACGTAGTTTTTTTTTCAAATAATTTCTGCACGTTTTTGTACAATTTATTACTTATTATTGCTTGACTAACTGTTAGCTGATCGTGTCAGGAGTTAAAGTTGGGGGGCTGCCGCCCCCAAACCCCCGCTCTTGAAGATACTTGTGTTAAGGCTTTTAATTCCTGAATAATCAAATCAAATGCACAGTAAGATTTTCTTTTTCAACTTTTCTTCGAGCATGCGGTTGTACGACATGTTATCAAAGCAGTGAAGACTTACCTGTAACCTGAAGGCCGACTGTGATATTCTTCTGGAGACGCCTGTTGAGCCGAAGGATTTAATAGATTGGATTTAAAAAAGAAACTGAGTTTCTTTTTTAAACTTTAAATTCAATATATAAAAATTTTTATCTGATGGGGAATCGAACCTGGATCTTCCGCCTGACAGTCAGGAAGAGCCACCACTGTACCACAGAGACACGCTTTGCTTTAGTTTTAGTCTCTGCAATCGATTTTTGACGCAAGCAAATACCCACAAAACTTGATATTTGGTTTTCGTAAAACAGGGAAGGAGTTATCGGATTGAGCTGAGATTTTGAGGATAAGCTCCCAGGCCCCAGGAAAGCTTATCCTTGAAATTTCAGCCTCATCGAACAACGTTAAAGGGGGGCCGGGGGGGGGGAAATTAACATGGGCTCTTATAGGAAAACTAATTTTTTCGTAAATGTAAATTCGGGGGATAATTTTTTCGGTCTGAAAATATCAAAAGGCCCCAACAGGTTGAATTTCGCTTCGAATGAGTCCTCATTCACCCGGATCCGTTGCCAACTGTGGCCTGTAGGCGTGGCTGATAAAAAAAGAGAAATGAACATTAAGTGGGTATATTTGTTTTTTGGAAAACAGGGAAGGAGTGATTGGATTGAGCTGCAATTTCGAGGATAAGCTCCCGGGCCCTAGGAAAACTTCACCTCTAGATTTCAGCCCAATCGGACAACATTAAAGGGGGGCTGTGGTCGGAGGGTTGAAACTTCCGGCCCACTTTTACCCATGAAGATAAAGTCAGAGGGGGGTAAAATTTTGCACGTTTCTTAGTTGTAGCTTGGGCTACAAAATTCGATTATCGCTGTCTCTCTGCGACCGCTAGGACTAGAAATCGCGTAACATTGTGGTGGGTCGCCTCTTTAAAGAGGCACAAGTGTGCCTCCTCGATAACAAAAAGACAAACAATGTACTTACATAGAGGATCCTGCTCCACTAAGTCTTTCTCGTGATGATCAACTGGAAATTTCTTCAATTTTATTACCAGCTTTTTGTTGTTTTTCTTCAGTTCATTTTGTAGCATATTCTTTAATGCAGAATTCTGGTTTTCAAGATTGCGAATTCGCACTTGGGCTTTCGAAGTTGGCAAGGAACTTTCAGCATCATCAGCAGCTGCCTTGTATGAACGCAACATATCTAATTGTGCTTGCATCGTTGTAATTGTCTTTCGGCACATTCTATGTGACTTCTCAACATCTCTCAATATAGTAATTTCTCTTCTCAATTCTCGTTGTGTATTTTCGTGTTTTTTAACTGTCAAATTCAACGACACAACTTTTTGCTTTAAAGCTAATATCTCCTGACCTGGCGCATTGCCAACAAATTTCCCAGAAGAATCAATTCCATTCTCCTGAAGCATTTTAGCATAGTGTTTAACTAAATCCTTTTGAGTTTCTAGTTCTTTTTTTAATTCATCCACTTCATTTGGTTGCTGTAAGAATTTCAATGGGTCACCTTTGCCTTCGAGGCTAAAGGGCTTTCCATTTGGATATATCGAGCCAATAGTTCGCTTGTGATTGGTATCCGGTTGATTTTCAGGATCAACTGGAACAGGTACATCCATAGGCCAATAAATGATCCTTCTTCCCTGAATGTCTTGTTTAGGTAAATATTCATGAGGGAAATCTGAAAGAAAGAAGCTTATTATGATTTTATAAAAAGAAAGAAGCTTATTATACATTCATAATTGTTCTTTTTTTTATGTTCTACTATTTATATACCCAAATTTACGAGCTCTGCTTTCCCTTGGGGGTTAATGTTTTTGCAGTTTTAAGTGAATTAGATACAACAGTATAAACTGTTTTCTGTATAGTCTTCTAAGTATATTGTAAGAAGTAAGAGAAGTGAGGGTAGGTACAATAACTACAGGTCGAAATTAGTCCCAAAGAGAATGGGTACTAATCCACACTAACCAATAAAAGAGAATCCACACTAACCAATAAATGGCTGTGTATTTTCGTTGGCAATATTTTCAGCGCTAAAGTATGCCACCAGGCATGTGCGCTGTTTTGTGACATTTATTTATGTACGTGTTATAAATAAAAATATTCTACTCTACTCTACAACTAAAGCATAATGCATAACTGCTCATCAGAATTAAAACACTTCCAAAAAGCTTAACTTTTCAGATAAATTTTAATTTTCAATTCATAGACTATTCATAAAATTCATAGCTGACATAAGTCTATGAAGGTCAATTTTTTAGATTCGTCCTAAATTCTCTGATATTTAAAAGATTATTTCGTTCTTTATAATTTTCTGAATTACAATGGTTGGATCTAAGTTAGTCTACAAAGCATAGACAAGCTAAAAAAAACTTATCAAACATACTTGTTATGCTCTTTTGGCAAAAATGTTACAGTTCTTTTATCTTCGGTTCAATGTAAAATGAAAGAAAAGAAGAAATTTAAATTAATGTTTTTATAGTCTTTTATAATTAATAATGATTTCATTAGGTAAAGTTTTTTCCCAGAAATGGAACTGAGTTTTCTCCCTTATCAGTTTCCTGTAACCTTTGCTTATTTCGTTTGAGTGCGCTACATCACCCTTATCCATTTTCTGTATCCTTTTCCTTATCCATTCCCATATCATTTTCCTGTACTTTTTGTTCATTCTTTTTAATTCAGCAAAAGCACCCTTATCCGTTTCCTGTAACCATTCACTTATCTGTTTCCTGTTCTCTTTGTTTATTTCCTTTGAGTAAATTACACCACCCTAATCTGTTTCCTGTAGCCGTTCGTCTGTCAGTTTTCTGTACTCTTTGTTTATTTCCTTTGAGTAAGACACAGTACCCTCATTTGCTGCTTTATCAATTTTCTGTACTCTTTGTTTACTTACTTTGAGTAAGCTACAGCACCCTTATGTTTCCTGTATCCTTTCCCATATAATTTTCCTGTATTCTTTATTTATTTCGGTTTAAGTAAGCGAAAGCCCATTTATTCGTTTCCTGTAACCATTCCCTTATCATTTTCCTGTACTCTTTGCTTATTCCCTCTGAGTGAGCTACAGCATCCGTATCCATTTTCTGTATCTGTCCCCTTATCAGTTTCCTATACTCTTTACTTATCTCTTTGAGTAAACTACAGCACCAAACTGTCAACAAACAATGTAATGTTTAAATACAAGAAAAAAAGAAACTCACCTCTTTTAGAAGCATTTTCAATTTTCTTCTTAATTTGTATAATTTTTTCTTTCATTTGCCATGCCTCATCTCCAAAGAGTGAGGGTATTATCTTGTCTTTGGGTCGTCTGGGGAAAGTTGGCAGGAAATCCTCTTCTGAAAAATGAAATTCACATATGCTGAAGTGCTCAAAATCTGGATCATCAGATTCAAATAAGATCTTTACTCTTTGATTTTCAGTAAGTTCCACCCATTTTGCACACCTATAAATGGAGAAATTATATTAGATAAAAATCAGCCCAAGATGTACAATACAAAAAATTTAAGAGGGAATACCCGTCAACACCAACACAAAATTTACCCACCATGTTCACAGAAAAGAATAGGTCAAAACTCTTTGTCTAGCCGAGTGTGGAAGACTTGGAATTCACTTCCATCGGTAATAGTTGCAAGTACCACGGTCCAGTCTTTCAAAAGTAGTTTAGTCTCAACAGATTTCTATACTAGGTCCTATCACAATCAATTTTGAGTATATTTTTACTTTTGTATTAGCTGATTTGTGACAGTTTGTTTTCAGTTAGTTTGGTATGCTACTGTATGTTTCAGTTATTATGTTTTCAATGTTTTCATTTCCTGTATGTTTTTGTTATGTCATTGACATTGTTATGGACTTTTTTATAATTGTTTAGTGCGACAAGCTTGTTAAAGCTTACCGTATTTTGGTATTCATAAATAAATAAATAAATAAATAACGAGTTTGATTTAAATAAAGCAGTGGAACCAAAACACATAAAAACAACAACTAAACACCAAATACAAAAAAAAATCTCAAAATATTTCTGTTTTATTACATTAGGGATTTCTTTTTTTATTATTTTAGATAAAAATCACCAATTATATCAGCTCCAGATGTACCCTACAGAGGAAAACAGTCTCTGCATCAATGAGAGAGATAATTTATAGCCTGAAGTATACTTAACGAAAAAATATGAGAGTTTAAAGACACTGTTAAACTGAATTGCCTAATATTTATGCACATTATGAAAAGGGGCATGCATATTCAAAGGAGCAGCTTCAAATCAGAATAAACTTTGGAGTTAATTACTGCAAATTGACACGCCTTGACTGCTTTGCACAAGGGTTCAAAAATTAAGTAAAAGAAAGTGAACAAATAAAAGAAAGAATGAAAAAAAAAGAAGAATATGAAAAGAATTATAAATAAGAATATTCACTTTCTGTGTAAGCTTCTATTTAAGAATATAGAAGAACGTAAAAGAAGAATATGAAAAAGATAACATAAAAAAGAATATAGAAAGAATGAAAAAAAGAATAAAGAATATATAAAACATACTATTGTGAATAATACAACTTGCAAATAATACAAGTAAAATGCAGATAATAAAATATAAATAATACACTAACTCATAGCAGGATAGAGGCTATTCAACTTATCCAGCTTACACAGAAAGTGAGCCCAACGCTACTCAGCTCGCTGGTAGTGGTTCAATTAGCTCGTAAGCCAAGACTAGATGTTGTTTTTTTTAACTCATACGAATAAGATAAATTTTGCAAAAGACATAAATACGGAGCAGATAATTTTTTATTGGTAGCCGTAAATATATTGGGCTACAGAATGCAGTCAATGTAAAGATATAAGACAAGCAAAAGCGTTGTACATACAGGATATACCATACAGGCTATACAAACTGATGCAATACTTACATATTGATATTATTGCTAATGTTAATTTTCAGCAACAAAAAGGATTGTATAATATTCAAGCTAAATAAAGACCTTTTTAAGAGTGAAAAGTGAAATGACGGCAACTCCTTTCAACTCCTCTTCCTCCATACAAACTGAGTCATTAGCTTTGGCATTGAAATCCTTTCTGATGCTTCGAAAAAAGCAAAAGCTCCTTCACTTTTGCAACACACAGTAGGATGAAAGCCATAATAGTGTTTACGCTTTTCTGGAGCTTTCCCTGCTGTTGTTGGAGTACTGGAGTTGGAGTACCCAACCGAAAAAATCTTCTGATCCTCCCTTTAGTTTAAGGACCAAATATATGTACTCCTTGCTTCAACACGTGCTCCTTTAGACTTTAGCATATATTCCCGCATATATGCCACCTCCCCAAACGAAAAAATCTTCTGATCCTCCCTTATATAAGAGGATCCCGGTTAGTCCACCGGGATAAATGAAAAAGCACTTTAAAAAGTATGAAATGTTAACGCTTTGGTCAAAAACGAATTTCTAAGAAACCTTTAGACCTTCTAGTAAAAGTCTCCGAATTACCGGCTTAGTTTCAACTAGTTGCCGTTAAGTGAACAATAGAGTCAATTATTAGGATGAGGCAACATATCTTCTTCTTCAGCTCAGCCTTCACTTAGCTAGTAAAATCCAATCCGAGGTCAGTTTGTATCTAACACTGAAACAAAGAGGAAGCGACAAGCGGAAAACGATTTATTTCGATACTTCCAAGGGAAAAGGCCCCCAATAGAAAGCGTGGATACCCAGCAACCAGAGCCCAGAGCTGAAAAAGCATATTGAAAAAAGTGTAGGAAATGGGATGTATCTGTCCCCAGTTGTGCAAAATGAGCTTATTGGTGTTTGTGGAAAGATGATTCAAGCTGATATTGTTAAAAGGGCAAACGAAAGTGTGTGCTATTCGGTTTTAGCGGATGAAACATCTGACATAACAAACACAGAGCAGCTGTTCATTTGTGTTCGGTATGTTTCAAACAGAGCGCTGCGCGAAAATTTTCTTGAGTTTGTTCCCGTATCAGATTTAACTGGAGAAGGTCTGGTCACTACAATATTAGAAACCTTGAAAAACCATTGTTTGGATTTGAGCAAGCTTGTAGGACAGGGATATGACGGAGCAGCTGCTATGAGTGGGCGCCTGAGAGGCACTCAAGCTTGGGTTAGACAGCAGTATCCACGAGCAATTTATGTCTACTGTGGAGCACAAACACTCTGTGAATACATTTTGTAACTATTAAATTTCTTAACTTCAATATACACTATTTTATGCTCCTATCTATTGTCTTTTTTTACCGTTAGAAATGGATTAGGTCCGACCCGCAGCGACCCCCCCCCCCCCGAAATAATTTCCTGGATACAGCCTTGCCAACTGTGTCTCTCACTCAGACTATCTGTCTTGGCGTTTTCTCCAATTAGCCATCGATTGACGACAACTTGATTTTAATTGGAAGATCAATGGATTTCATGATGGCAACATAGATTGATATCTTCAGATTGGTGGCAACGTGATTTTCACTGGGTTTCATGCCTCTCTCTCCTTAACAATCTTCTGACAACCTCAACCCTACAATATTTCAGCTCTGTACAGCTATGATAATGATAGTTTATCTATATCGGTATCCAATCGGCTCATCTATCGGTCACACACGCCATTTGCTGATATCTCACGTTGAGCATAAATTAGCATTTCTTACGTTGGAATCGTAAAAAGCAAACTGCACTTCAACCATCACCTTCTAGAATCCATCTTTAATGCCATAGCCCTTCCACATCTCCTTTACATTGCTCCATTCTGGGAATTGCTTACAGTTACAGACAGAAAGTACCTACGACGAATCTTCTTCAGATTTGCAAAGTATCTTAATTACATTTGCCTCCTTGAACAAGAAACCATAGCATTTTCCATATGTATACCCTTGTAGACTCAAATATTAATGGTATTAGATCTTTATCCCGTTTTCCAAGGAATTTGCATGGTCGTCAATTTGTCCGCAGTAGTTTGTTCGTTTTAATGTAATGAAGAGTTTTTTTTTGTCATGTATTTGAATTTCCAATGTGTGTTTGTGTCCTTTTGTTATACAAAAAGGACACAAACACACATTGGAAATTCAAATACATGACAAAAAAAAACTCTTCATTACATTAAAACGAACAAACTACTGCGGACAAATTGACGACCATGGGTGATGCAAATTCCTTGGAAAACGGGATAAAGATCTAATACCATTAATATTTGAGTCTACAAGGTATACATATGGAAAATGCTATGGTTTCTTGTTCAAGGAGGCAAATGTAATTAAGATACTTTGCAAATCTGAAGAAGATTCGTCGTAGGTACTTTCTGTCTGTAACTGTAAGCAATTCCCAGAATGGAGCAATGTAAAGGAGATGTGGAAGAACTATGGCATTAAAGATGGATTCTAGAAGGTGATGGTTGAAGTGCAGTTTGCTTTTACGATTCCAACGTAAGAAATGCTAATTTATGCTCAACGTGAGATATCAGCAAATGGCGTGTGTGACCGATAGATGAGCCGATTGGATACCGATATAGATAAACTATCATTATCATAGCTGTACAGAGCTGAAATATTGTAGGGTTGAGGTTGTCAGAAGATTGTTAAGGAGAGAGAGGCATGAAACCCAGTGAAAATCACGTTGCCACCAATCTGAAGATATCAATCTATGTTGCCATCATGAAATCCATTGATCTTCGAATTAAAATCAAGTTGTCGTCAATCGATGGCTAATTGGAGAAAACGCCAAGACAGATAGTCTGAGTGAGAGACACAGTTGGCAAGGCTGTATCCAGGAAAATATTTCGAGGGGGGGTCTCCTCGGGTCGGACCTAATCCATGTCTAACGGTAAAAGAAGACAATAGATAGGAGCATAAAATAGTGTATATTGAAGTTAAGAAATTTAATAGTTACAAAATGTATTCACAGAGTGTATGTGCTCCACAGTGGACATAAATGGCTCGTGGATACTGCTGTCTAACCCAAGCTTGAGTGCCTCTCAGGCGCCCGCTCATAGCAGCTGCTCCGTCATATCCCTGTTCAACAAGCTTGCTCAAATCCAAACAATGGTTTTTCATGGTTTCAAATATTGTAGTGACCAGACCTTCTCCAGTTAAATCTGATACGGGAACAAACTCAAGAAAATTTTCGCGCAGCGCTCTGTTTGAAACATACCGAACACAAATGAACAGCTGCTCTGTGTTTGTTATGTCAGATGTTTCATCCGCTAAAACCGAATAGCACACACTTTCGTTTACCCTTTTAACAATATCAGCTTGAATCATCTTTCCACAAACACCAATAAGCTCATTTTGCACAACTGTGGACATATACATCCCATTCCCTACACTTTTTTCAATATGCTTTTTCAGCTCTGGGCTCTGGTTGCTGGGTATCCACGCTTTCTATTGGGGGCCTTTTCCCTTGGAAGTATCGAAATAAATCGTTTTCCGCTTGTCGCTTCCTCTTTGTTTCAGTGTTAGATACAAACTGACCTCGGATTGGATTTTACTAGCTAAGTGAAGGCTGAGCTGAAGAAGAAGATATGTTGCCTCATCCTAATAATTGACTCTATTGTTCACTTAACGGCAACTAGTTGAAACTAAGCCGGTAATTCGGAGACTTTTACTAGGAGGTCTAAAGGTTTCTTAGAAATTCGTTTTTGACCGAAGCGTGAACATTTATACTTTTTAAAGTGCTTTTCCATTTATCCCAGTGGACTAACCGGGATCCTCTTATATAAGGGAGGATCAGAAGATTTTTTCCTTTGGGGAGGTGGCATATATGCGGGAATATATGCTAAAGACTAAAGGAGCACGTGTTGAAGCAAGGAGCACATATATTTGGTCCTTACACTAAAGGGAGGATCAGAAGATTTTTTCCGTTGGGTACTCCAACTCCAGTACTCCAACAACAGCAGGGAAAGCTCCAAAAAAGTGAAAACACTATTATGACTTTCATCCTACTGTGTGTTGCAAAAGTGAAGGAGCTTTTGCTTTTTTCGAAGCATCAGAAAGGATTTCAATGCCAAAGCTAATGACTCAGTTTGTATGGAGGAAGAGGAGTTGAAAGGAGTTGCCCTCATTTCACTTTTGACTCTTAAAAAGGTCACTATAACGTCCAATTTCCAATCAAATGAGCCCTATCCAAAGTTTATAGGACCACCCATTTCATAAAAACCTTATATGCCTTCCGAACATAACTTACAACCCTTGCCCTTAGGTTCTGAGGGGCTGTTTCAACCCCAAATGCCTTTTTATAGGCCATAAAATTTGCGAGTTTCATAAAGAGGTCAAAGTGCTGAAAAAAGTAATTTTCTCGGACATTTCGGGGGGGGGGGGGGGTTCAAACATCCTACCGCCCCCCTTCGGATACGGCCTTGACAGATGGCATATGCCTTTTATCAGGATTGTATAAAAGTGATGTCATTTTCACTTGTTTACGGATAGTCTATCATCCATCCATCCATCTTAGGGCAGAACTAAGATAATAGTCATAGAACTTTAGGATGATCGAGATCTTTGGGTTGACTCATGACGGACAATGTCGACTGGACTTGTATGCAAAAGGGGGGGGGGATTGAATTTGCTTGAACTCACGGGTGAAATTTGGAGTAATTTGAAATAATCTTGGAGTCTTTGGGGATGTTTACATTCTTTATTTAGCTTGAATATTATACAATCCTTTTTGTTGCTGAAAATTAACATTAGCAATAATATCAATATGTAAGTATTGCATCAGTTTGTATAGCCTGTATGGTATATCCTGTATGTACAACGCTTTTGCTTGCCTTATATCTTTACATTGCCATACACATTTTGCACAGAATTTGTGAATTTTTTTTATTTTTAAGGTTTATTTCTAATAATTTTTTATTTTATTTTTTTGTCTAGTTTTAATCTGCTCTTTTTTTTCAACTTTAAAAAGGCTTGTGTGTGTGAAGGCTTGTGTGTTTGAAGGCTTGTGTGTGTGAAGGTGCTCAATCAAATTTTGAACAGTTGTTCATTTATGTTTACATGTTCTGGGATTCAGAGACTTTTTTTTTGTTTTCATCTAGTAAAGGAGCTTCCTTGTTCTTTTTTTCAAGTGACATTGCTAAAGCAAGGTCAAGACAAGGCAAATATTGGAAATTTAGAATGTATCCAAAGAATATGATCTGGAAGTTGCAATAGTTTTTCTTTCTTTTATTTTTTTATATGTTACACTTTTTTAAAGCAGCCAAAGAACAGTATAATTTATTACATACTTCTTAGAATACATCAAGGAGGAGGGTGAAAACATATTAATGAAATCAATGACCAGAATAAATACTATACAATGACCTAAATATAATAATAACCTAATCTACAATAACCTATACAATAAATACAGTGACCAGAATAAATTTGATTGACATAGGAATAGGACATAAGATACCTTTCTTTGTCCAGGAGTGGAAAGGCAATTTCCTCAATGTATCTTCCAAACTGATTCCTACATCCATTAACACAGCAATAAGAAACTCCCATTGGCTTCTGTCTAGATTTCACAAATGTTTTCTTTTTAATTGGAAAATTTTCTTTTAAATTTTTATCTGGCTGCTCATCATCACTATTCTCCAAATAAGGCCTTTTCATTGTCTGAGGATCAATTCTCACTATGTTTGTCATGGGATTCCTACTGTATGTCTTATTTACTGACAAAGGATCAACTTCAGGAGCAATATCTGATGTCCTATTCACATTTCCATTTGCTTTAAGCCCAATTAAACCTGCCATTTTATTTCCTGGACTTGTCTCCACTATTTCACTTTTGTTGGTCGCATTTGAATTATTAAAATTTGTATAGCTTTGAGTTGTGTTGTTTGAGTTAGAAGTTGGTTCATCCTTGACTGCTTGACTTAGATTATTTGACTCTGAAGCTTTTGAAGGAATCTTGTCATAGTTGACAGTGATTCGTTTGTCCTTTGTATTTTGCTTGATGATAACCTTACCACCAGGCTTAAAACCAGGCAGATTTTTCAAAGGTATTGTGATATTATCACCACTGGCTGATGGTACCACAATCTTCTCATTTCCTTTAAAAGGACCAGATGGCAGAACAACACTATAAGTCAGTACTGATTTCTGAGGTGGTACTTCCATCCTAAAAAAAACTGACATTGAATAAATAAACAGAGTGAAATAAAATACTAAATGAGAAAAGAATTCATTGATAAAGAATAAAAATTAGGAGACAACAAAAAAGAAAAAGAAATATATATTACAGGGGATCTCAAAAAAAGAATGTTGGTTTCCCGCTTTCTATATTGATCTGATGAACGTCTTATAAATGGCGAACAAAAAAAATCAATTGTATATGAATAAAAATTAGGAGACAAACAGAAAGAAAAAGTAATCTACATTACAGGATCTCCTAAAAGGAATGTTGCTTTTTCCCATTTGATCTGATGGATCTAACAAAAGAAGTTCAATAGTATAAGAATATAAATTAGGAGACAAACCGAAAGAAAAAGTAATCTACATTACAGGAGATCTGCTAAAAAAAAATGTTGCCTTTTCCCCTTTAATCTGATGGATTTCTTATAGATGGCTAACAAAAAAATTCAATGGCACATTGATATAAATTAGGAGACAAATAGAAAGAAAAAGTAACCTACATTACACGGGATCTTCTAAAAAGAATGTTGCTTTTTCCCATTTGATCTGATGGATCTAACAAAAGAAGTTCAATGGTATAATAATATAAATTAGGAGACAAATAGAAAGAAAAAGTAATCTACATTACAGGAGATCTCCTAAAAAGAATGTTGCTTTTTCCCCTTTAATCTGATGGACTTTTTATAGATGGCTAACAAAAAAATTCAATGGTACATGAATATAAATTAGGAGACAAACAGAAAGAAAAAGTAACCTACATTACATGGGATCTTCTAAAAAGAACATTGCTTTTTCCCCTTCTATGTTGATCTGACGAACTTCTTATGGATGGCTAACAAAAAGGTGCTCTCTAATAGTTCAAGTGCAGCTATGCAATAATGTAGATAAATGAATAAGATCTTAAATGAATCATCTCAGTAAAATGAAACAGCAAATACTTATCTATACATAACTGTTCACTTTGCATCAAGTTTAGGGGATGCCCCACCATATGACACCATGTCACCTGAAACTTGAAAATTCTGGGCACAGCATTACCATAGCTATTCTTCTTGAATCTAGAAGTCCATAAATGCCAATAGTAGCTTCTTTCACCCCTTCTGTAATTGGACTGCAACATTGCTTCTCAAATTGGGGGTCAAGCAAATGAACCAAAACCGTCTTTTAAACCAATATCAAGTTAACACCTTATTCTACATCTTAACAATCAGATTACATGTCTTTTTCAGTTTCGTGGTGAATACAAGAACTCTAGATGGCAGTGAAAGTTCCTGGAATTGTGTACTTATCTCAAATTATCTTAAATTGCATTGTCCAGCAAATAAGGCATTATCCTGTAGGTGCTGGTTAGTCAAGATGTTGAGCCAACGTGTTGGCTGCATCCCGTTATCAAAGCTTGGACGACCATTCTATGTCCACAGCTCCCTGGAAGGCCTCCAAAATAGGGGCTGATACTGCTCCTTCACTTAGGGAGTTCCAGAGCCCCACGACTTTATTTGAGAAGAAGTTGTTCCATAGTCTGGTGTTGGCTCGTTTGCAGTACAGCTTCTTGGTGTCCTCTAGCTCTTGTTGACGGGCCAAGTTCAAGCATATTCTGTTGCAAGAACTGTGTGTGCAGCATTTTGTACGCCATGATGACATCCCCACGCTTCCGTCGATAGGAGAGGGTAGGACTCTGTAACTTCTGTACTTGGAGCAAAGGTGCTGGAAGAATCTAGGTGTTTCACAGAAGGGCTCACACTCAAATAGGATATGCTAGCTGGCTTCATAAGCTCAGAAACAATTCTGACATAGGGGAGAATGGTGAATTACTGACTTAAAAAAGGTCCTAATTTCAGTCTGGAAACAAAACTGTCAGATCTCTTGAATAAAGAAGAGGTCAAATCAGATGGGTAATCACTCTATTGGAGAAGTAGTGGTTGCAGACTCTGGTATCTGCCCACTTCTGGGACAACTCTTAACTATGCCTCCTTGTCCTGGAGGATTCATCAAACTGAAATGACTTTTGATATGGGTTTTGAAATTTAACTGCCTTGAATTCGCAGCCTTGACAGATAGTAGATCTGGCATTTGATAACTTAATAGCTGGGAAACTCTTCAAAATACAGCATATTACTATTTACATAGAGTTTTAGGAACTGTCTGTTGATTACTTTTTTTTTTTTTTTTTTTTTTTCCAGAAATTCTGTTGATGTTCTGAAGCAAAGAAATTGTAAATTATAAATCAAAGCAGAATGTTTTCTGCCCCAAAATTTAGAGCATAATAATATCTACGAAACGATAACCTGGCATACAGCTCTATCAAAACAATAGAGGTATTGATGCAGCCAAGCTACAGTTAAAAAAGGGATGCTTGGAGATGCACCTGCTTTGTGGCCTGATAGATCTATATCCTTATTTGATTAAAGTAGTATGATACTTAAGTAATTGTTCTGTATTGTAAATCATAAAACTGAGGTTCTACCACCTAATATAGCATCCAAGCTTCAGCCATTAGACAATGGCATAATTGAAAATTTAAAGTCTCTTATCAGAACAAAGTTGTATACTGGTTTCTAAACAATATTGAAGACCAGGGCCTTACCAAAATCAACATACTGGATACAATGTGGATGGCATTGAAGGTTTTGAACAACAGAAGAGACAACCAAGAATTGCATTAAAAAAGTGGCTTTAAACAAGAAGAAGATGTTGAAAATTCTGCCAAGTTGTTGCTGAGCCTAATACTGGAAGTGGACGTCATGAATAATGGAACATAGTAACATTAACCCTAAACACCAAAAGAGCAGCTTTTCAAGATTTTGTATATTTTGATAATGATCTGGCTACAAGCAGTAAATTAAGTGACAAAGACATCATCACACCCATTTCTCAACACAACAGCAAGGAAGGAGATACATATGACTTTGATGAAGATGTTGAGGCACCAAGGCTGAGAGAATGGACCCAGGGTCTTACCTTCATGATGCATAATGTGCAGTTAGACGTGTGGCAAAAAAAGTATTCATACTAGCTATTTATGAAAAATATATTTTTGTATATTAAATACACTAGGTATTTATAAAGTTTTTATAAGAAAAGTATTTACACTAAACATGTTCTTGAGAAGGAATTTTGACTCTCAACCTTCTTCTACGTTTTAAAGCACCTGAATTTCATGGGGACTACAGAGGATGGTTAGCACAAAAGGGTACAGGGGAGTGGCCTTTCAATTCCTTTAAGCTCTAAAAAGTGTAAAAACACTAGGTATTTCCACCCTATACATTTGTCTTAAATCTTGCGGGAGGATTGTGATACCTGAACAGTTGTGCAGTATTATTTTACTATAGTAGTTTTTTGTTTAGAAAGAAACTTTTTATTATACAAGAGTTTTTTTGTTTAATTTGATTCATGAAACCACTGTAATATTTTACTGAAGGTAGTTTTATATTCAGAGTTTTTATATTTTACTAAATCTTACTTAAATAACTTTATGTTTTATTATGTGTTTTGAAATGATTTCAGTGATCATCTTAATTAAAAAATAAATGTTTATTCCTTGTTTATTGTTTTTATTTTTTCATTTTTTAGGATGTATGGAATGCACTCCTCTGTATATTGAAGTCTGCCAAAAATCACCTTGACACATCAAACCTCAATATATCAACATCTTGATACAATAAATTTTTTTCTCCAATGGGATTTGATACATTCAGCTTTGACTATAAGTATAAACTGTCTTTCAGTCCATTAACTAATAATCCTGCACCCCCTCCAACTAGAACATCTTCTAGTAAACTCCAAACAGGGGTGCTCAGAGGGGGCAAAAGCCAAAATACAATTTGTACTCTACTGAAAAAAATTCAAATGAATGTCCATTGTGAGTTTAATAAACATATGCTGATATTCATTCCTTAAAATCTTAATTAATTTTGATTTCTTAAAGTTATAAAAGTGAAAACACTTAAAATAATTTTTTTTCAGTAAAGTACGAATTATATTCTGGCTTTTAGAAAGCATAGGGGTTTTGAATCCTACTCTTATTAATTTCTGCTCGTTTTGAGTTTGACTGTGTTATTTATATTAATTACTGTTTGTTTTGGGTTTCATTTATTTATTGATACTGATTTGTTGTAGTTGTATGCTTGGTAGATTATATGATTCTATTTTTGTTAATTTTTGGTTTAATGGAGTTCTTTACTTTTTTTGAAAAACTTTTTTTTGTAGAAAAAGTTTTTCTTAATTAATTTCTGTTCGTTTTATATTGACATAGTCTTTTTCAGGGAAAAATAAAATAATAGTTTTAATCTTTCCGGTTTTCCTTTAAGAATTTATAGTTTGACCTGCTATTTATATGCTAGAGAAACTTTTTCAGCAATTTTTAACAACATGAACTCTTTTGAAAATCATGACATAAATAGTAGCGTTTAATCTAGTCATATACATCCTCTAGTTGACCTGATAAATAAAAATAAATACTGTTCCCAAAAAATTATATCTATGCTCTTTTGCAGCCTGGATACAATTATACTCTTTTGGTTTCGTAAAATTTGAAGAGCAGAAGTAGTAACAGAAGTAGCCCCAAGAATTTGAATTTAATACACTCAGTCGTTCTTGGTATATTGCTGAGATATCTTATTGGCAAACACCATACAAACAGTGTGTTTTGATTTAATTTTAAAGCAACATTTAGTGTTTAAGCATAATGGGAAAATTACATAACTGCGGGGGAGGGGGGTTGACCTACCCAATAACCCTCGAGATATAGATACTAGACCATTCAACTCTGCTGAACAAAATGGCTGTCTTAAAATTTTGATTGGAAGTGTCTGGAAAATTACGAGCTAAAGAGGAAGACTGATTACCCTCCAATGATTTTTGACTCTTAAGAGGACACTAGAACTTTTAATTTTCAATCAAATTAGCTCCTTTAAAATATCAATGATATTACTAACTATGACAGAGCATCGCTGCCTATGTCCTTATACGTCCTTTTAATACCTGCATGCAATAGGTTTTTAGTTTATTTGAAACTCCTCCTAAACGTTCCCTAAAAGTTTCAACTTAATGCCATTAGTGTCATTAGTTACAGTAACCATAGAAACAGCATTAAATATACACACATCGTCTTCTGGCTTTCCCAAAATCCACAACCTATGAAGGTATGGAGGTGAAACTTTTAGAGAATAGCCTATTTCTGTTGTAAGGATAACAACCTGCCATCTGTATGCAGGTTGTCAAAAGGGCATATCAGCAATATCTTAAGAACAGTTTCGTGTGTGAAATTAAAACTTACAACGATTTTTGTGGGGGATGTTGAACTAACCAAAAGACACTATTTGCCTCATAATACTAAAACTTCATACTAATACTTCTACTCCTACAATTACTGCTACTATTATTATTACTGCTGCTAAAGCTAAGACTACTACTATTAACTGTACTCCTACTGCTACTACTATATTTAATGGTGATACTACTACAACTAATAAACCTAAGGGTATTAAGGCAAAAATTTTGGGCAATGTTGTAACTGTATTGAAATAAATCTAAACACAATACCCATATAGGTTGTCAAGAGGAAATCTCAGCAATGCTTCAGGACTGGCTGACGGTATTAAGTTAAAAATTTCTTTTTGTGACGATAAATAAAAGGTCTCCGAAATCATCTATTTCTTTGTGTGTTGAAGGGGTGTTGGAAAAAAGTGCTATTTGCATACTGCTGCTAATGCTACTACTGCTACTATGACTATTACTACGCGTAATTACTGAACCTTTCAACAACGCTGAAAAAATTGATGTCTCAAAACTTTGTTTAGATATTTGTTACGGGAAATGATGGGCGTGGTGGGGGGAGCACTTCTCAAATCACTTTGACTCTTAAAAAGGGCAATACAACTTCCAATTTAAAATCAAATGAGACCCATTTGAATTTAGTACAACCAGCCATTTCATAAAAACCTTATATACCCCCAAGGCAGTAGCGTATCCAGGGGGGCCAGAGCCCCCCCCCCCCGAAATTTCTTTTTCTTCTTTTTTTGAGTGCCAATATAGTAAGTTCAGAAATATTCACGCTTTTAAGTTATTTGCAACACCCGTTCCTTTTTTCATTTCTCGTTAAATGGCTATCCATTTCTCCGGCAAGATTATATCATTATTTTATCATCAAACGTGCAATCGCCTCCTGTAATCAAACAAGATGTCAAGAAAATTTTCTCACTATTTAACCCTCGGAGCTATAAGCACTAGCTTCTCTGCGATGAAGGAATTGCGATAAGGAATCAGACTAAGAGGCGATAGTTCATTCAAACGGTGCTATAAACTATAATTCCAGTGTAAGCTAAGCATTGAAACAGAAAGGTCGCGTGAGAGGAAAGAAAGAAAATGAAGCGACGCCAGCCCGGCATTAAGCATTTCTTAAAGCTTGCAAAAACCAGCAATGACAATGACGGTAAGGAGTTTACTACTATTCTGACAATAGTTTGTATTTAGTGGGTTTTGAAGCACGCATGTGTCACTTGTAATTAAATGCAATTCCCAATTTAGATTGACGACGACCAAATCTAAATTTGGAAATCTTGTCGCAAGAATTTTTCTTAGCTATGATCAATTAAAGGAAACGGTAAAAACGATCATTATTTGGCTGGGATCAAACTTTTTTGAAAATTAAGCTTTTTCTAGAGCCCAAAATGGGATTATTAATAGTTCATTCATTTTATATTCTATTTCTTGTGTAACAACGAGCATGGTTAATGTTGGAATACCTTTATATTCCCGTATTTCCAGAAACAAAAAGTAGAATCCCGCAAAAACGGTAATTTTACCGTGTGAATTGATCATTTAGAGCCGTTCCAGAATTTTTAGCCGTGTTTCTAAAATTCAATACTTTTGAGGGAGGGTGGGCAAACTTTGACCTACCAAACAAGTCATGTACGCAAATAATTTAATTAACAAAAGTTAATTGTTTTCAGTTTTTACGAGTTTTACGAGGAAAACGAGTCTTTGCGACCATTAGTAAAATCGGGAGAAAAAATGTTCCGATTATGATTTAATTGCCAAAATTGATGCTTGTCCAGGAACAGCGAGATAAGTAATAAAATGAGTAATTTAACGATTCAAGGGCGATCTTTGAAGCCTTGGAACAGTCGGGTAGAGAGCATTTTCTTGGTACTTTAATGTTAAGGTCACACTACATGATGCTCCAACCGAGGGGGTAATAACTGACCGTCACAGGTGTCCCTTCCTTCGTGCCTTCGCGCCTTCGGCACACCTGAAACAGCGTGTTACTGGAAGCGAAGGAACACAGTTTTATCTTTGGCTTATGGAAAGCGTACGGTGCGTTTTTTACGACGGCAAACTTTCTCCTCTTGAGAGTTTACCTTTACTTCGTCGTGTTGTTTACTGCGTTCGACATTGGAGATCCTAGGTCCTAAAAAGTGGACATTATGCTTTGAACGAGAATTTTATTACCACAAACCTTTACCATTGCCTAGAGATAAATATGCATTCCCTAGTGCTTCTCATTCGTCGATTCAAACGGCTTAGGCTCGAACGTCTTTTCAAACTCTCCGACATGAATAGCCACCCGTGTGAAGATTTTTTTTTAGGAAGATGCGGTCTCAAACCAGCACTTACAGTACTGTAATAAACTTTTCGTTCCTCCAACTTCTACATCGAATTCGTCGATATGAAAGTATAACGGATTTTGAAGCTTAATATTCTAATGAACAGCTGTCTTTGCCATAGGCCAAGCGAGTTAGATCCATTGGTGTTGTGTCTGTCAGTTCCAATTTTTCTTTGCCCGGGGACGATGAAATCAAGCTCGAGCTAGGGCGAGCTCGTATTGAAAGCCAGCGAATAATGAAAACCTTGATACCCGACGACGTACCTTCTGCTTTCGGTCGCCAAGTACCGAATGTTCGTTTTTCAGTACTTCACGACAGTGACTCAGACGATGACTCAGAGGAAAATACTCTGTCCGATAAGCAGGAAAAGGCTTCCGCGACTGACACTGAATCGGGCTCGGAAAGTGACGGCATCTTTGAAGATTTGCCAGTGATTGCTCACTGTGTGAAACACCAAGTTGGGAAAAATTTTTTTAGTGAGCCTGTGACGAACATGAAGAATTCTAGGTTTTGTCTGGTCAAGACTTCTGACGGCTCCATAACACCAATAAAAAAATCCACGCTGTTGTGGCTTCTGAGGGAAAGCTCTGAGAAGCTGAGTAGTGACCGATTAAAACGGGTGATGGTCCAGGGCCGACGAGTAGGACTACGTGAGTCGCCACAAATCCAATGCAGAGGTCGGTGTGAAATCGGACAATAAATATCTGAGAAACTAGTTATTTTTTAGTTGGTTGCTTTCCTTAGTACTTCTTACAAATAACTCGGTAGTAACAGTTTTTCTGACTGTTACTTTACAGTTTTATCTTCAAAGACCCAAAGGCCTGGGTTTACTACACGGAAAATTAGATTTTAAGTACAGTCGTGAAAAATGATTCTGTGCTTCTTTGTAATACTTTTGAGTCAAAGCTGCATATACCTTTTTTTTAGTACAATTAACAATCCGAGATCCAAGTGGCACAGCCACTAAACAGAAAAACAGGTATGATAAAAGGGAAAGGGACGTGATAAAAGGCAACTTTTACCGCTGGCCAAGCCATATTGAATAGGGCTGCGAAGCGTGACGTCAATTCTTGGGCGGGAAATTCAAATAACGATGAAACGTGGAAGCGTAGACACGTTTTTCTCGAACTTTGACGAATTGTTTTGGCCTAAAATATTTGTCGTAGATCCTACTAATCCACCAGAACGTTTTCACGTCAAAATAATACTAGGAATATTGACATCAGTTGTTAGTTGCAACTAGAAACCACGTTTCATGGTACTTTGAATTTCGCACCTTGCCTGTTACGTCATCACCGCACAGCCCTATGTTGTATAACTTCAAAACCGTGTTCCAGGATTTTTTTTGAAATTTCGGGATTTTTTGGAAGAACCATCGGAATTTTATTTTTGAGCTGGTGGCAACGCTGCATGTGTAATAGGAAAAAGTGACACCATCAGTGCCATCGTAGGGTTACCTAGTTTTTGCATGGATATCAACAACTTGCAGTCCTCCGTTCTTCTTCTTTAGGTACATATCAGTTGTTTTCAGTCTTGGGGGGTTCTTTTCCTTGCCACATAAACCCGTAAATGATTTTTTCCAATTTTTAAAAGATCGCTTTTGAAGGTGCTGAAATAATCGACCGATACCGAATAACAGGCAAGCTGTATATATTTACATATTGCGCCCTTTGGAATATGCCTCCGGCGTGCCTCCGGAGGCATGCCTCATTGCCTTATGCCTCCAGGTGTCCCTCAAAATGCCCAGTTGTTAACCCCTCGGCTCCAACTAGCGCTTCCGTGTGGAACCGATCACACATTTTTTCATGCGAATTCAACAATATTCAGAGTATTTCAATTTGAAAAGTATATAGATCATATAAAATACATATCTTCAAAATGACTGGACATATTAAGATCTTTTGCTGAATAGGCAATCGTGCGGAGAACGCAGCGTTTCCACATTACTAAATTTTTTCTCAAGATCCCATGTTTTGAAGGATTGAAATTTGGCACGCTTGTTGACCTGGGTCTTGTGTTACGCGTAAAATATTATGAACCCAAAACTCAGAAACTCGGACTAGCACAATAATTCACGCGTTTTGGTTTTGAAGAATATCATAATGTAGAAAATGGAAATCTAACTTTAAAATATAGATAATATCTTCAGTCCTGCTCTAAGAAAATATAGGGTTTGCCAAAAATAAACAATTAATCTTTGCACCTTTTTTGCATGTTTTTCCAAGAAGCTTTGAATCTAAAGCTGAATTGATATCTTTATGTTTTTTACTTTCCGTCCATTAAAGACCAATACCTTCAATAGAACTATGATTAATTATGATTTATCTAATAATTTGTAATTCACAGTCTTTTATTCTGTTTTTTTACTTTTGGCTTATTTCTTTTCGTCACTTTATTTCGTCTTTTTTATTTTAGACTTGGATTTTGGGGATGACAGTAGTACCTCTGCTTCTAGTAGTATTGACTATATCATGAGCGGTGTTGGATGCTTCTTGCTTGAAGGACTCATACATGACTGAATTTCACCAGCCAACTGAACAGGATTCTGTAGACTTGTCCCGTGTACTTTTAAAGTTAGATATCGGCTTGTATGCCGGAAAACCAGATCAACTCAAAAACCTTTCAGACGAAGAAAAATACAATCTTTTAACTTGTCACTTCAAGCCGAACCAGAATTTTCCATTTCATTCGAAAGCATTTATTGAAAAGGGAAAAACGAAAGTTCGATCCTTTCAGTACTCTTGTTTACAAACTTTCCCAGAATGGTTGGTCTTCAGTCCATCGTGCATGGGTCTTTTGTGCAAAATGCGTTTTATTCGCTTGTCAAGCTGCTGGGAAGGGTAGCCATCAGGTTCAAGGCTCTTTAGTCTCGAAACCATACAAAGGACTCAAGGATTTCCTTTCAGACATGTGGGTGCATCAGAACTCTCGTTACCATCTTGATTCAATGATTAGCGCCGAAAGCTTTGTCTACGTTTATGAAAAACGAACTAGGAGCATTGTGTCTGCTATATCGAGTGCAGAGGCTTAAATAAAAAAGAAAAATCGCGAAAGTCTAACACCGATTCTGCGCGAGGTCTTTTTTTGCGGGCGGCATGAATTACTTCTACGAGGACACAGAGAGGAGAGTAAACTATGCGACAGAACTAATTTAAATGAAGGAAGTTTTCGTGGAGTTTTGCGTTTAATGGTAGAAAGTGGAGAGAAATGTCTAAAAGAAAACTTCGAAAATGACGCAAAGCATCTACATTTTATATTTCCCATCATTCAAAACGACTTGATTGATTGTGTCGCATCCATTATTGTTCCTAGCATTGTTAGTGATGTAAATAGTTCAGTAGCAATTTCAATCCTTGCCGACAAGACTACAGACATTTCCAACAAGGAACAATTAGTTCTTGTAGTCAGATACTACAATGAAACTCGTGCTTTACTTGAAGAGCGGTTTCTCGGGTTTTCTGTTTGCGGAAATCTCACCGGCTCTGCAGTAGCGGAGCAAATCATCAGCCAATGCATTGCGTTCAACTTAAAAATGGAGAAATTTGTGGGGTTGGTTTTGATGGGGCCAGCAACATGTCAGGCTGCTATTCTGGTGCACAGGCAGAAATTAGGAAAAAATATCCGCATGTGATCTACACCCACTGTAACAAAAAATTAAACACCCACTGTGCATCGCACAGCTTAAATTTGGCTTTATGTAAAACTAGTAGGGTAGGACTTGTTAGGTCAACCTTTACTACTATACAGCGGATTATATCATTTTTATCATCATCACCAAAAAGAACGAATATGTTTGTAGAAGCGATTGCTGTCGTTCGTCCCGATAGTTCTATGAGAAAGCTTGTGAAATTGTGGGAAACGAGATAGGTGGAGCGTCACCATTCCATTTTATTTTTTATTTATTAGTGTTGTGTAATTAATCCCGTACTTGAGGATATAGTTGGTAGCATACAGTCCGATACAGAAGCTATTTCAAAAGCAAATGCATTGGTTGCAGCAGCAACCAAATTTAGTTTTATGTTCACGTTGGCTATGCTAGAGTTTGTTAGTGTCATAATGCTCTCTGTCTCTAAGGCGCTGCAAGCCGAAGATTTAGACTTAGTTGAGTGCTGTCGGCATATTTAGTTTTATATTCACGTTGGCTATGCTAGAGTTTGTTAGTGCCATAATGCTCTCTGTCTCTAAGGCACTGCAAGCCAAAAATTTAGACTTAGTTGAGTACTGTCGCCATATTAAGCTATGTTCTGATACTTTACTGCAGTCAAAACAAAATGATTTTGAAACAATTTTTCAGAAAGCCTTTGAGCCTGCACAGGAGGCAAATGTGGCTCCGGCTGTTTTAATGTCTATCCGCCGAACGTCCATCAACGATAATGAGTCCATCAAGGTTTTTTATCGCGAGTCATTGTTCGAACCTTACTTTGCTTCACTTATTGAAGAACTTGATCAAAGATTTTGCGCCATCAGGAGGCATCTTTCAAAATCGGAAGGCTTTTGCCAGTTAACAACGAGTCATTAAATATTAATGAATTTGTGAACGCTGTTGCTGTTTACGAGGGATTTCACGGGGGTAGACGTGCGCTCGAATGTGAGTTAGTCCTTTGGAAACAGAAGTGGCTCGGAAAGTCTGAGAAACCATCAACTGTTGCTTCGACTCTTGCGTCATGCGATGCAAGATTTTTCCCATGCATTCGAAGGCTTTCGACGATTTTTCAGACATTACCAATGACTACCGCTTCTGCTGAGAGAAGCTTTAGCTGTCTTAAATGATTAAAAACCTATCTGCGGAGCTCCACGGGCGAAGAGCGTCTGAACGGACTAGCTCACATGACCCTGAAGCACGATATCCAGGTCGATAATGACCAAGTTTTTGATCGATTTGCAGCCAAAAAAGACCGGCGGCTATTACTGTGAGAGGTTAGGTCGTCTTTCGTTGCTCGTTTCTCTACCTGCAGTTGATTCTGTTTTTTAAATTTTAATTGTGCTTTATCCTCTGTAAAAAATGTTAATATCAATACATTTCTTGCTTTCATGGCTTTGATAATAGGTAGACTGAGGCCCCACCCCTCCGAAACAAAATTCTGGGCAATTGTCTTTGATATAATATTATTTTTTATTTATTTGGTTCTCTATAACAAGAGTCCCATAGGCAAATATAGGGAGTAATGTACTTCTTTGTTTTATATTTTCTAAATTCTGCCGCTTCGTGGCAGTTCCAAAACAACTAGTCGCCCAAAATAGAAACTCTCACTGATTCTAACTTTTTTTTTTAATTCTGACTTTGTTGGCACTGCCCTAGAGTATGGACATTTATTTACACTTTACAAAAATAGATTTGTGCTGATTTCAATTTTGCGTAAGCATAATTGACAACCAGAAGAGGGGCAGTAAACCCGTGGCAAGTTCCGTTGTACCTGCCGGGAGTCTCCCTTAAACTGCGGGGATAAGGTAACGGGGGCTGACGCTTCCCTTGTCTTTTGGGGTGATTGTCCAAACAAGAGATGTTCACTATCGGAGATCTTGCCTTAGCCAAATTTGTTAACTACCCCCTTCGGCCAGTTTGGATACTTGGAAGAAATTCCACTACAAATGGACCGAGTTATCTAGTATTCTACCACGGTACTCATGACAAGCAGACAGTTAGTGAAGATTGCTTAGTTTCTTATGCAGAGAATATTAATGAAGCAAAGAGATCGAAAGCTAAACAGATAGGACAAGCATTCACAGAAGTAGCGACTTTTCCCAATGTATGCAAAGAGTTTGCAAGAGAAGGGAAGTCTTAAAATTCATCCAGTTCGTGTATTTCTGGACTTTTTCACCAGTTAGGTGCGACCCGAGAAGAAGTTACGATAACTAAGACTAAGCTAGTGGCACATATAGAAAAACGTGCTGCAGAAAAAATAGCGCAAAACATCGAGGGGCTAATAACTGACCGTCGCAGGTGTCCCTTCCTTCGTGACTCCGGTACACCTGAAACAGCGTGTTCCTGGAAGCGAAGGAACACAGTTTTATCTTTGGCTTATGGAAAGCGTACGGCGCATTTTTTACGACGGCAAACTTTCTCCTCTTGAGAGGTTATCTTTACTTGGTCATGTTGTTTACTGTGTTCGACATTGGAGATCCTGGGTCCTAAAAAGTGGACATTATGTTTTGAACGAGAATTCTATTACTACAAACCTTTACCATTGCCTAGAGATAAATATACAGTCCCTATTGCTTTTAATTCGTCAATTCAAACGGCTTGGGCTCGAAAGTCCTTACAAACTCTCCGACATGAATAGCCAACCGTGTGAAGATTTTTTTAGGAAGATGCGGTCTCAAACCAGCACTTACAGTACTGTAATAAACTTTTCGTTCTCCAACTTCTACATCGAATTCGTCGATATGAAACTATAATGAATTTTGAAGCTCAATATTCTAATGAACAGTTGTCCTTGCCCAAGGCCAAGCGAGTTAGATCCATTGGTGTTGTGTCTGTCAGTTCCGATTTTTCTTTTCCCGGGGACGATGAAATCAAGATCGAGCTAGGGCGAGCTCGTATTGAAAGCCAGCGAATAATGAAAGCCAGAGAATAATGAAAGCCATGATACCCAACGACGTACTTTCTGCTTTCGGTCACCAAGTACCGAATGTTCGTCTTGCTGTACTTCACGATAGCGACTCAGACTCAGAGGAAAATACTCTTTCCGATAAGCAGGAAAAGGCTTCCGCGACTGACACTGAATCGGACTTGGAAAGTGACGGCATCTTTGAAGATTTGCCAGTGATTGCTCACTGTGTGAAACACCAAGTTGAGAAAAATTGGGTTAGTGAGCCTGTGACAAACATGAAGAATTTTTGCCCCTATTATTAGAATATAATAGGGATATTGCTCCTATATATTAGAATATTGCCCCTATTTGCTAAGCTGTATGAAAAAGTGATGCATCGACGACTTTATAACCATCTGACTACTTACAGTTTTCTTAGTGATGCCAAGTCTGGATTCAGGAAAAATCACTCTGCAATACATGCAGTCCAGTACCTAACCGATTTCATTAATGTTGCTGTCGAAAAAAGTGTGCTGGTGCTTTTAGTATTTATAGACGAGAAAAGGGCTTTTGGCACGGTGACTTATAAAATTGCGTTGAGTTGGGTTAGCTGCCTAGGGGTGAAAGGGGTTATTCTGGAATGGTTTGAATCTTATCTTAACCAGCATATTATTCGAGTCTCTAATAAAAATTCTATTTCAAAAACTTTTATTGTTAATTCTGGTGTGCCTCAGGGTTCCGTGCTTGGCTCACTTCTTTATCTAATTTACGTTGATACCATGCGTTTTTATATATCAGATGCACTGATAACATCTTTTGCTGATGACACAGTATTTACAATTACAGCTACTTGTCTGAACCAGTTAATTGAGAAGACAAATAATGCCCTTACTGAATTGATAAGTTTTACAAATTCTAGTTATTTGGTAATGAATATTTCCAAAAAAAATTTCATGACATTTTGTAGAAATGGAGTTTCATGTGTTTTAGATAATAAAATTGTTTGTAATCATGAATTTTTAAAGCATGTAAATGGTGTTAAATACTTGGGCTTTAGTCTTAATTTCAATTTAAGTTGGAAATTACATTGTGATCTTGTGGCAGTTAAGATTTCAAGAGGGTTGGGTGTGATAAGAAGACTGAAAAATCAACTACCGTCAAATGTTTTACTTTTACTATATAATTCTATTGTTAGCCCTTATTTATCGTAAGGTTGCATGCTATGGATTAGTAGTTTTATTTCAAGTTTTAGAAAGGTCCAACTTTTACAGAATAAAATAGTTCGTATTTTAGGTAATTATATTCAGTTTGAAAATAGCACGTTGAATTGCTTTTCAAGTTTGAAAATTTTAAATATTTATCAGTTACGGGATTACCAGTTAGCAATTTTTATTCATCAATGTTTGAATAAGTGTTCACCGGAGGTATTTTGGGAAATTTTTAAAGCTAATTCCTCTGATCACTGTTTTGAGATTAGAAATACGAATGACATTTCATCTGAGCTCCGGAATACTCAACGTGCTGTGTTTCTGCCTCGTTTTGAGGGACTGGGGGTGTGGAATTCCCTCCCAGATGCTATTGGACAAGCTGATAATGTAAGCCAGCTCAAGAGTAGATTGAAGTGTTACCTTTTGGGTTAGGCCTATAATTTGAATGATTAGAAATTTGAATTTGAATAATGTTTGGTATGAAAAAAGTTTGGACAGATAATGGTCGCATGTTCGCGAAATTACCCAGCCAAAGCGCACTGAGTCGGCTCTATAGCCTAGCTGATACGTATTGATTTTGTCACAGTTGATTTATTTAGAAGTATCTCTTTTTTTCTTTTTTTTACCTCTGCTGTTGCTATTTTTTTTTTTTATTATTATTATTATTTTTTTTTTTTAGTGGATGTTGTAAGGATGATGGGTGATATTTCTCACTTGCGATTTCTAGAGTGTAATCCTTTTAGAGTAGGAGATGTTCTTTATGTTGATTTAATTCAAATGCTGATTTTTCCCCGCAAAGAGATAGTTGTTATGTGGATGTAGAGCTTTATAATAATGGATTTGCAGCCATCGTAAACAAACCTTCGGGTTTTTGTAGATGGCTGCTGTAAATTTGCTTGTATTTTTTAAGCTAAATAAATTAATTTGAATTTGAAAAAAAATTGAATTTTACCACCCTTTTTATACCTTATATGCCCCAAGGGCATAACTTACAACCCTTTCCCTGAGAGCTGTAGGGGATGTCTTCCTCACGGATCAGATTTTGCGAAACCTTCAACTACGATGAATAAAATTGTTAGCTCCAAATTTTGATTGGAGGTGTTAAGGCAAATGCTGAGCATGGAAGGGGGGGGGAGAGCTGTTTGCTTTCAAATCACTTTGACTCTTAAAAAGGGCACTATAACTTCCAATTTCATATCAAATAAGCCTCATCTGATGTTTATACAACCGCCCATCCAGTAAAGACCTTATATGCCCTCATAAAATAGCTTACAACCCTATCCCCAGGGTGCTGGAGGGTTTTCTCATCCCTAGAGACATTATTATATGTCCTTTGGACAATTTTGACAAAAACCACTATCTCATAATTTCAATCAGATGCGTTTGGTGAAAGGAGGGGTTGTATAAGAGGGAGGGGGCTAAATACCGTCCACTTTTGACGCAAAAAAAGGAACTAGAACTTCCAATTTACAACTAAATGAGCATCTTGTAAAGTTAAACAACAGTCACTTCCATAAAAACCTTATAAACCCCCTGTGCATAACTTAAAATCCTTGCCCCTAATCTCTGGGGTTTGTTTCAACCCTATAAGCCTTGTTTAATGATATTTAGACTATTTTGTGTAGAATGGCTATCGCAAAATTTCTATTAGATGCATTTCGGGACAATACGACATGTTTGTGTGTGTGTGGGGGGGGGTAGCTTCCCTCCGATCACTTTGACTCTTAAAAAGAGCACTAGAGCTCCTGATCACCAGTCCAATGAGCCCGCTTCAAAGTTTACATGACCAGGCTTTCTATAAAAAACTTTATATGCCCACAGGGTGTAACTTACAACCCTGAGGGCTGAGGGGATTTGGTATCCTCAAAGACATAACTTTCAGACCTTTCAAATATGTTTAACAAAATGGCTATCTTAAGATTTTAATTGGAAGTATTTGGGGAAATCATGGGCGAGGGAGGGGGGGGGCATGTGCCCTCTGATAACATTCGACTAATAAAAAAGGCACTAGTCCTCTCAATTTCCAATCGAATGAGCCCTTTTGGAAGCTTCAAAAACAAAACTTTCTACAAAAATCTCATATGCCCCAAGGGCATAACTTACGACCCTTGTCCTGAGGGCTATGGGGATGTCATCCTCAAAGACATAATTTCTAGGCCTTTCAACTACATTGAACAAAATGGCCATATCAAAATTTCGATCGGAAATGTTTGGGCAAACGATGGGTTTGGGGGAGGGTGATGTTCCCTCCAATTATTTTCTACTATTAAAACAGGTAATGGCCCTCTCAATTCACAAACGAGATTATACTTTTTTGAAGTTTTTACGACAAAACTTTCTCTTAAAACTTCATATATACACAGGGCAAAATTTAAAACCTTAGCACTGTCGGTTGTGGGAGGGGGGCTGTCATACCCAAAGACATAATTTCCGGACCCTTCAACTATGTTCAACAATATGGCAATATCAAAACGTTGATCGGAATTGTTAGGGGAAACGATGGGCGTGGGGGGGGGGCATTCACCCTCTGATCGCTTTTGACTATTAATAAGGGCACTAGCCCTCTCAAATCCCTAAGTGTTTGGGGAAATGATGGGCGTGGGGGGGGGCAATCACTTTTGACTATTAATAAGAGCACTAGACCTCTCAATTCCCCATTGAATGAGCTCTTTTCTAAGTTTCTACAACAACACTTTCTATACAAATCTTGTATGCCCCCAGGGCATAACTTACAACGTTTGCCCTAGTAGCTGTGGGGGGTTTGTCATCCTCAAAGACATAATTTCCAGACATTTCAACTACGTTGAACAAAATGGCTATCTATAAACACCTATAAACAACTATTCTATAAACACCTTGTATGTCCCCAGGGCATATCTTACAACCCTTGCACTAAGGGCTCTGAGGGGGTTGTCATCCTCAAAGACCTAATTTCCAGAATTTTCAAGTATGTTGAACACAATGGTTATCTCAAAATTTTGATTGGATGCGTTTGGGGAAAACCCTTTCAATTCCAATCGAATAAGCCCTTTTTGAAGTTTCTATGACAATGCTTTCTATAAAAACCTTATATGCTCCAAGGGCATAACTTGCAACCCTTGCCCTGAGGACTGTGGGGGAGTTCCATCCTCAAAGACATAATTTCTAGACCATTCAACTACATTGAACAAAATGGCTATCTCAAAATTTGATTGGATGTGTTTGGGGAAATGGTGGCTGTGAGAGGGGGGTTAGTTGCCCTCCAATCACTTTCAACTATTTAAAAAGGCACTAGCCCTTTCAATTTCCAATCAAATGAGCCATTTTTGAAGTTTCTCTGACAATGCTTTCAATAAAACCTTATATACCCCCAGGACCTAACTTAAAACCCTTACCCCGAGGGGCGTGGGGGGTTTATCATCCCCAAAGACCTAATTTCCACAACTTTCACCTAGGTTTAACAAAATGGCCTAGGTTTAACAAAATCTCAAAATTTTGATTGGATATTTGGGGAAACGGGGGGCATGAGAGGGGAGTTATTGTCCTCAAATCACTTTTGACAATTAAAAAGGGCACTAGCCCTTTCAATTTCCAATCAAATGAGCCCTTTTTGAATTTTGTACAACACTGCTTTCTAAAAAACCTTATTTGTCCCCAGGGTATAACTTACAACCTTTATTAAATATAAAACATTATTAAATATAATGTTTTTTATAGAAAGCGTTGTCGCAGAAACTTCAAAAAGCGCTCATTTGATTGGAAATTGAAATAGATAGTGCCCTTTTTAATAGTCGAAAGTGTCTGGAAGGCAACTAACACCCCTTCCACGCCCACCATTTATCCAAACACATCCAATCAAAATATTGAGATAACCATTTTGTTCAAAGTCCGGAAATTATATCTTTGACGATGACACTCCCCCACAGCCCTCATGGCAAGGGTTGTAAGTTATGCCCTGGAGGCATTTAAGGTTTTTTATTAAACTTTGTTGAAGAAACTTGAAAAAGGGCTCATTTGATTGGAAATTTAAAGGGCTAGTTCCCTTTTTAATAGTCGAAAGTCATTGGAGGGCCACTAACCCTCCTCTCACGCCTACCTTTTTCCCAAACACATCCACTACAAATTTTTAGATAGCCATTTTGTTCAATGTAGTTAAAAGTTTTGGATATTAGGTCTTTGAGGATGATAACCCCCTCAAAGACCTTAGGGCAAGGGTTGTAAGTTATGCCCTGGGGGCATATAAGGTTTTTATAGATAATGATGTTGTAAGAACTTCAAGAAGGGCTCATTTGATTGGAAATTTAAAAGGCTAGTGCCCTTTTTAATAGTTAAAAGTGATTGGAGGGCAACTAACCCCCTCTCATGCTCACCTTTTCCCCAAACACATCCAATCAAAATCTTTAGATATCCATTTTGTTCAATGTAGTTAAAAGTCGGTCTATGAGGATGATAACCCCTCAAAGTCCTTAGGGCAAGGGTTGTAAGTCATGCCCTGGGGGCATATAAGGTTTTTATAGATAGTGATGTTGTAAAAACTTCAAAAAGGGCTCATTTGATTGGAAATTGAAAGGGCTCGTGCCCTTTTTAATAGTCAAATGTGATTGGAGGGTAACTAACCCCCCTCTCACGCCCACGTTTTCCCCAAACACATCCAATCCAAATTTTTAGATAACCATTTTGTTCAATGTAGTTAAAAGTCTTGGAAATTAGGTCTTTGAGGATGATAAACCCCTTAGAGCCCTCAGGGCCAGGGTTGTAAGTTATGCCCTGGGGGCATATAAGGTTTTTACAGATAGTGATGTTATAAAAACTTCAAAAAAGGTTCATTTGATTGGAAAATTAAAAGGGCTAGTGCCCTATTCGAAAGTTAAGGGCAACTAACATCTCTCTCACACCCACCATTTCCCCAAACACATCCAATCAAAATTTTGAGATATCAATTTTGTTCAACGTAGTTGTAAGTTTTAGAAATTAGGTCTTTGAGGATGATAGCCCCCCCCCCCCAAGGCCCTCGGGGTAAGGGTTTTAAGTTATGCCCTGGGGGCATATACAGTTTTTATAGAAAGGGTTGTTGTAGAAACTTCAAAAAGGGTTCATTCAATTGGAAATTTAATACTCAATAGGGACTTGATGAAAACTAACACCTCCTCCCACGCCCACCATTTCACCAAAAACATCCAATAAAAATTTTGAGATAGCCATTTTGTTCAACGTAGTCGAAGTCCCGAAAATATGTCTTTGAGGATGACACACAGCATAACTTACAGAAGGGTTGTAAGTTATGCCCTGTGGGCACATAAGGTTTTATAGAAAATGTTGTTGTAAAAACTTCAAAAAGGGCTCATTCGATTGGAAATTGAAAGCGCCAGTGTTCTATTTAATTGTTGAAAGTGAATGAAGGGCAAATAACCCACCTCTCACATCACCATTTTCCCCAAAAATATCCATTCAAAATTTTGAGATAGACATTTTGTTCAACTTAGTTGAAAGTTCTGAAAATTGGGTTTTTGCCAGCGTTGTCATAGAAAATTCAAAAAGGACTCATTCAATTGGGAAATGAGAGGGCTAGTGCCCTTATTAATAGTCAAAACCGATCGAAGGGTTAATGCCCCCCCCCCGCCATACCCATCATTTCCCCAAACACTTCCGATCAACATTTTGATACGGCAATTTCGTTGACTGTAGTTCAAGGGTCTGGAAATTATGTTCTTGAGTATGACAACCCCCCACAGCCCTCAGGGCAAAGGTTAGATGTATACCCTGGGGGCATATAATGTCATATAGAAAGTGTTGTTGTAAAAACTTCAAAAAGGGCTCTTCCGATTAGAAATTGAGAGGGCTATTGTCCTTTCTAATAGTCGAAAGTAATCAGAGGGAGAATCACCTTACCGCCATCATTTCCCTAAACATTTCCAATCAATATTTTGATACAGCTATTTTGTTCAACATAGTTGAAAGGTCTGGAAATTATGTCTTTGAGGATGACAACCCTCCTCTGATAGCCCTCATGGCAAGGGTTGTAAGTTATGCCCTTGGGGCATGTAACATTTTTATAGAAAGTTCTGTCGTAGAAGCTTCAAAAAGGGTTCATTTGATTGGAAATTGAGAGGACTAGTGCTTTTTTTATTAGTTGCAAGTGATCAGAGGGCAAATGTCTCCCTCCATGCCTATCATTTCCCCAAACACTTCCAATCAAAACTTTGATATAGCCCTTTTGTTAAGCCAATCAGAAATGTCTGGAAATCATGTCTTTGAGGTTAACAAATCCCCCAAGCCCTCAGGGCAAGGGTTGTAAGTTATGCCCTGGGGACATATAGGGTTTTTATAGAAAGTGTGGTCATATAAACTCAAAAAGTGGCTCATTGGATTGGTAATCAGACACTCTAGTGCTCTTTTTAAGAGCAAAGTGATCAGAGGGCAGCTACCCTCTTCTCCCTATACACACGTCATATTGTCCTGAAATGTGTCTAACAGAAATTTTGAGAACAAAAAATTCTATTTAAAATAGTCTAAATATCAATTAACAAGGCTTTTGGGGTTGAAAGAAACCCCGGAGATTAGGGACAAGGGTTGTAAGTTATGCCCAGGGGGTATTAAAAGGTTTTTATGGAAGGGATGGTTGTCTAACTTCAGAAGAGGCTCAATCTTTCTCCCTGAAAAAGACTAAGTCAATATAAAACTAACAGAAATTAATAAAAAAAAACTTTTAGCACAGAATAAGTTTTCCAAAAAAAAGTAAAGAACTCCATTAAAATAAATATGAACAAAAATAGAATAAAATAATCTGCCAAGGATACAACTACCCCAAATCAGTATCAATACATAAATGAAACCCAAAGCAAACAGAAATCAAAATCGGTCAAACTCAAAACAAGCAGAAATTAATCCGTGTATGGTTCTAATCCATATCCTTTCTAAAAGCTAGAATATAATTTGTACTTTACTGAAAAAAATTCTTTTAAGTGTTTTCACTTTTATAACTTTAAAGAAATCAAAAATTGATTAGGATTTTAAGAAATAAATATCAGCATATTTATATTAAACTTACAATGCTCATTATTCTCATTTGAATTTTTTTTAGTAAAGTACAAATTATATTCTAGCTTTTAGAAAGCATAGGGTTGGAGCCAGCATTGATCTTTTTGCAGTCACTAACAATCCTGTCATGCTAAAAGCCATTCAGCTGGTGCACTTGTGGCTGGTACAGCCAGAACTTGATGAGCATAAACTGTCACCCTCAGGATCTGATGTTTATATTTTTTCTGGTAGGTTAATGTCTGGTTTTTATTTCCAAATAAATTTAACCGGTTGACTTCAGCAGCCAAAAAGAAATAAAGATCAACCTGACGCCAGATTGTCAGGTTGATCTCTTCCTGTTCTGCAAGTGAAAGAGCATCCTGACCAGTCATCTGTTGGAGCATTTTTTTTTTTTTAATGGATAGTTTCTCAGTGCCAGCAGATGAATAGAGCCTTTTTGCAATTGGTTCTGATGATGTAATTTATTGCTCAGAATTTTTACATCACTCAAGTTCTCATTTCTTTTTTTCATTTGCAGTGCTAGAACCAGCAGCACCAACACTTTCCCATCACCAATCTCTTCAACAAATTCTTTGAGCTCATTTTCTGTCACACTTTTTTTTTTATCATGTTGAAGAGGAAATCTTGTTGGTTCTGTGATGCAGACACCATCAAATCATCTTGAGGAAAAGGGTGATCAAACTTGGCCCTCAAGTTTTGCTTGAGCTCTGCTTTTGGAGAAGTGTCATCCCCCTTTTCTTCAATCTGTGCCTTTAACAATCCTCTACATAATAAAGCAACATTCAGTGTTAGAAAGGTCTCACCTTCAATTGCTTACACTGTAGTAAGAAAAGCAGAAAGCAGCTTGCACATAGCAGTCATGAGCTCAAGATCATCTTTGTCCAAAACTAAGTCAGGTTTGCCAATTTGACAAAGGGGAGTTGATACAACAGGTTTATGGCTTAAAATACTCTTCAACATTGTATATGAGGCATTCCACTGCATGGGAAGATCTCTTTTGAGCATCCTATAATGGGAATTTCTTCCACTGCAGACTTTCTCCTTGACAACATGAACAATGGGCAGCTCTGAGTCTGCATCTAAAACCTGATTGAGCTTGCTCAGTTCTTCAGTCACAAAAAAAGCTTCAAGTTTCTGTTTTTTGAATTCACAGCTTAAATTAGAGGTTCTATAAGTCAAGGCTTTGACAATACATCTAGACTTTTTCACCAAATCACAAACCTTTAACTTTTGACATTCCAACAACTGTGGTCAGATTGTGAAGCCAATGTGCAACACAATCTCTTGACTTCACATCCAGAATTGGAAAGGCTCTTACTACATTTGCACCTCTATCAAGCACCACAGTTATGTCCCTCCCTCTAATGTCAAAAAGCTTAAGAGAGGCACAATATTCTTTTCTGATGTTGTCAGCTGTAGGTTGCTCATCACCAAAACAGTTGGTTGAAAGAGTTATTTTCTTCATCCCCAACTTTGGAGTGATGTATATGAGTCTGTGACACTGATAGCTAAGATGATGGTGGTTATCTGTCTAGATAACCATAGCCCCACTTCTAAAATCTGCCCTATTGCCAATCTTTTTCACTGTTGTGAATGTTTCATCATACATGACGAAGCAGGAAATGGCAATGTTTCTTTCACTTGGCAAGTCTTCTGCACCTGCAACAATGTCATACTTTGCACAAAACTGTGAAAAGCCTATTCCTTTTAGAATATTGAAGGGAAGATTATCCTGTGTACACAGCAAAGCAAGATGTCTATCAAGAACATATTTTGCACCAGAATCCATACTAGCATTGGACCTTGGGGTCCCACAGAATGGTACAAAAGCTGTTTTTATCAGGGAGAACTAATCTGCACCTTTACTGTAGGGCCTCTGCACCCTACACAACAGGGGGAACTAAACTGCACCTTTACCCTCTTTTCTTATCAACACTGAATAACCTTCAAAAATTCTTTTCTGAAAGAAGTGGTCAAGTTATGAAGTTTTCAAGTGAAAGTTTAAGGCTACTTCAACTTCAATGTGCTCTGCTAAAATGTAATTCATTTCTATAGATATAGACATACCTCTATACTAGCTCTAGCTCTTTTCCAGATAACATCCTGAATTGCTTAATGCTCTTTTACTTACCTCTTTTCATCTGAAAAATCAGAAAATGAATAGAATTTCAAAGCAGAAGGTAGAATTTTTATTTCAAGAAAAATTTCTTATTCTTCTTTGTACAAACCAATGTAAATAGCAAGCCCAAGATGACAGTTTTTATCTTTAAGAAACAGATTATCCAGGATGATGGTTGAAGCCTGGACCTTGATATCAATAAGAAAAAAAGAGAGCAGAAACAAACAGCAGCATATTAGTGACACCACTGCTGTAAGAATCAGTGGTGGTGTCAGCATGTTGATGCAAGCTTGGTGGCATGCCACAGTTGTTTTTTTTTGTGCTGCACCACCAACTTTTTGGTGAGGCTTCAGGGTCTTGTGAGGGGTGGGTGTTATCCTGAAAAATATAATTTCCAGACCTTTCAACTACATTGAACAAAATGCCTATATCAAAATTTTGATTGGATTTGTTTGGGGAAATGGTGGGTGTGAGAGGGGGGTTAGTTTCCCTCCAATCATTTACAACTATTAAAAAGGGCACCAGCCCTTTCAATTTCCAATTGAATGAACCCTTTTTGAAGTTTCTATGACAATGCTCTCTATAAAAAAACATATCCCCCAGGGCATAACTTACAACCCTTGCCCTGAGGGCTGTGGGTGGAGCGTCATCCTCAAAGACATAATTTCTGGAACTTTCAACTATGTTAAAAAAAATGGCTATCTCAAATATTTGATTGGATGTGTTTGGGGAAATGGTGGGTGTGAGAAGGGTGTTAGTAGCCTTCCAATCCCTTTGGCTATTAAAAAGGGCACAAGCCCTTCTAATTTCCAATCAAACAAGCCCTTTTTGAAGTTTCTATGACAACTCCTTTGATATGAAGTGACCTGGTCTAAAAGAAAAAAAATAATACATTGTGCCAACATTGTTCTTTACTTAGGCTGTGCTATTGCACTGCCTATGATTATCATGTTTCCCTTTTCTTGTTATCCAATTTTTTATATCTTTTCAAATATCATCCACATTCCAATGCAATTAACTTGGGCAAAACTGAATTTCATAGAGTTGGAACAGCAGAAACCTGTTTTAACAATAAAAATATACTATTAGGGCTATATTTGGAATAAGCATAAAATAAGGAAGATAATGGCACTACTTTCATTTGTTTAGCATGTTTCCCTCAGAAGATCAACCCCCTAAATTTTTAACCACTATTTTTTTTCAAAGCTCTCAGCTAGAACCTTATCTCTCCAGTTTGCTACCATTTTTTAATAGGGTAACTAAAGAGACTGAAAACCAAAAACTAAGGTAGAACATATTTTGTCAAAATCTGGATTTCCTGCCATAGAAATAAGGATAGGGTTAAAATAGTAACTTGATAATACCTTTCCAGAACATATTTAAGGCCCAGGATTCATTCCTGAAAGTTTATTCACCTAACTCAGCTACTTTTCAAGATAGCAAGAAGCCCCAATAAATATTTAGTGATTGGCAATTTCTGAAGGAAACAGGTTAAACAAACAACAATAGTGGTTGATTTTATTGGCAAGATTTTATTTCCACTCCAAGGGGGAAATCAAGGTAAGGGAATTAAGTACAATTTGATTCCTTATTTTATGCCATTTCCAAATATCATGGTTGCTTTTCTAACAATGTACTTAGTTCAACCCCCCTAATGGTTCTAAATATAGCCCTAGGAATATATACAAGTTAAAATAAAACACTAAATTGATACAATTCTTACTTTATAAGTGTTTCTATTAACTAGATTATCTTCTCTCTTTTTTTTGTTATCCATAATTTTTAAATTGTTCAAAATAATATTTTACCTCAATTCAATTGAAGGCTCATTTACATGGGCAAAACTATATTTGATCAAGTTGAGATAGCAGAAGCCCACCTCTCTGTAAGCAAACACTTTCTAAAATTCAGAATACTACTTTAAAATATTTTAAAAATACTTCCTTAAATCATTCCAAAGAGAACATTGCTTTACTTTATCCCAATCAACCTTCTTATGAACAAATATATAGGTCTATACACAAGGAATATTCAATAGACCAAGCAAAACTCTTTTATTTCTGCCACTTGTTTACTATTTGATGTTAGGCTAAATAATACAAAACAGGAAATCATACTACTGAAAAATAATTGAGTATATACAATTAGGGCTATATATTTCCCCATCAAGGAGAAGAGAGGGGGGATAGTAATTTAGGCAACATGCTCTTTCATGGGCACCCATAGACTGAATTTTAGGGGGGGCTTACCAGATATAATCAACACTTCCAGTGCTGTATAATTGAAATTTCAAGACAAAATACCATAGGCAGCACAATAGCACTGCCTATGTTATATAATTTTTGGTTGTGTTCTGGTCTTGAGAAGGCATGGGGGTTGTCAGCCCTTCTAATGTTAATTTTTACTTGTTTTGAGTTTGACTCAGCTATTTATTATGATTTCTGTTTGCTTTGAGTTTCATTGAATTGTTGATAGTGATTTGTAGTAGTTTTATGCTTGGAAGATTATTTGACTTTATTTCTGCCCATTTTTGGCTTAATAGAGCTCTTTACTTTTCTTTGAAAACTTATTCTGCTAAAATTTTTATAAATTAATACAAATATATGACACCATCATTTAGCCAGGGGGGAGGCAGATGCCCCCCTTATGGGTGTCCATGTACTCTTTGAAGAAGGCCTACCTAATCTAAGGCAAAACAAAGCAGGCTGTTTCATTGTGGAATTTGGAAACAATGCATCCTGAAAAACAGCTGAAGAGTTTTTTTCTACTTAATTTAAGCAGAAAATCTATTTTGCAAGGTTTTACTTTTTTAACACAGATTTTTGGTAAATATTTACCAAATCATATTATTGACTTACAAATAAAGTGAATATACTACTCAATGCCTTTTTTTATGCTCTTTCCAAATATAATGATCATTTTTGTCAGAAATGAATTTTACCCTACCCCTATATATATACAAATTCAGGGTATATTTATTTATTTATTAATACCAAGATATGGTAAGCTTTAACAAGCCTGTCGCACAAAACAATTATAAAAAAGTCTATAACAATGTCAATGACATAACAAAAACACACAGTAACTGAAAACATTGGAAACAATATTACCAAAACATACAATAACATACCAACTTAACTGAAACATATCTGTTAATAATTGAGACCTACCAAAAAGTAAGCCTACAAAATAACTGTCACACTGTCACAAATCAGCTAATACAAAAGTAAAAATAATCTCAAAATGGATTGTGATAGGACCTAGTGTAGAAATCTGTAGAGGCTAAACTACTTTTGAAAGACTATATGTTTGCACATTAGGGGGTGGGGGTAAACTTACCTCCCATTTACATCAGAAATAAAATATACCCTCACCCCTGTAATGTGCAAATATATACCCTGAATTTGTATATATAGGGGTGGGGGTAAAATTCAGTTCTGACAAAAATGATTAATGCATTTGGAAAGAGCATAAAAAAAGGCATCAAGTGGTATGTTTACTTTGTTTGTAAGTCAGTAATATGATTTGGTAAATATTTACCAGATTTTTAAAGGTCATCAACAGTAGGATAACAGCCCTTTAGAGAGAAGGAGTGGAGGTAGGTACTTTAAAATACCTTTCCTGGACATACTGCAGTCTGTAAACTCATCCCTGTAAGTTTCATTTCCCTGACCTAACCCCTTTCAAAGATATTAAAAAGGGTAAAATTCTAGTTTAGCTACTTCTTGCTGTCTTGGAAAGGGGTTAGGTCAATATTTACCAAATCATATTATTGAGTTCAGAATAAAGTGAATACAGTATTTGATGCCTTTTTTTTATGCTGATTACAAATATAATAATCATTTCTATCGGAAATGAATTTTAGCCCCCCCTATATATGCCAATTCAGGGTAGGCCTATATATTTTGGTAAATTTCTACCAAATCATATTATTGAGTTAGGAATAAAGTGAATACACCATTCAATGCCTTTTTTTTATGCTGATTACAAATATAATAAACATTTCTATTGGAAATGAATTTCAGCCCCCCCCTAGGCTATATATGCTGATTCAGGGTCAATTCAGGGTAGGCCCTATATATTTTGGTAAATTTCTACAAAATCATATTAATGAGTTAGGAATAAAGTGAATACACCATTCAATGCCTTTTTTTATGCTGATCACAAATATAATAATCATTTCTATTGGAAATAAATTTCAGCCCCCCCCCCTATATATGCTGATTCAGGGTTAGATTAGGTTGTAGAAATATATACCCTGAATTGGCATATATAGGGGGGGCTGAAATTCATTTCCGATAGAAATGATTACTATATTTGTAATCAGCATAAAAAAAGGCATCAAATGGTGTATTCACTTTATTCCTAACTCAATAATATGATTTGGTAGAAATTTACCTATATTTCTACATTAGAGGGGTGGGGGTAAAGTTTAAACTTACCTCCCATTTACATCAGAAACAAAATTTGCCCCCACCCCCTAATGTAGAAATATATATCCTGAATTGGCATATATAGGGGGGGGGGACTAAAATTCATTTTCAATTGAAATGATTATTATATTCAAAATCAGCATAAAAAAGGCATTGAATGGTATAGGCCTAGGCCTAGGCTATTCACTTTATTTGAAACTCAATAGGCTAATATGATTTGGTAAATAACCTATTGACCAGGGGTTAAGTTAACTTTCAGGGATGGGTCTTTTACCTGATTATTTTCTGCTAGGTCTTCTTTTCCATCTTCTTCCTTGGCTGTAGCCTAGCCTAATATAATGAAACATAGCCTACACCCTTAAAACACAAATCTCAACATTTTTGATGTTACCTAGGTAAAAATAAATTGAAGAGCAGATACCCATCTTCTATAGTAGATTCTACAGTCACATTTTGTTGATTACATTTATGCAAAAATCTAAATCTTTAAACTTACTAGCTATCTACCAAGTATTCCTTTCTTCTTGTTGTTTCCTCTTTTTCTTCAAAATAGCATTCACAAAATAGAAGCAAGACAGCGTTAGCAAAATGGGAGCAACTCCAATTTTCAAATAATTTTTTTTTATTCATAATCAAATCAAATAAAAAAACAAGTTTTTTTTCACCTTAAAGTAAAGAGCAATACTAAAAAAGAAACGAGGAGAAATTATCCTATATATGTGGAGGGTTTTCCCTCTTCAATACCTCGATCATACTATTGAAGTTTGAATTTTGTCCCAATTCCTTAAGAATGGCTCCTGTGAACACAAGGGCTGTTTCATTAGAGCAAGAAGCTTTTTTTAAAAGTGCTAAAATACTTTAGTGTGAAGAGTGAAGTATTTAAAAGGGGACATCCCTCTTATACATAGAATAATTTCTGCTTGTTTTAAGTTATAATGTTGCTAATTACTTTTAGTCGAAAAAACATGTTTTTTATTGGTTACATCAAGAACGGAAGAGCTTTACAATATATGAGTCATTGATTGATATGCCACCAAAAACATCAGAAATGAACAGGAATAGTAAAAGATTTTACTAGGGTCCTAGATGAAGTTCTTGACCTAATCCCTGGGACAACTAAAAATTCTACAAGCAATGACCATGCATAAATTGACCATAGAGAGATGTAAATGGTAAAAAGAGAACCTGACAAAGAGAGCTCACCAGGCAAAGGCAAAGAATCCAAAGGAGGGGAAGCATATCAATAAAAACATGAAAGTCCTGCAGCTAAACCCACGAGGAATGGGAAAAGACTAAAACTGCTCTAAAAAATACTTTAATAAAAAGAGGAAACCTGATTTGGTGCTCCGCCAAGAGACTCTACAAACTCAAGAAAAGAAGACACCAAAATTTCCTGGCTTTCATCCTATAACTTGGGATAGATAAGTGAAAGGGGGGGGGGTCTGCTGACACTGGTAAGAGAAAATATACCCTTCAGAGAAATACAAAAGCCCTTTACAGGTAAAAATAAAGTTGGACTTGTGAATGTTATACTGGATGACAATAAATGGTTATCCGTTGTTATTTATTATAACAGAGCACCAATGGATTTTAATGCAGGTCAACTTAAAAAGGGCAATGATCTTTATGAAGAAGACAAATTTATAGGAGGTGATTTCAACCTTCATACTAAAACGTGGGATACTACATCACAGCAGAACCAACGAACTCTTGCCTTTGCTGACTTTATCTTGGAACCTGAAAGTAATTTTTGTTTTATTACACCATGTGACCTCGGCACTAGACTAATTGCAGCTAATGGTAATTCAACTAGCTGGTAAGGTAGATTGTGATCACCATCCAGAAATAGTGCAATCAGAGGAATGCATAGATTCCCCAGAATTCCAGAGAATAAAAATGTGGAAATTCTGCAACAGATAATAGCCCAGCTTGCAAGGTACCATAGCCTCTAAAATCTAAAAAATCTCACCTGATGATTCAATTGATTTAATAAATGAAAAAATTACAAATGTGGTAATGAAAACTAGTGAAGATATTTTTGGTTTTCTAAGCCTAAGAAACAAAAATATACTCCATTCCAGGCTGAAATGCTAATCATAGGCAGCGTAATCGCGCTGGATAAGTAAAGAACGATGTTGGCACAATGATTTTTTTTTGGTTCTAGACCAGGGTACTTGGTATCCAAGGAGTTGTTTATAGAAACTTCGAAAAGGGCTCATTCGATTGAAAATTGGAGTGGCTAGTGCCCTTTTTAATAGTCGAAAGTGATTGTAAGGCAACAAACACCCCTTCCACGTCAATCATTTACTCAAACACATCCAATCAAAATTTTGAGATAGCCATTCTGTTCAGCGTAGTTGATTTCCAGACAGAAATTATGTTTTTGAGGAGGACACTCCCCCATACCCCTCAGGGCTAGGGTTGTAAGTTATACCCTGGGGGCATATAAGATTTTTATAGAAAGCGCTGTCGTAGAAACTTCAAAAAAGGCTCATTCGATTGTAAATTCAAAGGGCTAGTGCCCTCTTTAATAGTCGAAAGTGATTGGAGGGCATCTAACCCCCCTCTCACGCCCATATTTTCCCCAAACACATCCCCTCCCCCCACGACCCTCAGGGCAAGGGTTACAGGTTATGCCCTGAGGGCATATAAGGTTTTCATAGAAAGCGTTGTCGTAGAAACTTCAAAAAGGGTTCATTCGATTGGAAACTGAAATGGCTAGTGCCCATTTTAATAGTCGAAAGTGATTAGAAGGCAACTAAAACCCTTTCCACGCCTCCCACTTATTCAAACACGTCCACTCAAAATTTGCAGATAGCCATTTTATTCAATGTAGTTGAAAAATCCGAAAATTATGTCTTTGAGAATGATAACCCCCTCAGAGCCCCAGGGCAAGGGTTATAAGTTATACCCTGGGAATATATAAGGTTTCAATTGAAAGCTTTGTCGCAGAAACTTGAAAAAGCGCGCATTCGTTTGAAAATTCAAAGTCTAATGCCCTTTTTAACAGTCGAAAGCGATTCGAAGGCAACTAACCCCCATCTCACGTTCACCTTTTCCCCAAACACATACGATCCAATTTTTTAGATAGCCATTTTGTTCAACGTAGTTGAAAGTTTTGCAAATTAGGTCTTTAAGGATGACAACCCCCCACAGCCCTCAAGGCCAGGGTAAGTTATGCCCTGGGGGCCTATAAGGTTTTTTAGAAAGCGTTGTCTTAGGGACTTCATAAAGGGCTTATTCCATCAGAAACTGAAATTGCTAGTGGCCTTTTAAATAGTCAAAAATAATTGGAGGGCATCTAACCCCCCTTTCACGCCCACCTTTTCCCCAAACACATCCAATCAAAATTTTTAGATAGCCATTTTGTTCAACGTAGTTGAAAGTCTTGGAAATTAGGTCTTTGAGAATGATAACCCCCTCAGAGCCCTCAAAGCAAGGGTTGTAAGTTATGCCCTGGGGGTATATAAGGTTTTTACAGAAGGAGTCGTCTTAGAAACTTCAAAAATGCTGATTCGATTAGAAATAGATAATGATGTTGTAAAAACTTAAAAAAGGGTTAATTTGATAAGAAAATTGAAACGGCTAGTCCCCTTTTCGAAAGTTATTGAAGGGCAACTAACATCTCTCTCACGCCCACCATTTCCCCAATCACATCCAATCAAAATTTTGAGATAGCTGTTTTGTTCAACGTAGTTGAAAGTTTTGGAAATGAGGTCTTTTGAGATATCCATTTTTTTCAAGGTAGTCGAAAGTTCTGGAAATTATGTCTTTGAGAATGACAACCCCTCCAGTCCTCAGGGCAAGGGTTGTAAATTATGCCCTGGGGGCATATGAGGTTTTTATAGAAAGCGTTGTGGTAAAACTTCAAAAAGGGGTCATTCGATTGAAAATTGAAGGGGCTAGTGCCCTTTTTAATAGTCGTAAGTGAATGGAGAGCAACTAACACCCCTCTCACGCCCACCATTTCCGCAAACACATTCAATTATAATTTTGAGATAGCCATTTTGTTTTACGTAGTTGAAGGTTCTGGAAATTATGATTTTGAGGATGACAAACCCCCCAAACCCGTCAGGGCAAGGGTTTTAAGTTATGTCCTGGGGGAAAATAAGGTTTTTATAGAATGCGTTTTCGTAGAGATTGGAGGGCAACTAGCCCCCCCTCTCACACCCACCATTTCCCCAAAAACATCCAATCAAAATTTTCAGATATCTATGTTGTTCAACCTAGTTGAAAATTCTGGATATTAGGTCTTTGAGGATGATAATCCCACACGGCCCTCAGATTAAGGGTTGTAAGTTATACCCTGGGAGCATGTAAGGTTTTTATGGAAAGATTTGTCATAGAAACTTCAAAAAGTGCTCATTCGATTGGAAATTGAGAGGGGTATTGCCATTTTCAATAGTCGAAAGTAATCGGAGGGAGAATCTCCCCCCCCCCAATGCCTATCATTTCTCCAAAGATTCCCGATCAACATTTTGATATGGCAAATTTGTTCAACGTAGTTGAAAGGTCTTGAAATTATGTCTTTGAGGATGATAACCCTCCCCCCCATAGCCCTTCTTACACGAGTTGTAATTTATGCCCTTGGGCATAAATTACGCACATAACATTTTTTTAGAAAGTTTTGTCGAAGAAGCTTCAAAAAGGGCTAATTCGATTGGAAATTGAGAGGACTAGTGCCTGTTTTGTTAGTCGAAAGTGATCAGAAGGCAAATGACTCCCTCCACGCCTATCACTTCCTCAAACAATTCCAATCAAAATGTTGATATAGGCATTCTTTTAAGCCCATGAGAAAGGTGTGGAAGTTATGTCTTTGAGGATAAAATTTCCCCAGCCCTCAGGGTTGGTGATCAGAGGGCAGCTACCCTCTCATCCCTATTTACACGTTACAAAGTCCCGAAAGGCGTCTAATAAAAATTTTGAGATAACCGTTCTATTTAAAATAGTCTAAATATCTTATAACAAGGCTTTTGGGGTCAAAAGAAACCCCAGAGATTAGGGGCAAGGGTTGTAAGTTATGCCCAGGGGATATTTAAGGTTTTTATGGAAGGGATGGTTGTTTAACTTCAGAAGAGGCTCATTCTTTCTCCATGAAAAAGACTATGTCAGTATAAAACGAACAGAAATTAATTAAAAAACTTTTCGCACAACATGAGTTTTTAAAACAAAGTAAAGAAATCCATTAAACCAATAATGAACAAAAATACAATCAAATAATCTACCAAGCGTACAACTACCATAAATCAGTATCAATACAATTTGAGTTTGACTTATTTTAATTTCTGTTTGTTTCGGGTTTCATTTATTTATTGATACTGATTTGTGGCAGTTGTATGCTTGGTAGATTATTTGATTCGGTTTTTGTTCATTTTTGGTTTAAAGGAGTTCTTTACTTTTTTTTTGAAAAACTTATTTTGTGCGAAAAGTTTTTTTGATTAATCATAGGCAGCGCAATGGCGCTGCCTAAGTAAAGAACGATGATGGCACAATATATTGTTATTATTAATTTTCGTTTTCCTTTAGACCAGGGCACTTCGTATCGAAGGAGTTGTAGAAACTCCCAAAAGGGCTCATTCAATTGGAAACTGGAGTGGCTTGGGCCCTATTTTATAGTCGAAAGTGATTGGAAGGCAACTAACACCCCTTCCAGGCCCACCATTTCCCCAAACACATCCAATCAAAATTTTCAGATAACTATTTTGTTTAGCATAGTTGATTTCTAGATAGAAATTATGTTTTTGAGGCGGACACTCCCTCACAGCCGTCATGGTAAGGATTGTAAGTTATGCCCTGGGGGGCATATTAGGTTTTTATAGAAAGCGTTGTCGTATAAACTTCAAAAAAGGCTTATTCGATTGGAAATTCAAAGGGCTAGTGCCCTTTTCAGTTGCCGAAAGTGATGGGAGGGCAACTAACCCCCCTCTCACACCCACTTTTTCCCCAAACACATCCAATCAAAATTTTGAGATAGCCATTTTGTTCAACGTTGTTGAAAGTTCTCGAAATTAGGTCTTTGAGGATGGCAACCCCCCACAGCCCTCAGGGCAAGGGTTGCAAGTTATGCTCTCGGGGCATATAAGGTTCTTATAGAAAGCGCTGTCGTAGAAATTTCAGAAAGGGCTCATTTGATTGGAAATTGAAATGGCCAGTGCTTTTTTAAAAGTCAATAGTGATTGGAAGGCAACTAACGCCCCTTCCACGCCCACATTTTATCCAAACAACCAATCAAAATTTTGAGACAGCCATCTCTGTTCAAAGTATTTGAAAGGTTCAGAAATTATATCTTTGAGGATGAAACTCCCCCCACAACCCTCAGGGTAAGGGTTGTAAGTTATGCCCTGAGGGCATATAAGGTTTTTATTGAAAGCTTTTTCGTAGAAACTTGAAAAAGGGCTCATTTGATTGGAAATTCAACGTGCTAGTGCCATTTTTAATAGTCAAAAGTGATTTGAAGGCAAATACCCCCCTCCCCCTCACGCCCAGTTTTCCCCCAAACACATCCAATCAAAATTTTTAGATAGCCATTTAGTTCAACGTAGTTAAAAGTTTTCGAAATTAGGTCTTTGAGGATGATAACCCTCTCAGAGCCCTCGGGGAGATAAATAGATAGATAAATTGTATTTAATACAAATATAAATAAAACAAATAATTAAATAAAGCCAACAGGGAGCTAAACTCGAAAGGAAGGCTAACAATTATTACAATGAGTTCAATTACACCAAAAATAAAGATAAAGAAGATAAACCAAAAAACATCATAACATATAGAAGGACGAGCCTACGAAGAAGCGAGTGAGCGAATAGGGGGGGGGGGTAACAAGAATTTGTGATTCATAAAAATAAATCACCGGAGACTGAATATCATAATGCCAGAGTGATAACTGCCATTTCCTAAGTTGATTAAGGTTTAATATATGAAGAAATAAAAATAAAGTTTTTGTTTCAGAAGGATTCTGAAGTCGTGCAGGACGATGAAATAAATTACCAAGGATTTTTACGGCTTGATTTTGCAATGTCTGGAGGTGTTTAAAATGATTAGGAAATGTATTTAGGTAAATAATGGGAAAATATCTAAGGTATGATTCTATCAAAGAATGATAAAGGGTTTTAATAATTGAAAAAGAAAAACATACTTTAAGCGATATAAACATCCTAAATTTTGGGCTAATTTTATACAGAGATGGTCAGAATGACTACGGAAACAAAAAAGCTCATCAAGAATAATCCCCAAAAATCTATATATCTTAACCCGTCTAATTCTACACCCAGAAACAACTAACTCATCAATCTCAACCTTAGCAACTCCTTGCTTAGATCTCCCAAAAACCATAAATTCTGTCTTAGACAAATTGAGAACTAGGCGATTACAAGAAAACCACTGGATAACTGAATTGAATTCAGACCCCATGTTCTCGATTAATAATGAAGAGGTTTTAGCAGTAGAGATGCCCCAATTGATCGTGACAGCACACCATATATGGGCATAGAGTCCCTAGGGAGAACACCTGTGCTGTCAGTCCGACAGGACACCATATATGGGCATGGAATCCCCAGGGAGAACACATATCCGAGAAAGTGATTGCCTAACCTAGTCTAACCTCATGAGCTCGTGATGGGGGCATCATATATGGGCAGAGAGTCCCTAGGGAGATGGTTTTTGTCACTGAGAATGAAAAAACAGGATTTTTCTCACTTTGATGTATTTCCAAGGAGAATTGTCTCCGGGCGAAGTTTATTAATGTCTTTGGAGTTCGTCCAGGAGAATTGTTTCCGGGCGAAGTTTATTAATGTCTAACAGGTGATGTCAAGGTTGATTGATTTGTCACGAAAGGGGAATTAATTTATTGTTTCTAAGGGGAATTATTGATCTACGAAAGGGGAATTAATTTGTTGTTTCTAAGGGGAATTATTGATTCACGAAAGGGGAATTAATTTGTTGTTTCTAAGGGGAATTATTGATTCAAGAAAGGGGAATTAATTTGTTGTTTCTAAAGGGAATTATTGATTCACGAAAGGGAATTATAAATGATATCACTTGTTCCATAGGATTTATATGGGACTCTAAAGAGATAAATTAATATTCTATTTTTAAATACGGCTTCATTGATCTTTAAGTCGGAGAGATAAATTGATATTCTAACGAAACCTTAATAGTGTAGCTAGGAACATTTATGAGATGAAGAGATTAACGCGGGAAAGGGTTCCCTAGGAATTTCAAATGTGACAGCGCAGTGATGCCAAAACAAAAGGAACACGTAGAAATTACGTTTAGGGATTAATTGGGTGAAACCGTTTTATGCATTTTAGGGAATTATTTGGGCGAAACAGTTTGAAGCATTGTTAAACACGATTGGCTGAAATAAAAGCGGAACTCTTAAAATCACAACAACTGAAGGTCAGTAAATAATCGCTGTGTTTTTTTTGGTTAAACACGATTGGTTGAAACAAAAGCAGAACTTTTAAAATCACAACAACTAAAGGACAGTAAATAATTCCTTTGTTTTTTTTATTGTTAAACACGATTGGCTGAAATAAAAGCAGAACTTTTAAAATCACAACAACTAAAGGTCAGAAAATAATTCCTTTGTTTTTGTTTGTTAAACACGATTGGTTGAAACAAAAGCAGACCTTTTAAAATCACAACAACTAAAGGACAGTAAATGATTCCTTTGTTTTTTTTTTTGTTAAACACGATGGGCTTAAATAAAATCGTAACTTTTAGAATAAATACACCTGATGTTATGTAAATGGTTCCTTTGTTTTTTTTTGTTAAACACTATTGGATGAAGCAAAAGCTGAAATTTTATAATAACAAAAACTGAAGGACAGTAAATAATTCATTTGTTTTTTTTGTTAAACACAATTGTTTGAAATAAAAGAGTAAATTTTAAAATCAAAACAACTGATGGTCAGTAAATGATTCATATGTTTTTTTTGTTAAGCACTATTGGCTGAAAAAAAAGCGGAACTTTCAAAATCACAACAACTCATGGTCAGTAAATAATTCCTTTGCTTTTTTTTTGTTAAACACAATTGCCTGAAATAAAAGCGGAACTTTTAAAATCACAACAACTGAAGGTCAGTAAATAATTCCTTTGTTTTTTTTGTTAAACACGATTGGCTGAAATAAAAGCAGAACTCTTAAAATCACAACAACTAAAGGTCAGTAAATGATTCCTTTGTTTTTTTTTGTTAAACACGATTGGCTGAAACAAAAGCAGAACTTTTAAAATGAATCATTTACTGACCTTTAGTTGTTTTGATTTTAAAAGTTCTGCTTTTATTTCAGCAAATCGTGTTTAACAAAAAAACAAAGGAATTATTTACTGTCCTTTATTTGTTGTGATTTTAAAAGTTCTGCTTTTGTTTCAGCCAATCGTGTTTAACAAAAAAAAACAGAGGAATCATTTATTGACCTTTAGTTTTTGTGATTTTAAAAGTTCCTCTTTTTTTTCAGCCAATCTTTTTTAACAAAAAAAAAGGAATTATTTAATGACCTTAATTTTTTTTAATTTATAAGTTAATCTTTTATTTCAACCAATCATTTTTAACAAAAAAAAAACAAAGGAATCATTTACTTTCCTTCAGTTGTTGCGACTTTTAAATTTCCGCTTTTGATTCTACTAATCGTGTTTAACAAAAAAAAAGGAAACATTTACTGACCTTTAGTTGTTGTGATTTTAAAAGTTCTGCTTTTGTTTCAGCCAATCGTGTTTAACAAAAAAAACAAATGAATCATTTACTGACCTTTAGTTGTTGTGATTTTAAAAGTTCCTCTTTTGTTTCAACCAATCGTGTTTAACAAAAAAAAACAAAGGAGTCATTTACTGACCTTTAGTTGTTCTTACTTTAAGATTTCCTATTTTATTTAAGCGAATCTTTTTTAAAAAAAACAAAGGAACTATTTACTTACTTTTAGTTGTTTTGATTTTAAAATTTCTGCTTTTTTTTAAGAAAATATTTTTTAACAAAAAAAAAACAAAGGAATCATTTAATGACCTTTATTGGTTGTGATTTGAAAAGTTCTGATTTTTTTTCAGCCAATCGTGTTTAACAAAAACAAAACAAAGGAATCAGTTACTGTACTTTCGTTGTTGTGATTTTAAAAGTTATGCTTTTATTTCAGCCAATCGTGTTTCAAAAAAAAACGGAATTATTTAATGTCCTTTTGTTGTTGTGATTTTAAAAGTTCTGCTTTTGTTTCAACCAATCGTGTTTAACAAAAAAAAAAAAACAAAGGAATTTACTGACCTTTAGTTGTTGTGATTTTAAGATTTCAGCTTTTTTTTAATCCAATCGTGTTTAAAAAAAAAAAAACAACGGAATTATTTACTGACCTTTAGTTGTTGTGATTTTAAAAGTTCTGCTTTTGTTTCAACCAATCGTGTTTAACAAAAAAAAAAAACAAAGGAATTTACTGACCTTTAGTTGTTGTGATTTTAAAAGTTCTGCTTTTTTTTCAGCCAATAGTTTTTAACAAAAAAAAAACAAAGGAATAATTCAATGACCTTAAGTTTTTGTGATTTTAAAAGTTACGCTTTTTTTTAATCCAATAGTTTCTAACAAAAAAAAAACAAAGGAATAATTTAATGTCCTTCAGTTGTTGTGATTTTAAAAGTTACTCTTTTATTTCAGCCAATCGTGTTTAACAAAAAAAGAAAGGAATCATTTACTGACCTTTAGTTGTTGTGATTTTAAAAGTTCTGCTTTTGTTTTAGCCAATCGTGTTTAACAAAAAAAACAAAGGAATCATTTACTGACCTTTAGTTGTTGTGATTTTAAAAGTTCCTCTTTTGTTACAACCAATCGTGTTTAACAAAAAAACAAAGGAATCATTTACTGACCTTCAGTTTTTGTGATTTTAAAAGTTCTGCTTTTGTTTCAACAAATCGTGTTTAACAAAAAAAAACAAAGGAATCATTTACTGACCTTTAGTTGTTGCGATTTTAAAAGTTCTGCTTTTGTTTCAACCAATTGTGTTTAAAAAAAAAAAGGAAATATTTAATGACCTTTAGTTATTTTAAAAGTTAAGCTTTTATTTCAGCCAATCGTGTTTAACAAAAAAAAAAACAAAGGAATCATTTACTGACCTTTAGTTGTTGTTATTTTAAAAGTTCCGCTTTTATTTCAGTCAATCATGTTTAACAAAAAAAAAGGAATTATTTAATTACAAACCTTTTTTGTTATTTTAAAAATTCTGATTTTGTTTCAACCAATCTTGTTTAACAAAAAAAAACAAAGGAATTATTTAATAACCTTCTGTTTCTGTTATTTTAAAATTTCTTCTTTTACTTCAGCCAATCTTGTTTAACAAAAAAAAAACAAAGGAATTATTTACTGACCTTAAGTTGTTGTTATTTTAAAATTTCATATTTTTTTTAAGCCAAGAATTTTTAAAAAAAAAAAAACAAAGGAACTATTTAATGAACTTTAGTTGTTGTGATTTTGAGATTTCTGCTTTTTTTTAAGCCAATCGTTTTTAACAAAAAAAAACAAAGGAATCATTTACTGACCTTTAGTTGTTGTGATTTTAAAAGTTTCTCTTTTATTTCAGCCAATCGTGTTTAACAAAAAAAACAAAGGAATCATTTACTGACCTTTAGTTGTAGTGATTTTAAAAGTTCTGATTTTGTTTCAGCCAATCTTTTTTAACAAAAAAAAGGAAACATTTACTGACCTTTAGTTGTTGTGATTTTAAAAGTTCCTCTTTTTTTTCAGCCAATCGTGTTTAACAAAAAAAAACAAATTAATCATTTAATGACCTTTAGTTGTTGTGATTTTAAAATTTACGCTTTTATTTCAGCCAATTGTATTTAAAAAAAGAACAAAAGGAATTATTTACTTACCTTCTGTTGTTGTGATTTTAAAAGTTCCGCTTTGTTTAAGCCAATCGTGTTTAACAAAAAAAACAAAGGAATTATTTACTAACCTTCAGTTGTGATTTTAAGAGTTCCGCTTTTATTTCAGCCAATCGTGTTTAAAAAAAAAAAATGAAATATTTACTGACTTTTAGTTGTTTTAATTATAAAAGTTATGCTTTTTTTTAAGAAAATCGTTTTTAACAAAAAAAAAACAAAGGAATAATTTACTGTCCTTTAGTTGTTGTGATTTGAAAAGTTCTGCTTTTTTTTCAACCAATCGTGTTTACTAAAAAAAAACAAAGGAATTATTTTCTGACCTTTAGTTGTTGTGATTTTAAAAGTTCTGCTTTTATTTCAGCCAATCGTGTTTCACAAAAAAAACGGAATTATTTACTGTCCTTTAGTTGTTGTGATTTTAAAAGTTCTGCTTTTGTTTCAACCAATCGTGTTTAACAAAAAAAAAAAACAAAGGAATTTACTGACCTTTAGTTGTTGTGATTTTAAGAGTTCTGCTTTTATTTAAGCCAATCGTGTTTAACAAAAAAAAACAACGGAATTATTTACTGACCTTAAGTTGTTGTTCAACCAATCGTGTTTAACAAAAAAAAACAAAGGAATGATTTAATGACCTTAAGTTTTTGTGATTTTAAAAGCTACGCTTTTATTTAAGCAAATCGTGTTTAACAAAAAAAAACAAAGGAATCATTTAATGACATGCAGTTGTTGTGATTTTAAAAGTTCCTCTTTTATTTCAGCCAATCGTGTTTAACAAAAAAAAAAAAAAGGAATCATTTACTGACCTTTAGTTTTTGTGATTTTAAAAGTTCTGCTTTTGTTTCAGCCAATCGTGTTTAACAAAAAAAAACAAAGGAATCATTTACTGACCTTTAGTTGTTGTGATTTTAAAAGTTCCTCTTTTGTTTCAACCAATCGTGTTTAAAAAAAAAAAACAAAGTAATCATTTACTGACCTTCAGTTGTTGTGATTTTAAAAGTTGTGCTTTTGTTTCAACAAATCGTGTTTAACAAAAAAAACAAAGGAATCATTTACTGACCTTTAGTTGTTGAGATTTTAAAAGTTATGCTTTTGTTTCGACCAATCGTTTTTAACAAAAAAAAGGAAATATTTAATGACCTTTAGTTATTTTAAAAGTTAAGCTTTCATTTAAGACAATCGTTTTTAACAAAAAAAAACAAAGGAATCATTTACTGACCGTCAGTTGTAGTGATTTTAAGAGTTACGCTTTCATTTAAGCCAATCATTTTTAACAAAAAAAGGAATTATTTACTGACCTTCAGTTGTTGTAATTTTAAAAGTTCTGCTTTTATTTCAGCCAATCGTGTTTAACAAAAAGAAAAACAAAGGAATTATTTACTGACCTTTAGTTGTTGTGATATTAAAAGTTCTGCTTTTGTTTCAACCAATCATGTTTAACAAAAAAAAAACAAAGGAATTATTTAATGACCTTAAGTTGTTCTGATTTTAAAAGTTCCTCTTTTGTTTCAGCCAATCATTTTTAACAAAAAAAAACAAAGGAACTATTTAATGACATTAAGTTGTTGTTATTTTGAAATTTATGCTTTTGTTTCATCCAATCGTTTTTAACAAAAAAAAACAAAGGAATCATTTACTGACCTTTAGTTGTTGTGATTTTAAAATTTCCTCTTTTATTTCAGCCAATAATGTTTAAAAAAAAAAAACAAAGGAATCATTTACTAACCTTTAGTTGTAGTTATTTTAAAATTTCTGCTTTTGTCTAAGCCAATCGTGTTTAACAAAAACAAGGAAACATTTACTGACCGTTAGTTGTTGTGATTTTAAAAGTTACTCTTTTTTTTCAGCCAATCGTGTTTAAAAAAAAAAAAAAAAAATAATCATTTAATTACCATTATTTGTTGTGATTTTAAAATTTCAGCTTTTATTTAAGCCCATGTTATTTAAAAAAAAAAACAAAAGGAATTATTTACTTACCTTCTGTTGTTGTGATTTTAAAAGTTCCGCTTTGTTTCAGCCAATCGTGTTTAACAAAAAAAACAAAGGAATTATTTACTAATCTTAAGTTGTGATTTTAAGAGTTCCGCTTTTATTTCAGCCAATCGTGTTTAACAAAAAAAACAAAGGAATCGTTTACTGACCTTCAGTTGTTGTGATTTCAAAAGTTCCTCTTTTATTTCAGCCAATTGTGTTTAAAAAAAACAAAGGAATCATTTACTGACCTTTAGTTGTTGTCAATTTAAAAGTTCTGCTTTTGTTTCAACCAATCGTGTTTAACAAAAAAAAACAAAGGAATCATTTACTGACCTTTAGTTGTTTTGATTTTAAAAGTTTCTCTTTGGTTTCAACCAATCGTGTTTAAAAAAAAAACAAATGAATCATTTACTGACATTTAGTTGTTTTGATTTTAAAAGTTCTGATTTTATTACAGCAAATCGTGTTTAACAAAAAAAACAAAGGAATTATTTACTGTCCTTTATTTGTTGTGATTTTAAAAGTTCTGCTTTTGTGTCAACCAATCGTGTTTAACAAAAAAAAACAAAGGAATTATTTTCTGACCTTTAGTTGTTGTGATTTTAAAAGTTCCGCTTTTATTTCAGCCAATCGTCTTTAACAAAAAAAAAACAAAGGAATTATTTAATGACCCTTAGTTGTTTTTATTTTAAAATTTCCTATTTTATTTCAAAAAAAAAAACAAAGGAATCATTTACTGACCTTTAGTTTTTGTGATTTTAAAAGTTCCTCTTTTATTTCATCCACTCGTTTTTAACAAAAAAAAAAGAAAGGAATCATTTACTGACCTTTAGTTGTTGTGATTTTAAAAGTTCTGCTTTTTTTTCAACCAATCGTGTTTAACAAAAAAAACAAAGGAATAATTTATTGACCTTTAGTTTTTTTGATTTTAAAAGTTCCTCTTTTGTTTCAACCAATAGTGTTTAACAAAAAAAAACAAAGGAATCATTTACTGACCTTCAGTTGTTGTGATTTTAAAAGTTCTTCTTTTGTTTCAACCAATCGTGTTTAACAAAAAAAAAACAAAGGAATCATTTACTGACCTTTAGTTATTGTGATTTTAAAAGTTCTGCTTTTGTTTCAACCAATCGTGTTTAACAAAAAAAAGGAAATATTTACTGACCTTTAGTTGTTGTAATTTTAAAAGTTCTGCTTTTGTTTCATACAATCTTGTTTACCAAAAAAAAAACAAAGGAATCATTTACTGTCCTTTATTTGTTGTGATTTTAAAAGTTCTGCTTTTGTTTCAACCAATCGTTTTTAACAAAAAAAACAAAGGAATTATTTTCTGACCTTCAATTGTTGTTATTTTAAGAGTTATGCTTTTATTTCAGCCAATCGTGTTTAACAAAAAAAAAACAATGGAATTATTTACTGACCTGCAGTTGTTGTGATTTTAAAAGTTCCGCTTTTATTTAAGCCAAATTTGTTTAACAAAAAAAAAAACAAAGGAATTATTTACTGACCATGAGTTGTTGTGATTTTAAAAGTTCCTCTTTTATTTCAAAAAAAAACAAAGGAATCATTTACTGACCTTTAGTTGTTGTGATTTTAAAAGTTCCGCTTTTATTTCAGCCAATCGTGTTTAACAAAAAAAAAAGAAAGGAATCATTTACTGACCTTCAGTTGTTGTGATTTTAAAAGTTCTGCTTTTGTTTCAGCCAATCGTGTTTAACAAAAAAAAACAAAGGAATCATTTACTGACCTTTAGTTGTTGGGATTTTAAAATTTCCTCTTTTGTTTCAACCAATCGTGTTTAAAAAAAAAACAAAGGAATTATTTACTGACCATCATTTGTTGTGATTTTAAAATTTCCGCTTTTATTTCAACAAAACGTTTTTAACAAAAAAAAAAAAAGGAATCATTTACTGATCTTTAGTTGTTGTGATTTCAAAAGTTATGCTTTTATTTAAGCAAATCTTGTTTAAAAAAAAAAATGAAATATTTAATGAACTTTAGTTGTTGTAATTTTAAAAGTTCTGCTTTTCTTTCAACCAATCGTGTTTAACAAAAAAAAACAATGGAATTATTTACTGACCTTCAGTTGTTTTGATTTTAAAAGTTCTGCTTTTGTTTCAACCAATCTTGTTTAAAACAAAAAAAACAAAGGAATTATTTAATGACCTCCAGTTGTTGTGATTTTAAAAGTTAAGCTTTTATTTAAGCCAATCTTTATTATCAAAAAAAAAAACAACGGATTCATTTTATTACTTTCTTTTGTTTTGATTTTAAATTCTCTTATTTTTTTTAATCCAAACGTTTTTAACAAAAAACAAAAACAAAGGAATCATTTACTGACCTTTAGTTGTTGTGATTTTAAAAGTTCCTCTTTTATTTCAGCCAATCGTGTTTAACAAAAAAAAAGAAAGGAATCATTTACTGACCTTTAGTTGTTGTGATTTTAAAAGTTCGGCTTTTGTTTCAGCCAATCGTTTTTAACAAAAAAAACAAAGGAATCATTTATTGACCTGTAGTTGTTGTGATTTTAAAAGTTCTGCTTTTGTTTCAACCAATCGTGTTTAACAAAAACAAAGGAAATATTTACTGACCTTTAGTTGTTGTGATTTTAAAAGTTCTGCTTTTGTTTCAGCCAATCGTGTTTAACAAAAAAAAACAAAGGAATCATTTACTGACCTTCAGTTGTTGTAAATTTAAAAGTTCTGCTTTTGTTTCAACCAATCGTGTTTAACAAAAAAAACAAAGGAATCATTTACTGACCTTTAGTTGTTGTGATTTTAAAAGTTCTGCTTTTGTTTCAACCAATCGTGTTTAACAAAAACAAAGTAAATATTTACTGACCTTTAGTTGTTGTGATTTTAAAAGTTCTGCTTTTGTTTCAGCCAATCGTGTTTAACAAAAAAAAAACAAAGGAATCATTTACTGTCCTTTAGTTGTTGTGATTTTAAAAGTTCTGCTTTTGTTTCAACCAATCGTGTTTAACAAAAAAAACAAAGGAATTATTTTCTGACCTTTAGTTGTTGTGATTTTAAAAGTTCTGCTTTTATTTCAGCCAATCGTGTTTCACAAAAAAAATCGGATTTATTTGTCCTTTAGTTGTTGTGATTTTAAAAGTTCTGCTTTTGTTTCAACCAATCGTGTTTAACAAAAAAAAAACAAAGGAATTATTTACTGACCTTTAGTTGTTGTGATTTTAAAAGTTCCGCTTTTATTTATGACAATCGTGTTTAACAAAAAAAAACAACGGAATCAGTTAATGACCTTAAGTTTTTGTTATTTTAAAAGTTCCGCTTTCATTTCAGCCAATCGTGTTTAACAAAAAAAAAACAAAGGAATCATTTACTGACCTTTAGTTGTAGTGATTTTAAAAATTCCTCTTTTATTTCAGCCAATCGTGTTTAACAAAAAAAAGGAATTATTTACTGACCTTCAGTTGTTGTAATTTTAAAAGTTCTGCTTTTGTTTCAACCAATCTTGTTTAACAAAAAAACAAAGGAATTACTTACTGACCTTTATTTGTTGTGATTTTAAAAGTTCTGCTTTTGTTTAAACCAATCGTGTTTAAAAAAAAAAAACAACAAAGGAATTATTTACTGACCTTCAGTTGTTGTGATTTTAAAAGTTCCTCTTTTGTTTCAGCCAATCGTGTTTAACAAAAAAAAAACAAAGGAACTATTTACTGACCTTTAGTTGTTGTGATTTTAAAAGTTCTGCTTTTGTTTCAGCCAATCGTGTTTAACAAAAAAAAACAAAGGAATCATTTACTTTACTTTAGTTGTTGTTATTTTAAAAGTTCTGCTTTTGTTTAAACCAATCGTGTTTAAAAAAAAAAAAAAAAGGAATTATTTTCTGACCTTTAGTTGTTGTGATTTTAAAAGTTCTGCTTTTATTTCAGCCAATCGTGTTTCACAAAAAAACGGAATTATTTACTGTCCTTTAGTTGTTGTGATTTTAAAAGTTCTGCTTTTGTTTCAACCAATCGTGTTTAACAAAAAAAAAAAAACAAAGGAATTTACTGACCTTTAGTTGTTGTGATTTTAAGAGTTCCGCTTTTATTTCAGCCAATCGTTTTTAACAAAAAAAAACAACAACCGAAGTATTTACTGACCTTAAGTTGTTGTTCAAACAATCGTTTTTAACAAAAAAAAACAAAGGAATAATTTACTGACCTTCAGTTTTTGTGATTTTAAAAGCTACGCTTTTATTTAAGCCAATCGTGTTTAACAAAAAAAACAAAGGAATCATTTACTGACCTTTAGTTGTTGTGATTTTAAAAGTTCCTCTTTTATTTCAGCCAATCGTGTTTAACAAAAAAAAAGAAAGGAATCATTTACTGACCTTTAGTTGTTGTGATTTTAAAAGTTCTGCTTTTGTTTCAGCCAATCGTGTTTAACAAAAAAAAAACAAAGGAATCATTTACTGACCTTTAGTTGTTGTGATTTTAAAAGTTCCTCTTTTGTTTCAGCCAATCGTGTTTAACAAAAAAAAACAAAGGAATCATTTACTGACCTTCAGTTTTTGTGATTTTAAAAGTTCTGCTTTTGTTTCAACCAATCGTGTTTAACAAAAAAAAAGGAATCATTTACTGACCTTTAGTTGTTGCGATTTTGAAAGTTCTGCTTTTGTTTCAACCAATCGTGTTTAACAAAAAAAAAGGAAATATTTACTGACCTTTAGTTATTTTAAAAGTTCCGCTTTTATTTCAGCCAATCGTGTTTAACAAAAAAAAAACAAAGGAATCATTTACTGACCTTTAGTTGTTGTGATTTTAAAATTTCCTCTTTTATTTCAGCCAATAGTGTTTAACAAAAAAAAAAGGAATTATTTAATGACCTTAAGTTTTTGTGATTTTAAAATTTCTGCTTTTTTTTAATCCAATCGTGTTTAACAAAAAGAAAAACAAAGGAATTATTTAATGACCTTTTGTTGCTGTGATTTTAAAAGTTCTGATTTTATTTAAACCAACCGTGTTTAACAAAAAAAAAAAAAAACAAAGGAATTATTTAATGACCTTTAGTTGTTGTGATTTTAAAACTTCCTCCTTTGTTTCAGCCAATCGTGTTTAACAAAAAAAAAACAAAGGAACTATTTACTGACCTTTAGTTGTTGTGATTTTAAGAGTTCTGCTTTTGTTTCAGCCAATCGTGTTTAACAAAAAAAACAAATGAATCAATTACTGACCTTCAGTTGTTGTGATTTTAAAAGTTCCGCTTTTATTTCAGCCAATCGTGTTTAAAAAAAAAAACAAAAACAAAGGAATCATTTACTGACCTTCAGTTGTTGTGATTTTAACAGTTCTGCTTTTATTTCAGCCAATTGGGTTTAACAAAAAAAAAGGAATCATTTACTGACCTTTAGTTGTTGTGATTTTAAAAGTTCCTCTTTTATTTCAGCCAATCGTGTTTAACAAAAAAAAAACAAATGAATCATTTACTGACCTTTAGTTGTTGTGATTTTAAAAGTTCCGCTTTTATTTAATCCAATTGTATTTAAAAAAAGAACAAAAGGAATTATTTACTTACCTTCTGTTGTTGTGATTTTAAAAGTTCCGCTTTTATTTCAGCCAATCGTGTTTAACAAAAAAAACAAAGGAATTATTTACTAATCTTCAGTTGTGATTTTAAAAGTTCCGCTTTTATTTCAGCCAATCGTGTTTAACAAAAAAAAACAAAGGAATCATTTACTGACCTTCAGTTGTTGTGATTTTTAAAGTTCCTCTTTTATTTCAGCCAATTGTGTTTAAAAAAAAAACAAAGGAATCATTTACTGACATTTAGTTGTTGTCATTTTAAAAGTTCTGATTTTTTTTCAACCAATCGTGTTTAACAAAAAAAACAAAGGAATCATTTACTGACCTTTAGTTGTTTTGATTTTAAAAGTTTCTCTTTGGTTTCAACCAATCGTGTTTAAAAAAAAACAAATGAATCATTTACTGACCTTTAGTTGTTTTGATTTTAAAAGTTCTGCTTTTATTTCAGCAAATCGTGTTTAACAAAAAAAAAAAAGGAATTATTTACTGTCCTTTATTTGTTGTGATTTTAAAAGTTCTGCTTTTGTTTCAACCAATCGTGTTTAACAAAAAAAACAAAGGAATTATTTTCTGACCTTTAGTTGTTGTGATTTTAAAAGTTCCGCTTTTATTTCAGCCAATCGTCTTTAACAAAAAAAAACAAAGGAATTATTTACTGACCATGAGTTGTTGTGATTTTAAAAGTTCCTCTTTTATTTCAAAAAAAAACAAAGGAATCATTTACTGACCTTTATTTGTTGTGATTTTAAAAGTTACTCTTTTATTTCAGCCAATAGTGTTTAACAAAAAAAAAGAAATGAATCATTTACTGACCTTTAGTTTTTGTTATTTTAAAATTTCTGCTTTTTTTTAAGCCACTCGTTTATAACAAAAAAAAACAAAGGAATAACTTACTGACAGTGAGTTGTTTTTATTTTTGAATGTCATCTATTGTTAAAAAAAAACTTTTATACCAAAAAAAAACAAAGGATCATTTAATGGCCTTTATTTTTTGTGAAATTAAAAGTTATTATTTTTTTTAAACAAAAAGTGCTTAACAAAAAAAAACAAAGGAATATGTTTATTACCGTTAGTTGTTGTGATTTTAAAAGTTCTGCTTTTTTTTCAGCCAATCGTGTTTAGCAAAAAAACAAATGAATCATTTACTGACCTTTAGTTGTTGTGATTTTAAAAGTTCCTGCTTTTGTTTCAACCAATAGTGTTTAACAAAAAAAAAAAAGGAATCATTTACTGACCTTCAGTTGTTGTGATTTTAAAAGTTCTGCTTTTGTTTCAACCAATCGTGTTTAACAAAAAAAAAACAAAGGAATCATTTACTGACCTTTAGTTGTTGTGATTTTAAAAGTTCTGCTTTTATTTCAGCCAATCGTGTTTCAAAAAAAAACGGAATTATTTACTGACCTTTAGTTGTTGTGATTTTAAAAGTTCTTCTTTTGTTTCAACCAATCGTGTTTAACAAAAAAAAACAAAGGAATTTACTGACCTTTAGTTGTTGTGATTTTAAAAGTTCAGCTTTTATTTAAGCCAATAGTGTTTAACAAAAAAAAACAACACGTTGTTAAACGTGTTTAACAAGTAAATAATGAACGATTGGCTGAACAACTAAAGGTCAGTAAATTCCTTTGTTTTTTTTTGTTAAACACGATTGGTTGAAACAAAAGCAGAACTTTTAAAATCACAACAACTAAAGGACAGTAAATAATTCCGTTTTTTTTTTGAAACACGATTGACTGAAATAAAAGCAGAACTTTTAAAATCACAACAACTAAAGGTCAGAAAATAATTCCTTTGTTTTTTTTTAGTAAACACGATTTTTTTAAAAAAAATCATAAATTTTAAAATAACAACAAATAAATGAAATTAAATGATTCCTTTGTTTTTTTTTTGTTAAACAAGATTAGATGAAAAAAAAGCAGAACTTTTATAATCACAAAACCTAATAGTCAGTAAATATTTCCTTTTTTTTTGTTAAACAAGATTGGTTGAAAAAAAAGAAGAAATTTTAAAATAACAATAACTAAAGGTCAGTAAATGATTCCATTGTTTTTTTTTTTGTTAAACACGTTTGGCTGAAACAAAAGCAGAACTTTTAAAATCACAACAACTGAAGGTCAGTAAATGATTCCTTTGTTTTTTTTGTTAAACACTATTGGTTGAAACAAAAGAGGAACTTTTAAAATCACAACAACTAAAGGTCAGTAAATGATTCATTTGTTTTTTTTTGCTAAACACGATTGGCTGAAACAAAAGCAGAAATTTTAAAATCACAACAATTAAAGGTCAGTAAATGATTCCTTTTTTTTTTTTTGTTAAACACGATTTGTTGAAACAAAATCAGAACTTTTAAAATCACAATAACTGAAGGTCAGTAAATGATTCCTTTGTTTTTTTTTTTTTAAAAACGTTTGGTTGAAACAAAAGCAGAAATTTTAAAATCACAACAACTGAAGACCAATAAATAATTCTTTTGTTTTTTTTTGTTAAAAAGGATGTGCTGAAACAAAAGACGAACTTTTAAAATCCCAACAACTAAAGGTAAGTAAATAATTCCTTTCTTTTTTTTTGTTAAACTCGAATGGCTGAAATAAAAGATGAACTTTTAAATTCACAACAGCTAAAGGTCATTAAATGATTAAATTGTTTTTTTTGAAATAAAAGAGGAACTTTTAAAATCACAACAACTCATGGTCATTAAATAATTCCATTGTTTTTTTTTTGTTAAACACGATTGGCTTAAATGAAAGCGTAACTTTTAAAATCGCAACAACTAAAGGTCATAAAATAATTCCTTTTTTTTTGTTAAACACGATTGGTTGAAAAAAAAGCAGAACTTTTAAAATAACAACAACTAAAGGACAGTAAATAATTCCTTTGTTTTTTTTTTTTAAAAACGATTTGCTGAAATAAAAGCATAACTTTTAAAATCAAAACAACTAAAGGTCAGTAAATATTTCATTTTTTTTGTTAAACACTATTGGTTTAAAAAAAATCATAACTTTTAAAAAAACAAACAATAAAGTTAATTGACTTAGTCCTTTGTTTTTTTTTTTGTTAAAAACGATTGTCTTAAAAAAAAGCATAAATTTTAAAATCACAAAAAATGAAGGCCAGTAAATTATCCTTTGTTTTTTTTTGTTAAACACTATTTGGTTAAAAAAAAGATGAACTTTTAAAATCACAAAAACTAAAGGTCAGTAAATGATTCATTTGTTTTTTTTTGCTAAACACGATTGGCTGAAACAAAAGCAAAACTTTTAAAATCACAACAACTAAAGGTCAGTAAATGATTCCTTTGTTTTTTTGTTAAACACGATTGGCTGAAATAAAAGCGGAAAGCTCAAAATCAAAAACAATGACTTTCATTGAATGATGACTTTGTTTTTTTTTTGTTAAACACGATGTGGTTAAAATAAAAACGGAACTTTTAAAATAAGTAAAAACAAAGGATAGTAAATAATTCAATTGTTTTTTTTTGTTAAACATGCTGGGCTGAAACAAAAGCAGAACTCTTAAAAATCACAAAAACTAAAGGTCAATAAATGATTCCTTTTTTTTTGTTAAACACGATTGGCTGAAACAAAAGCAGAACTTTTAAAATCACAACAACTAAAGGTCAGTAAATGATTCCTTTCTTTTTTTTTGTTAAACTCGAATGGCTGAAATAAAAGAGGAACTTTTAAAATCACAACAACTAAAGGTCAGTAAATGATTCCTTTGTTTTTTTTGGAAATAAAAGAGGAACTTTTAAAATCAAAACAACTAATGGTCAGTAAATAATTCCTTTGTTTTTTTTTGTTAAAGACGATTGGCTGAAATAAAAGCGGAACTTTTAAAATCACAACAACTAAAGGTCAGAAAATAATTCCTTTTTTTTTGTTAAACACGATTGGTTGAAACAAAATCAGAACTTTTAAAATCACACCAAATAAAGGACAGTAAATAATTCCTTTGTTTTTTTTTGTTAAACACGATTTGCTGAAATAAAAGCAGAACTTTTAAAATCAAAAAAACTAAAGGTCAGTAAATGATTCATTTGTTTTTTTTAAACACGATTGGTTGAAACAAAAGAGGAACTTTTAAAATCAAAACAACTAAAGGTCAGTAAATGATTCCTTTGTTTTTTTTTTTGTTAAACACGATTGGTTGAAAAAAAAGCAGAAATTTTAAAATCACAACAACTAAAGGTCAGTAAATGATTCCTTTGTTTTTTTTTTTAAACACAATTGGCTTAAATAAAATAGTAACTTTTAAAATCACAACAACTGAAGGTCAGTAAACGATTCCTTTGTTTTTTTTGTTAAACACGATTGGCTGAAATAAAAGCGGAACTCTTAAAATCACAACAACAGAAGGTAAGTAAATAATTCCTTTTGTTCTTTTTTTAAATACAATTGGCTGAAATAAAAGCGGAACTTTTAAAATCACAACAACTAAAGGTCAGTAAATAATTCCTTTGTTTTTTTTGTTAAACACGATTGGCTGAAACAAAGCGGAACTTTTAAAATCACAACAACAGAAGGTAAGTAAATAATTACTTTTGTTTTTTTTTTTAAATACAATTGGCTGAAATAAAAGCGGAACTTTTAAAATCACAACAACTAAAGGTCAGTAAATGATTCATTTGTTTTTTTTTTGTTAAACACGATTGGCTGAAACAAAAGAGGAACTTTTAAAATCACAACAACTAAAGGTCAGTAAATGTTTCCTTTTTTTTGTTAAACACAATTGGCTGAAACAAAAGCAGAACTTTTAAAATCACAACAACTAAAGGTCAGTAAATGATTCCTTTGTTTTTTTTTGTTAAACACGATTGGCTGAAATAAAAGAGGAACTTTTAAAATCACAACAACTGAAGGTCAGTAAATGATTCCTTTTTTTTTTTTGTTAAACACGATTGGCTGAAAAAAAAGCAGAACTTTTAAAATCACAACAACTAAATGTCAGTAAATAGTTCCTTTGTTTTTTTTTTGTTAAACATGATTGGCTGAAACAAAAGAGGAACTTTTAAAATCACAACAACTAAAGGTCAATAAATGATTCCTCTGTTTTTTTGTTAAAAACGATTGGTTTAAACAAAAGCAGAACTTTTAAAATCACAACAACTAAAGGTCAGTAAATGATTCCTTTGTTTTTTTTTTTTAAACACGATTGGCTGAAACAAAAGCAGAACTTTTAAAATCACAACAACTAAAGGTCAGTAAATATTTCCTTTTTTTTTGTTAAACACGATTGGTTGAAACAAAAGCAGAACTTTTAAAATCACAACAACTAAAGGTCAGTAAATGATTCCTTTGTTTTTTTTGTTAAAAACGATTGGCTGAAACAAAAGCCGAACTTTTAAAATCACAACAACTAAAGGTCAGTAAATGATTCCTTTCTTTTTTTTGTTAAACACGATTGGCTTAAATTAAAGATGAACTTTTAAAATCACAACAACTGACGGTCATTAAATGATTCCTTTGTTTTTTTTGTTAAACCCTTTGGGCTTAAAAAAAATATTTAAATTAAAAATCAAAACTACTGTCTGTAATTAAATAAGTCCTTTTTTTTTTTTTTTTTAAAAACGATTTAATGAAATAAAAGCGGAACTTTTAAAATCACGACAACTGAAGGTCAGTAAATAATTCCTTTTTTTTTTTCTGTTAAAAACGATTGGCTAAAAAAAAAGCAGAACTTTTAAAATTACAACAACTAAAGGTAAGTAAATATTTCATTTTTTTTGTTAAACACGATTGGTTGAAACAAAAGCAGAACTTTTAAAATCACAACAACTAAAGGTCATTAAATGATTCCCTTGTTTTTTTTTGTTAAACACGTTTGGTTTAAAAAAAAGCAGAACTTTTAATTTCACAAAAACTGAAGGTCAGTAAATGACTCCATTGTTTTTTTTTGTTAAACACGATTGGTTGAAACAAAAGAGGAACTTTTAAAATCCCAACAACTAAAGGTCAATAAATGATTCCTTTGTTTTTTTTTTTGTTAAACACGATTGGCTGAAACAAAAGCAGAACTTTTAAAATCACAACAACTAAAGGTCAGTAAATGATTCCTTTTTTTTTGTTAAACACGATTGGCTGAAATAAAAGAGGAACTTTTAAAATCACAACAACTAAAGGTCATTAAATGATTCCTTTGTTTTTTTTTTAAATAAAAGAGTAACTTTTAAAATCACAACACCTCATGGTCATTAAATAATTCCTTTTTTTTTTTTTTTTTAAAGACGTTTGGCTTAAATAAAAGCGGAACTTTTGAAATAACAACAACTGAAGGTCAGTAAATAATTCCATTGTTTTTTTTGTTAAACACGATTGGCTTAAATAAAAGCAGAACTTTTAAAATCACAAAAAATAAAGTTCATTAAATAATTCATTTGTTTTGTTTTTTTTAAACACGTTTGGTTTAAAAAAAAGCAGAACTTTTCAAATAAAAACAACTAAAGGTAATTAAATGAGTTCTTTGTTTTTTTTTTGTTAAAAACGTTGTTCGGAAAAAAAAGCATAAATTTTAAAATTAAAACAACTAAAGGTCAGTAAATATTTCATTTTTTTTGTTAAACACGATTGGTTGAAACAAAAGCAGAACTTTTAAAATCACAACAACTAAAGGTCAGTAAATGATTCCTTTGTTTTTTTTTGTTAAACACGATTGGTTGAAACAAAAGCAGAACTTTTAAAATCACAACAACTGAAGGTCAGTAAATGATTCCTTTGTTTTTTTTGTTAAACACGATTGGTTGAAACAAAAGATGAACTTTTAAAATCACAACAACTAAAGGTCAGTAAATGATTCATTTGTTTTTTTTGCTAAACACGATTGGCTGAAACAAAATCAGAACTTTTAAAATCACAACAATTAAAGGTCAGTAAATGATTCCTTTGTTTTTTTTTGTTAAACACGATTGGTTGAAACAAAAGCAGAACTTTTAAAATCACAACAACTAAAGGTCAGTAAATGATTCCTTTGTTTTTTTTTTGTTAAACACGATTGGTTTAAAAAAAAGCATAACTTTTAAATTCACAAAAAATGAAGGTCAGTAAATGATCCTTTTTTTTTTTTTGTTAAACAAGATTGGTTGAAAAAAAAGATGAAATTTAAAAATCACAAAAACTAAAGTTCAATAAATGATTCCTTTGTTTTTTTTTTTTAAACACGATTGGCTGAAACAAAAGCAGAACTTTTAAAATAACAACAACTAAAGGTCAGTAAATAATTCCTTTCTTTTTTTTTGTTAAACTCGAATGGCTGAAATAAAAGAGTAACTTTTAAAATCACAACAACTAAAGGTCATTAAATGATTCCTTTTTTTTTTTTGAAATAAAAGAGGAACTTTTAAAATCACAACAACTCATGGTCAGTAAATAATTCCTTTGTTTTTTTTGTTAAAGACGATTGGCTGAAACAAAAGAGGAACTTTTAAAATCACAACAACTAAAGGTCAGTAACTAATTCCTTTTTTTTTGTTAAACACGATTGGTTGAAACAAAAGCAGAACTTTTAAAATCACAACAACTAAAGGACAGTAATTAATTCCTTTGTTTTTTTTTGTTAAACACGATTGGTTGAAACAAAAGCAGAACTTTTAAAATCACAACAACTAAAGGTCAGTAAATATTTCCTTTTTTTTGTTAAACACGATTGGTTGAAACAAAAGCAGAACTTTTAAAATCACAACAACTAAAGGTCAGTAAATGATTCCTTTGTTTTTTTTTTTTTAAACACGATTGGTTGAAACAAAAGCAGAAATTTTAAAATAACAAAAACTGAAGTCCAGTAAATGATTCCTTTGTTTTTTTTTGTTAAACACGATTGGTTGAAACAAAAGAGGAACTTTTAAAATCACAACAACTAAAGGTCAGTAAATGATTCATTTGTTTTTTTTTGCTAAACACGATTGGCTGAAACAAAAGCAAAACTTTTAAAATCACAACAATTAAAGGTCAGTAAATGATTCATTTGTGTTTTTTTATTAAACACGATTGGTTGAAATAAAAGCGGAACTCTTAAAATCACAACAACTGAAGGTCAGTATATGATTCCTTTGTTTTTTTTGTTAAACACGATTGGCTGAAATAAAAGCAGAACTTTTAAAATCACAACAACTGATGTTCAGTAATTAATTCCTTTGTTTTTTTTTTGTTAAACACGATTGGTTGAAACAAAAGAGGAACTTTAAAAATCACAAAAACTAAAGGTCAATAAATGATTCCTTTTTTTTTGTTAAACACGATTGGCTGAAACAAAAGCAGAACTTTTAAAATCACAACAACTAAAGGTCAGTAAATGATTCCTTTCTTTTTTTTTGTTAAACTCGAATGGCTGAAATAAAAGAGGAACTTTTAAAATCACAAAAACTAAAGGTCAGTAAATGATTCCTTTGTTTTTTTTGGAAATAAAAGAGGAACTTTTAAAATCACAACAACTCATGGTCAGTAAATAATTCCTTTTTTTTTTTTTGTTAAAGACGATTGGCTGAAACAAAAGCGGAACTTTTAAAATCACAAAAACTAAAGGTCAGAAAATAATTCCTTTTTTTTTTGTTAAAAACGATTGGTTGAAACAAAAGCAGAACTTTTAAAATCACAACAAATAAAGGACAGTAAATAATTCCTTTTTTTTTTTTGTTAAACACGATTTGCTGAAATAAAAGCAGAACTTTTAAAATCAAAACAACTAAAGGTCAGTAAGTGATTCATTTGTTTTTTTTAAACACGATTGGTTGAAACAAAAGAGGAACTTTTAAAATCAAAACAACTAAAGGTCAGTAAATGATTCCTTTGTTTTTTTTGTTAAACACGATTGTTTGAAAAAGAAGCAGAACTTTTAAAATGACAACAACTAAAGGTCAGTAAATTATTCCTTTGTTTTTTTTTAAACACAATTGGCTTAAACAAAAGCGTAAATTTTAAAATCACAACAACTGAAGGTCAGTAAATGATTCCTTTGTTTTTTTTGTTAAAAACGATTGGCTGAAATAAAAGCGGAACTCTTAAAATCACAACACCAGAAGGTAAGTAAATAATTCCTTTTGTTCTTTTTTTAAATACAATTGGCTGAAATAAAAGCGGAACTTTTAAAATCACAACAACTAAAGGTCAGTAAATAATTCATTTGTTTTTTTTTTTAAACACGATTGGCTTAAAAAAAGCGGAACTTTTAAAATCACAACAACAGAAGGTAAGTAAATATTTCCTTTTGTTCTTTTTTTTAAATACAATTGGCTGAAATAAAAGCGGAACTTTTAAAATCACAACAACTAAAGGTCAGTAAATGATTAATTTGTTTTTTTTGTTAAACACGATTGGCTGAAACAAAAGAGGAACTTTTAAAATCACAACAACTAAAGGTCAGTAAATGTTTCCTTTTTTTTGTTAAACACAATTGGCTGAAACAAAAGCAGAACTTTTAAAATCACAACAACTAAAGGTCAGTAAATGATTCCTTTGTTTTTTTTTGTTAAACACGATTGGCTGAAATAAAAGTGGAACTTTTAAAATCACAACAACTAAAGGTCAGTAAATGATTCCTTTGTTTTTTTGTTAAACACGATTGGTTGAAACAAAAGCAAAACTTTTAAAATCACAACAACTAAAGGTCAGTAAATAGTACCTTTGTTTTTTTTTTTGTTAAACACGATTGGCTGAAACAAAAGAGGAACTTTTAAAATCACAACAACTAAAGGTCAATAAATGATTCCTTTGTTTTTTTGTTAAACACGATTGGTTGAAACAAAAGCAGAACTTTTAAATTTACAACAACTGAAGGTCAGTAAATGATTCCTTTGTTTTTTTTTGTTAAACACGATTTGCTGAAAAAAAAGCAGAACTTTTAAAATCACAACAACTAAAGGTAAGTAAATATTTCCTTTTTTTTTGTTAAACACGATTGGTTGAAACAAAAGCAGAACTTTTAAAATCACAACAACTAAAGGTCAGTAAATGATTCATCTGTTTTTTTTGTTAAACACGATTGGTTGAAACAAAAGCAGAACTTTTAAAATCACAACAACTAAAGGTCAGTAAATGATTCCTTTCTTTTTTTTTTAAACACGATTGGATTAAATAAAAGTGTAACTTTTAAAATCAATACAACTACATGTCTTTAAATGTTTCCTTTGTTTTTTTTTGTTAAACACAATTGGTTTAAATAAAAGCGGAACTTTTAAAATCAAAAAAACTGAAGGTCAGTAAATGATTTCTTTGTTTTTTTTTGTTAAAAAAGATTGGCTGAAAAAAAAGCATAAATCTTCAAATCACAACAAATGAAGGTCAGTTAATGATTCCTTTGTTTTTTTTTTGTTAAAAACGATTTGCTGAAACAAAAGCAGAACTTTTAAAATTACAACAACTAAAGGTCAGTAAATATTTCCTTTTTTTTGTTAAAAAAGATTGGTTGAAACAAAAGCAGAACTTTTGAAATCACAACAACTCAAAGTCAGTAAATAATTCCATTGTTTTTTTATTAAACACGATTGGTTGAAACAAAAGCAGAACTTTTAAAATCACAACAACTGAAGGTCAGTAAATGATTCCTTTGTTTTTTTTGTTAAACACGATTGGTTGAAAAAAAAGAGGAACTTTTAAAATCACAACAACTAAAGGTCAGTAAATGATTCCTTTGTCTTTTTTGTTAAAAACGATTGGCTGAAACAAAAGCCGAACTTTTAAAATCCCAACAACTGACGGTAAGTAAATTATTCCTTTCTTTTTTTTTGTTAAAAACGATTGGTCGAAATAAAAGTTTAACTTATAAAATCAAAACAACTAAAGGTCATTAAATAATTCCTTTGTTTTTTTTTAAATAAAAGAGTAAATTTTAAAATAAAAAAAACTCATGGTCATTAAACAATTCATTTGTTTTTTTTTGTTAAATACGATTGTATGAAATAAAAGCGGAACTTTGAAAATAACAACAACTGAAGGTCAGTAAATAATTCCATTGTTTTTTTTGTTAAACACGATTGGCTGAAATAAAAGCAGAACTTTTAAAATCACAACAACTAAAGGTCAGAAAATAATTCCTTTTTTTTTTTTTGTTAAACACGATTGGTTGAAACAAAATCAGAAATTTTAAAATCACAACAACTAAAGGAAATTAAATTATTCCTTTGTTTTTTTTTTGTTAAAAACGATTAGCTGAAACAAAAGCAGAACTTTTAAAATCACAACAACTAAAGGTCAGTAAATATTTCCTTTTTTTGTTAAACAAGATTGGTTGAAACAAAAGCAGAACTTTTGAAATCACAACAACTGAAGGTCAGTAAATGATTCCTTTTTTTTTTTTTTTTTAAAAACGATTGGTTGAAACAAAAGCAGAACTTTTAAAATCACAACAACTGAAGATCAGTAAATGATTCCTTTGTTTTTTTTGTTAAACACGATTGGTTGAAACAAAAGAGGAACTTTTAAAATCACAAAAACTAAAGGTCAGTAAATGATTCCTCTGTTTTTTTTTGTTAAACACGATTGGCTGAAACAAAAGCAGAACTTTTAAAATCACAACAACTAAAGGTCAGTAAATGATTCCTTTCTTTTTTTTTGTTAAACACGATTGGCTGAAATAAAATAGGAACTTTTAAAATCACAACAACTAAAGGTCATTAAATGATTCCTTTTTTTTTTTTTGAAATAAAAGAGGAACTTTTAAAATCACAACAACTCATGGTCAGTAAATAATTCCTTTGTTTTTTTTTTGTTAAATACGATTGGCTGAAATAAAAGAGTAAATTTTAAAATCACAACAACTAAAGGTCATAAAATAATTCCTTTGTTTTTTTCTGTTAAACACGATTGGCTTAAAAAAAAGCAAAACTTTTAAAATCACAACAAATAAAGTACAGTAAATAATTCCTTTTTTTTTGTTAAACACGATTGGCTGAAATAAAAGCAGAACTTTTAAAATCAAAACAACTAAAGGTCAGTAAATGATTCATTTGTTTTTTTTTAAACACGATTGGTTGAAACCAAAGAGGAACTTTTAAAATCAAAACAACTAAAGGTCAGTTTTTTTGGCCTTTGTTTTTTTTGTTGAACACGATTGGTTGAAACAAAAGCAGAACTTTTAAAATCACAACAACTAAAGGTCAGTAAATGATTCCTTTGTTTTTTTTTAAACACAATTGGCTGAAATAAAAGCGGAACTTTTCAAATCACAACAACTGAAGGTCAGTAAATGATTCCTTTGTTTTTTTTTGTTAAACACGATTGGCTTAAATAAAACCGGAACTTTTAAAATCACAACTGAAGGTCAGTAAATAGTTCATTTGTTTTTTTTTGTTAAACACGATTGGCTGAAACAAAAGCGGAACATTTAAAATCACAACACCATAAGGTAAGTAAATATTTCCTTTTGTTCTTTTTTTTAAATACAATTGGCTGAAATAAAAGCGGAACTTTTAAAATCACAACAACTAAAGGTCAGTAAATGATTCATTTTTTTTTTTTGTTAAACACGATTGGCTGAAAAGAAAGATGAACTTTTAAAATCACAACAACTAAAGGTCATTAAATGTTTCCTTTTTTTTTGTTAAAAAAGATTGGCTGAAAAAAAAGCAGAACTTTTAAAATCACAACAACTAAAGGTCGGTAAATAATTCCTTTGTTTTTTTTTGTTAAACACGATTTGATTAAATAAAAGAGGAAAATTTAAAATCAATAAAACTGAATGTCATTAAATTATTAATTTGTTTTTTTTTGTTAAAAGCTATTGGTTGAAACAAAATCGTAACTTTCAAAATCACAAAAACTGACGGTCATTAAATTGTTCCTTTGTTTTTTTTTGTTAAAAACGATTGGCTGAAAAAAGAGAGGAACTTTTAAAATCACAACAACTGAAGGTCAGTAAATAATTAATTTGTTTTTTTTTGTTAAACACGATTGGTTGAAACAAAAGCAGAACTTTTAAAATCACAGCAACAAAAGGTCAGTAAATAATTCCTTTGTTTTTTTTTGTTAAACACGATTGGTTGAAACAAAAGCAGAACTTTTAAAATCACAACAACTGAAGGTCAGTAAATAATTCCTTTTTTTTTTGTTAAACATGATTGGCTTAAATAAAAGAGTAACTTTTAAAATCACAACAACTAAAGGTCATTAAATTATTCCTTTGTTTTTTTTTGTTAAAAACGATTGGCTTAAATAAAAGCTGAACTTTTAAAATAACTAAAGGTCAGTAAATATTTCCTTTTTTTTGTTAAACACAATTGGTTGAAACAAAAGCAGAACCTTTAAAATCGCAACAACTAAAGGTCAGTAAATGATTCCTTTGTTTTTTTTTTGTTAAACACGATTGGTTGAAACAAAAGCAGAACTTTTAAAATCACAACAACTAGAAGGTCAGTAAATAATTCCTTTTTTTTTTTTGTTAAACACGATTGGTTGAAAAAAAAGCAGAATTTTTAAAAACACAACAACTCAAGGTCATTAAATAATTACTTTTTTTTTGTTAAACATTATTGGATGAAATAAAATATGAACTTTTAAAATAACAAAAAATAAAGTTCAGTAAATGATTCCTTTGTTTTTTTTTGTTAAACACGATTGGCTGAAATAAAATCAGAACTTTTAAAATCACAAAAACTGAAGGTCAGTAAATGATTAATTTGTTTTTTTTTTGTTAAACACGATTTGTTGAAAAAAAAGATGAACATTTAAAATCACAACAACTAAAGGTCAGTAAATGATTCCTTTGTTTTTTTTTTGTTAAACACGATTGGCTAAAAAAAAAGCAGAACTTTTAAAATCACAACAACTAAAGGTCAGTAAATGATTCCTTTCTTTTTTTTGTTAAACACGATTGGCTGAAATAAAAGAGGAACTTTTAAAATCACAACAACTAAAGGTCAGTAAATGATTCCTTTGTTTTTTTTTGTTAAACACGATTGGCTGAAATAAAAGCGGAACTTTTAAAATCACAAAAACTGAAGGTCAGTAAATTATTCATTTGTTTTTTTTTGTTAAACACGATTGGTTGAACAACAACTGAAGGTCAGTAAATAATTCCTTTGTTTTTTTTTGTTAAACACGATTGGCTGAAATAAAAGCGGAACTTTTAAAATCACAACAACTAAAGGTCAGTAAATTCCTTTGTTTTTTTTGTTAATCACGATTGGTTGAAACAAAAGCAGAACTTTTAAAATCACAACAACTAAAGGACAGTAAATAATTCCGTTTTTTTGTGAAACTCGATTGAATTAAATAAAATCATAAATTTTAAAATCTCAACAACTAAATTTCATAAAATAATTCCTTTGTTTTTTTTTTGTTAAACAAGATTGGTTGAAACAAAAGCAGAACTTTTAAAATCAAAAAAACTAAAGGACATTAAATGATTCCTTTGGTTTTTTTTTGTTAAACACGATTGGCTGAAACAAAAGCAGAACTTTTAAAATCACAACAACTAAAGGTCAGTAAATATTTCCTTTTTTTTTGTTAAACACGATTCGTTGAAACAAAAGCAGAACTTTTAAAATCACAACAACTAAAGGACAGTAAATAATTCCGTTTTTTTTGTGAAACACGATTGGCTGAAATAAAAGCAGAACTTTTAAAATCACAACAACTAAAGGTCAGAAAATAATTACTTTGTTTTTTTTTTGTTAAAAACGATTGGCTGAAAAAAAAGCAGAAATTTTAAAATCAAAACAACTAAAGGTCAGTAAATATTTCCTTTTTTTTTGTTAAACACGATTGGTTGAAACAAAAGCAGAACTTTTAAAATCACAACAACTAAACGTCAGTAAATGATTCCTTTGTTTTTTTTTGGTTAAACACGATTGGTTGAAACAAAAGCAGAACTTTTAAAATCACAACAACTGAAGGTCAGTAAATGATTCCTTTGTTTATTTTTGTTAAACACGATTGGCTCAAACAAAAGCAGAACTTTTAAAATCACAACAACTAAAGGTCAGTAAATGATTCCTTTCTTTTTTTTGTTAAATACGATTGGCCGAAATAAAAGAGGAACTTTTAAAATCACAACAACTAAAGGTCAGTAAATGATTCCTTTGTTTTTTTTTTGAAATAAAAGAGGAACTTTTAAAATCACAACAACTAAAGGTCAGTAAATGATTCCTTTTTTTTTTTTGTTAAACACGATTGTCTCAAACAAAAGCAGAACTTTTAAAATCACAACAACTAAAGGTCAGTAAATGATTCCTTTCTTTTTTTTGTTAAATACGATTGGCCGAAATAAAAGAGGAACTTTTAAAATCACAACAACTAAAGGTCAGTAAATGATTCCTTTGTTTTTTTTTTTAAATAAAAGAGGAACTTTTAAAATCACAACAACTCATGGTCAGTAAACAATTCCATTGTTTTTTTTTTGTTAAATACGATTGGCTTAAATAAAAGCGGAAATTTTAAAATCACAACAACTGAAGGTCAGTAAATAATTCCATTGTTTTTTTTTGTTAAACACGATTGGCTGAAATAAAAGCAGAACTTTTAAAATCACAACAACTAAAGGTCAGAAAATAATTCCTTTGTTTTTTTTTGTTAAACACGATTGGTTGAAACAAAAGCAGAACTTTTAAAATCACAACAACTAAAGGTCAGTAAATGATTCCTTTGTTTTTTTTTGGAATAAAAGAGGAACTTTTAAAATCACAACAACTCATGGTCATTAAATAATTCCTTTGTTTGTTTTTTTGTTAAACACGATTGGCTGAAATAAAAGCGGAACTTTTAAAATCACAACAACTGAAGGTCAGTAAATAATTCCATTGTTTTTTTTTGTTAAACACGATTGGCTGAAATAAAAGCGGAACTTTTAAAATCACAACAACTGAAGGTCAGAAAATAATTCCTTTTTTTTTTGTTAAACACGATTGGTTGAAACAAAAGCAGAACTTTTAAAATCACAAAAAATCATGGACAGTAATTAATTCCTTCGTTTTTTTTTAAACACGATTGGCTTAAATAAAAGCAGAACTTTTAAAATCAAAACAACTAAAGGTCAGTAAATTATTCATTTGTGTTTTTTTAAACACGATTGGTTGAAACCAAAGAGGAACTTTTAAAATCAAAAAAACTAAAGTTCAGTAAATGATTCCTTTGTTTTTTTTTGTTAAAAACGATTGGTTGAAACAAAAGCAGAACTTTTAAAATGACAACAACTAAAGGTCAGTAAATGATTCCTTTGTTTTTTTTAAACACAATTGGCTGAAACAAAAGAGGAACTTTTAAAATCACAACAACTAAAGATCAGTAAATGATTCCTTTTTTTTTGTTAAACACGATTGGCTGAAACAAAAGCAGAACTTTTAAAATCACAACAACTAAAGGTCAGTAAATGATTCCTTTGTTTCTTTTGTTAAACACGATTGGCTGAAATAAAAGAGGAACTTTTAAAATCACAACAACTAAAGGTCAGTAAATGATTCCTTTGTTTTTTTGTTAAACACGAGTGACTGAAACAAAAGCAGAACTTTTAAAATCACAACAACTCATGGTCAGTAAATAATTCCATTGTTTTTTTTTTTGTTAAACACGATTGGTTGAAAAAAAAGCATAACTTTTAAAATCACAACAACTGAAGGTCATTAAATAATTCCTTTTTTTTTTGTTAAACATGATTGGCTGAAATAAAAGAGGAACTTTTAAAATCACAACAACTAAAGGTCAGTAAATGATTCCTTTGTTTTTTTTGTTAAACACGATTGGCTGAAATAAAAGCGGAACTTTTAAAATAACTAAAGGTCAGTAAATATTTCCTTTTTTTTTGTTAAACACAATTGGTTGAAACAAAAGCAGAACTTTTAAAATCTCAACAACTAAAGGTCAGTAAATGATTCCTTTGTTTTTTTTTGTTAAACACGATTGGTTGAAACAAAAGCAGAACTTTTAAAATCACAACAACTAGAAGGTCAGTAAATAATTCCATTGTTTTTTTTGTTAAACACGATTGGTTGAAACAAAAGCAGAATTTTTAAAATCACAACAATTGAAGGTCAGTAAATAATTCCTTTTTTTTGTTAAACATTATTGGCTGAAATAAAAGAGGAACATTTAAAATCACAACAACTGAAGGTCAGTAAATAATTCCTTTGTTTTTTTTTGTTAAACACGATTGGCTGAAACAAAAGCAGAACTTTTAAAATCACAAAAACTGAAGGTCAGTAAATAATTCCTTTGTTTTTTTTTGTTAAACACGATTGGTTGTAACAAAAGAGGAACTTTTAAAATCACAACAACTAAAGGTCAGTAAATGATTCCTTTGTTTTTTTTGTTAAACACGATTGGCTGAAACAAAAGCAGAACTTTTAAAATCACAACAACTAAAGGTCAGTAAATGATTCCTTTCTTTTTTTTGTTAAACACGATTGGCTGAAATAAAAGAGTAACTTTTAAAAACACAACAACTGACGGTCATTAAATGTTTCATTTGTTTTTTTTTGTTAAACACGTTTGGCTTAAAAAAAAGCATAGCTTTTAAAATCACAAAAACTTAAGTTCATTAAATGATTCCTTTGTTTTTTTTTGTTAAACACGATTGGTTGAAAAACAACTGAAGGTCAGTAAATAATTCGGTTGTTTTTTTTGTTAAAAACGATTGGCTGAAATAAAAGCGGAACTCTTAAAATAAAAACAATTAAAGGTCAGTAAATTCCTTTGTTTTTTGTGTTAAACACGATTGGTTGAAACAAAAGCAGAACTTTTAAAATCACAACAACTAAAGGACAGTAAATAATTCCGTTTTTTTGTGAAACACTATTGACTGAAATAAAAGCGGAACTCTTAAAATCACAACAACTAAAGGTCAGTAAATGATTCCTTTGTTTTTTTTTGTTAAAAACGATTGGTTGAAAAAAAAGAAGAAATTTTAAAATAACAACAAATGAAGGTCAGTAAATGATTCCTTTGTTTTTTTTTTGTTAAACACGATTGGCTGAAACAAAATCAGAACTTTTAAAATCACAACAACTAAAGGTCAGTAAATATTTCCTTTTTTTTTTAAAAACGATTGGTTGAAACAAAAGCAGAACTTTTAAAATCACAACAACTAAAGGACAGTAAATAAGTCCGTTTTTTTGTGAAACACGATTGGCTGAAATAAAAGCAGAACTTTTAAAATCACAACAACTAAAGGTCAGAAAATAATTCCTTTGTTTTTTTTTTGTTAAACACGATTGGTTTAAACAAAAGCAGAACTTTTAAAATTAAAACAACTGAAGGTCAGTAAATATTTCCTTTTTTTTTGTTAAACACGATTGGTTGAAACAAAAGCAGAACTTTTAAAATCACAACAACTAAACGTCAGTAAATGATTCCTTTGTTTTTTTTTGGTTAAGCACGATTGGTTGAAACAAAAGCAGAACTTTTAAAATCACAACAACTGAAGGTCAGTAAAAGATTCCTTTGTTTTTTTTTGTTAAACACGATTGGCTGAAACAAAAGCAGAACTTTTAAAATCACAACAACTCAAGGTCAGTAAATAATTCCATTCTTTTTTTTTGTTAAACACGATTGGCTGAAATAAAAGAGGAACTTTTAAAATCACAACAAATAAAGGTCAGTAAATGATTCCTTTGTTTTTTTTGTTAAACACGATTGGCTAAAACAAAAGCAGAACTTTTAAAATCACAACAACTAAAGGTCAGTAAATGATTCCTTTCTTTTTTTTGTTAAACACGATTGGCTGAAATTAAAGAGTAACTTTTAAAATCAAAACAAATAAAGGTCAGTAAATGATTCATTTTTTGTTTTTTTTTGAAATAAAAGAGGAACTTTTAAAATCACAACAACTCATGGTCATTAAACAATTACTTTGTTTTTTTTTTGTTTAAGACGATTGGCTGAAATAAAAGCGGAACTTTTAAAATCAAAACAACTGAAGGTCAGTAAATAATTCCATTGTTTTTTTTTTGTTAAACACGATTGGCTGAAATAAAAGCAGAACTTTTAAAATTACAACAACTAAAGGTCAGAAAATAATTCCTTTGTTTTTTTTTGTTAAACACGATTGGTTGAAAAAAAAGCAGAAATTTTAAAATCACAACAACTAAAGGTCAGTAAATGATTCCTGTGTTTTTTTTTGTAATAAAAGCGGAACTTTTAAAATCAAAACAACTGAAGTTCATTAAACAATTCCTTTGTTTTTTTTTTGTTAAAGACGATAGGCTGAAATAAAAGAGGACCTTTAAATGTAACAAAAGCTAAAGGTCAGTAAATGATTCCATTGTTTTTTTTTGTTAAAACCGATTGACTAAAATAAAAGCGGAACTTTTAAAATCACAACAACTGAAGGTCAGTATATGATTCCTTTTTTTTTGTTAAACACGATTGGTTGAAACAAAAGCAGAACTTTTAAAATCACAACAACTCATGGTCAGTAAATAATTCCTTACTTTTTTTTTTAAACACGATTGGCTGAAATAAAAGCAGAACTTTTAAAATCACAACAACTGAAGGTCAGTAAATGATTCATTTGTTTTTTTTTAAAAACTATTGGTTGAAAAAAAAGAGGAACTTTTAAAATCAAAACCACTAAAGGTCAGTAAATGATTCCTTTGTTTTTTTTTGCTAAACACGATTGGTTGAAACAAAAGCAGAACTTTTAAAATGACAACAACTAAAGGTCAGTAAATGATTCCTTTGTTTTTTTTAAACACAATTGGCTGAAACAAAAGAGGAACTTTTAAAATCACAACAACTAAAGATCAGTAAATGATTCCTTTTTTTTTGTTAAACCCGATTGGCTGAAACAAAAGCAGAACTTTTAAAATCACAACAACTAAAGGTCAGTAAATGATTCCTTTGTTTTTTTTGTTAAACACGATTGGCTGAAATAAAAGAGGAACTTTTAAAATCACAACAACTAAAGGTCAGTAAATGATTCCTTTGTTTTTTTTTGTTAAACACGATTGGCTGAAACAAAAGCAGAACTTTTAAAATCACAACAACTAAAGGTCATTAAATATTTCCTTTGTTTTTTTTTGTTAAAAACGATTGGCTGAAACAAAAGCAGAACTTTTAAAATCACAACAAATAAAGGTCAGTAAATAATTCCTTTTTTTTTTTTGTTAAACACGATTGGTTGAAACAAAAGCAGAACTTTTAAAATCACAAGAACTGAAGGTCAGTAAATAATTCCTTTTTTTTTGTTAAACACGATTGGCTGAAATAAAAGAGGAACTTTTAAAATCACCACAACTAAAGGTCAGTAAATGATTCCTTTGTTTTGTTTGTTAAACACGATTGGCTGAAATAAAAGCGGAACTTTTAAAATAACAAAAACCGAAGGTCAGTAAATAATTCCGTTGTTTTTTTTTTGTTAAACACGATTGGCTGAAATAAAAGCGGAACTTTTAAAATCACAACAACTAAAGGTCAGTAAATAATTCCTTTGTTTTTTCTTGTTAAACACAATTGGTTGAAATAAAAGCAGAAATTTTAAAATCACAACAACTAAAGGACATTAAATAATTCCGTTTTTTTTTGTGAAACACTATTGGCTTAAATAAAAGCATAACATTTAAAATAAAAAAAACTAAAGGTCAGTAAATAATTCCTTTGTTTTGTTTTTGTTAAAAACTATTTGTTTAAAAAAAAGCAGAACTTTTCAAATAAAAAAAACTAAAGGTCAGTAAATGATTAATTTTTTTTTTTTTTTTAAAAACGATTGGCTGAAACAAAAGCAGAACTTTTAAAATCACAACAACTAAAGGTCAGTAAATATTTCCTTTTTTTGTTAACACGATTGGCTGAAACAAAAGAGGAACTTTTAAAATCACAACAACTAAAGGTCAGTAACTAATTCCTTTGTTGTTTTTTGTTAAACACGATTGGTTGAAACAAAAACAGAACTTTTAAAATCACAACAACTAAAGGTCAGTAAATATTTCCTTTTTTTTTGTTAAACACGATTGGTTGAAACAAAAGCAGAACTTTTAAAGTCACAAAAACTCATGGTCAGTAAATAATTCCTTTTTTTTGTTAAACACGATTGGTTGAAACAAAAGCGGAACTTTTAAAATCACAACAACTGAAGGTCAGTAAAGGATTCCTTTGTTTTTTTTTGTTAAACACGATTGGCTGAAAAAAAAGAGGAACTCTTAAAATCACATCTGAAGTTCATTAAATGATACCTTTTTTTTTTTTGTTAAACACGATTGGCTGAAACAAAAGCGGAACTTTTAAAATCACAACAACTAAAGGTCATTAAATGATTCCTTTCTTTTTTTTTGTTAAACACGATTGGTTGAAATAAAAGCGGAACTTTTAAAATCACAACAACTAAAGGTCAGTAAATGATTCCTTTGTTTTTTTTGTTAAACACGATTTGCTGAAATAAAAGAGGAGCTTTTAAAATAACAACAACTGACGGTCAGTAAATAATTCCGTTGTTTTTTTTTGTTAAACACGATTGGCTGAAATAAAAGCGGAACTTTGAAAATCACAACAATTTAAGGTCAATAAATAATTCCATTGTTTTTTTTTGTTAAACACGATTGGTTGAAACATAAGCAGAACTTTTAAAATCACAACAACTACAGGTAAGTAAATAATTCATTTTTTTTTTGTTAAACACGATTGTCTTAAATAAAATCGGAAATTTAAAAATCACAAAAACTGAAGGTCAGTAAATGGTTTATGTGTTTTTTTTTTGTTAAACACGTCGTATATAAACAAAAACGTAAAATTTATAATCAATACATAAAAAGTTCCTTTAGTGTACCATTTGTTTTTTTTGTTAAAAACGATGTCTATAAGTAAATGCGGACAGATTAAAATAACAACAGAAGGTCAGTAAATAAGTCCTTGTTTTTTTTTGTTAAAAATGATTGGCTTAAACAAAGCTGAACTTTTAAAATCACAACAACAGACGTTATTTAAATAATTCATTTTTTTCTTTTTTTAAATACAATTCGCTGAAATAAAAGTAGAACTCTTAAAATCACAACAACTAAAGGTCAGTAAATTATTACTTTGTTTTTTTTTTGTTAAACACGATTGGCTGAAACAAAAGAGGAACTTTTAAAATCACAACAACTCCCGATCAGTAACTGTTTACTTTGTTGTTTTTTTTTAAACACGATTGGTTTAAAAAAAAGCAGAACTTTTAAAATCACAACAACGGAAGGTCATTATATAATTCCTTTTTTTTTTATTAAGACCGATTGGCTTAAAAAAAAGCGGAAATTTTAAAATAACAAAAACTAATGGTCAGAAAATGATTCCTTTGTTTTTTTTTAAACACGATTGGCTGAAATAAAAGCAGAACTTTTAAAATGACAACAACTAAAGGTCAGTAAATGATTCCTTTGTTTTTTTTAAACACAATTGGCTGAAATAAAAGAGGAACTTTACAAAACACAACAACTGAAGGTCATTAAATTATTCCTTTTTTTTTTGTTAAACGCGATTTTATTAATTAAAAGCTTAACTATTAAAATAAAACACTATGGTTATTAAATAGTTCCTTTGTTTTTTTTGTTAAAAACTATGGTATTAAACAAAAGCGGACAATTTTAAATAATAAAAACAAACGGTCAGTAAATATTTCCTTTTGTTCTTTTTTTTAAATACATTTCGATTAAATAAAATTAGAAATCTTAAAAACAAAACAACTAAAGGTCAGTAAATTATTATTTTGTTTTTTTTTGTTAAACACGATTGGCTGAAACAAAAGAGGAACTTTTAAAATCACAACAACTAAAGGTCAGTAACTAATTCCTTTGTTTTTTTTTGTTAAACACGATTGGTTGAAACAAAAGCAGAACTTTTAAAATCACAACAACTAAAGGTCAGTAAATGATTCCTTTTTTTTTGTTAAACACGATTGGTTGAAACAAAAGCAGAACTTTTAAAATCACAACAACTGAAGGTCAGTAAATGATTCCTTTGTTTTTTTTTTGTTAAACACGATTGGTTGAAACAAAAGAGGAAATTTTAAAATCACAACAACTGAAGGTCAGTAAATGATTCCTTTGTTTTTTTTTGTTAAACACGATTGGTTGAAACAAAAGCAGAACTTTTAAAATCACAACAACTAAAGGTCAGTAAATTATTCCTTTCTTTTTTTTTTGTTAAACACGATTGGCTTAAATAAAAGAGGAACTTTTAAAATCACAAAACCTAAAGTTCAGTAAATTATTCCTTTTTTTTGTTTGTTAAACACGATTGGCTGAAATAAAAGCGGAGCTTTTAAAATAACAAAAACTGAAGGTCATTAAATAATTCTGTTTTTTTTTGTTAAACACTATTGGATTAAAAAAAATCGTAACTTTTAAAATCACAACAACGAAAGGTCATAAAATAATTCCATTTTATTGTTTTTGTTAAAAAAGATTGGATTAAAAAAAAGCAGAACTTTTCAAATCACAACAACTAAAGGACAGTAAATTATTCATTTGTTTTTTTTTGTTAAACACGATTGGGTGAAACAGAAGCAGAACTTTTAAAATTACAACAACTAAAGGTCAGTAAATATTTCCTTTTTTTGTTAACACGATTGGCTGAAACAAAAGAGGAACTTTTAAAATCACAACAACTACAGGTCAGTAAATAATTCCTTTGTTGTTTTTTTTTAAACACGATTGGTTTAAAAAAAAGCAGAACTTTTAAAATCACAACAACTAAAGGAAATTAAATAATTCCTTTTTTTTTTATTAAGACCGATTGGCTGAAACAAAAGCGGAAATTTTAAAATAACAACAACTAAAGGACAGTAATTAATTCATTTGTTTTTTTTTGTTAAACACGATTGGTTGAAACAAAAGCAGAACTTTTAAAATCACAACAAATAAAGGACAGTAAATAATTCCTTTGTTTTTTTTTGTTAAACACGATTTGCTGAAACAAAAGCAGAACTTTTAAAATCACAACAACTAAAGGTCAGTAAATATTTCCTTTTTTTTTGTTAAACACGATTGGTTGAAACAAAAGCAGAACTTTTAAAATCACAACAACTAAAGGTCTGTAAATGATTCCTTTTTTTTGTTAAACACGATTGGTTGAAACAAAAGCAGAACTTTTAAAATCACAACAACTGAAGGTCAGTAAATGATTCCTTTGTTTTTTTTGTTAAACACGATTGGCTGAAACAAAAGATTAACTTTTAAAATCACAACAAATACAGGTCAGTAAATTATTCCTTTGTTTTTTTTTTGTTAAACACGATTGGCTGAAACAAAAGCAGAACTTTTAAAATCACAACAAATAAAGGTCAGTAAATGATTCCTTTCTTTTTTTTTTAAACACGATTGGCTGAAATTAAAGAGGAAATTTTAAAATCACAACAACTAAAGGTCAGTAAATGATTCATTTTTTTTTTTTTTTAAAACCCTTTTGGTTAAAAAAAAAGCGTAACTTTAAAAATAACAACATAAGGTAATTAAATAATTCCTTTTTTTTTTTTTGTTAAACAAGTTTGGATGAAACAAAAGCGGAACTTTTAAAATCACAACAACTAAAGGTCAGAAAATAATTCCTTTGTTTTTTTTTGTTAAAAACCATTGGTTGAAAAAAAATCAGAAATTTTAAAATCACAACAACTAAAGGTCAGTAAATGATTCCTTTCTTTTTTTGTTAAACACGATTGGATGAAATTAAAGAGGAACTTTTAAAATCACAACAACTAAAGGTCAGTAAATTATTCCTTTGTTTTTTTTTGTTAAACACGATTGGCTGAAATAAAAGCGAAACTTTTAAAATAACAAAAACTGAAGGTCAGTAAATAATTCCGTTTTTTATTTTTTTAAACACGATTGGCTGAAACAAAAGAGGAACTTTTAAAATCACAACAACTAAAGGTCAGAAAATAATTCCGTTGTTTTTTTTTGTTAAACACAATTGGTTGAAACAAAAGCAGAACTTTTAAAATCACAACAACTAAAGGACAGTAAATAATTCCTTTGTTTTTTTTTTTAAACACGATTGGCTGAAATAAAAGCAGAACTTTTAAAATGAAAACAACTAAAGTTCAGTAAATGATTCATTTGTTTTTTTTTGTTAAACACAATTGGTTGAAACAAAAGCGGAACTTTTAAAATCACAACAACTAAAGGTCAGTAAATGATTCCTTTGTTTTTTTTGTTAAACACGATTGGTTGAAAAAGAAGCAGAACTTTTAAAATGACAACAACTAAAGGTCAGTAAATGATTCCTTTGTTTTTTTTAAACACAATTGGCTGAAATACAATAGGAACTTTTCAAATCACAACAACTGAAGGTAAGTAAATAATTCATTTGTTTTTTTTTGTTAAACACAATTGGCTGAATTAAAAGCGGAACTATTAAAATCACAACTGATGGTCCGTAAATAATTCCTTTGTTTTTTTTGTTAAACACGATTGGCTGAAACAAAGCGGAACTTTTAAAATCACAACAACTAAAGGTCAGAAAATAATTCCTTTGTTTTTTTTTGTTAAACACCATTGGTTGAAACAAAAGCAGAACTTTTAAAATCACAACAACTAAAGGTCAGTAAATGATTCCTTTCTTTTTTTTGTTAAACACGATTGGCTGAAATAAAAGAGGAACTTTTAAAATCACAAAAACTAAAGGTCAATAAATGATTCCTTTGTTTTTTTTTGTTAAACACGATTGGCTGAAACAAAAGCAGAACTTTCAAAATCACAACAACTAAAGGTCAGTAAATGATTCCTTTCTTTTTTTTTGTTAAACACGATTGGCTGAAATAAAAGAGGAACTTTTAAAATCACAACAACTGAAGGTCAGTAAATGATTCCTTTTTTTTTTTGTTTGTTAAACAATTTTTGCTGAAATAAAAGCTTAAATTTTAAAATAACAACAAATGAACTTAATTATATAATTCCTTTTTTTTTTTTTGTTAAAAATGTTTGGATAAAAAAAAAGCGGAGATTTTAAAATCAAAACAACTGAAGGTCAGTAAATAATTCCTTTGTTTTTTATTGTTAAACACGATTGGTTGAAACAAAAGCAGAACTTTTAAAATCACAACAACTAAAGGACAGTAAATAATTCCTTGTTTTTTTTGTGAAACACGATTGGCTGAAACAAAAGCAGAACTTTTAAAATCACAAAAACTCAAGGTCAGTAAATAATTCCTTTGTTTTTTGTTAAACACGATTGGTTGAAACAAAAGCAGAACTTTTAAAATCACAACAACTAAAGGTCAGTAAATAATTCCTTTGTTTTTTTTTGTTAAACACGATTGGCTGAATTAAAAGCGGAAATCTTAAAATCACAACTGATGGTTAGTAAATAATTCCTTTGTTTTTTTTTGTTAAACACGATTGGCTGAAACAAAGCGGAACTTTTAAAATCACAACAACTGAAGGTAAGTAAATAATTCCTTTTGTTATTTTTTTTAAATACAATTGGCTGAAATAAAAGCGGAACTTTTAAAATCACAACAACTAAAGGTCAGTAAATGATTCATTTGTTTTTTTTGTTAAACACGATTGGCTGAAACAAAAGAGGAACTTTTAAAATCACAACAACTAAAGGTCAGTAAATGATTCCTTTATTGTTTTTTGTTAAACACGATTGGTTGAAACAAAAGCAGAACTTTTAAAATCACAACAACTAAAGGTCTGTAAATGATTCCTTTTTTTTTGTTAAACACGATTGGTTGAAACAAAAGCAGAACTTTTAAAATCCAAACAACTGAAGGTCAGTAAATTATTCCTTTGTTTTTTTTTTGTTAAACACGATTTGCTGAAACAAAAGAGGAACTTTTAAAATCACAACAACTAAAGGTCAGTAAATGATTCATTTGTTTTTTTTTGTTAAACACGATTGGCTAAAAAAAAAGCAGAACTTTTAAAATCACAACAACTAAAGGTCAGTAAATGATTCCTTTCTTTTTTTTGTTAAACACGATTGGCTGAAATAAAAGAGGAACTTTTAAAATCACAACAACTAAAGGTCAGTAAATGATTCCTTTGTTTTTTTTTGTTAAACACGATTGGCTGAAATAAAAGCGGAAATTTTAAAATAACAATAACTTAATGTCTTTAAATAATTCCGTTGTTTTTTTTTGTTAAACACGATTGGCTGAAATAAAAGCGGAACTTTTAAAATCACAACAACTAAAGGTCAGTAAATAATTCCTTAGTTTTTTTTTGTTAAACACGATTGGTTTAAACAAAAGCAGAACTTTTAAAATCACAACAACTAAAGGACAGTAAATAATTCCGTTTTTTTTTGTGAAACACGATTGGCTGAAATAAAAGCAGAACTTTTAAAATCACAACAACTAAAGGTCAGAAAATAATTCCTTTTTTTTTTTTTGTTAAAAACGATTGGTTGAAACAAAAGCAGAACTTTAAAAATCACAACAACTAAAGGACAGTAAATGATTCCTTTTTTTTTTGTTAAACACGATTGGCTGAAACAAAAGCAGAACTTTTAAAATCACAACAACTAAAGGTAGGTAAATATTTCCTTTTTTTTGTTAAAAACGATTGGTTGAAACAAAAGCAGAACTTTTAAAATCACAACTACTGAAGGTCAGAAAATAATTCCTTTGTTTTTTTTGTTAAACACGATTGGTTGAAACAAAAGCAGAACTTTTAAAATCACAACAACTAAAGGAGATTAAATAATTCCTTTGTTTTTTTTGTTAAACACGATTGGCTGAAACAAAAGCAGAACTTTTAAAATCACAACAACTAAAGGTAATTAAATATTTCCTTTTTTTTTGTTAAACACGATTGGCTGAAAAAAAAGCAGAACTTTCAAAGTAGAAAAAACTGAAGGTCTTTAAATGATTCCTTTTTTTTTGTTAAAAAAGATTGGTTGAAACAAAAGCAGAACTTTTAAAATCACAAAAACTGAAGGTCAGTAAATAATTACTTTGTTTTTTTTTGTTAAACACGATTGGTTGAAACAAAAGAGGAACTTTTAAAATCACAACAACTAAAGGTCAGTAAATGATTCCTTTGTTTTTTTGTTAAAAACGATTGGTTGAAACAAAAGCAGAACTTTTAAAATCACAACAACTAAAGTTCAGTAATTGATTCATTTCTTTTTTTTTGTTAAACACGTTTGGATTAAATAAAATCCGAAATTTTAAAATCACTCCAACTAACGGTCAGTAAATGATTCATTTGTTTTTTTTTTGTTAAACACGATTTGCTGAAAAGAAAGAGGAACTTTTAAAATCAAAAAAACTGAAGGTCAGTAAATAATTCCTTTGTTTATTTTGTTAAACACGATTGGCTTAAATAAAAGCGGAACTTTTAAAATCACAACAACTAAAGGTCAGAAAATAATTCCTTTGTTTTTTTTTGTTAAACACCATTGGTTGAAACAAAATCAGAACTTTTAAAATCACAACAACTAAAGGACAGTAAATAATTCCTTTGTTTTTTTTAAACACGATTGGCTGAAATAAAAGCAGAACTTTTAAAATCAAAACAACTAAAGTTCAGTAAATGATTCATTTGTTTTTTTTTGTTAAACACAATTGGTTGAAACAAAAGAAGAACTTTTAAAATCAAAACAACTAAAGGTCAGTAAATGATTCCTTTGTTTTTTTTGTTAAACACGATTGGTTGAAAAAGAAGCAGAACTTTTAAAATGACAACAACTAAAGGTCAGTAAATGATTCCTTTGTTTTTTTAAACACAATTGGCTGAAATAAAAGAGGAACTTTTAAAATCACAACAACTGAAGGTCAGTAAATTATTCCTTTTTTTTTTGTTAAAAACAATTGGCTGAATTAAAAGCTGAAATCTTAAAATAACAACTGATGGTTAGTAAATAATTCCTTTTTTTTTTTTGTTAAACACGATTGGCTTAAACAAAGCGTAACTTTTAAAATCACAACAACTGAAGGTAAGTAAATAATTCCTTTTGTTCTTTTTTTTAAATACAATTGGCTGAAATAAAAGTGGAACTTTTAAAATCACAACAACTAAAGGTCAGTAAATTATTCATTTGTTTTTTTTGTTAAACACGATTGGCTGAAACAAAAGAGGAACTTTTAAAATCACAACAACTGAAGATCAGTAAATAATTCCTTTGTTTTTTTTTGTTAAACACGATTGGTTGAAACAAAAGCAGAACTTTTAAAATCACAACAACTAAAGGTCTGTAAATGATTCCTTTTTTTTTTTTAAACACGATTGGTTGAAACAAAAGCAGAACTTTTAAAATCACAACAACTGAAGGTCAGTAAATGATTCCTTTGTTTTTTTTTGTTAAACACGATTGGTTGAAACAAAAGAGGAACTTCTAAAATCACAACAACTAAAGGTCAGTAAATGATTCCTTTTTTTTTTTTTGTTAAACACGATTGTTTGAAAAAAAATCAGAACTTTTAAAATCACAACAACTAAAGGTCAGTAAATTATTCCTTTCTTTTTTTTGTTAAACACGATTGGCTGAAATAAAAGAGGAACTTTTAAAATCACAACAACTAAAGGTCAGTAAATGATTCCTTTGTTTTTTTTGTTAAACACGATTGGATTAAATAAAAGCGGAACTTTTAAAATAACAAAAAATGAAGGTCATTAAATAATTCCGTTTTTTTTTTTTGTTAAACACGATTGGCTGAAATAAAAGCAGAACTTTTAAAATCACAACAACTAAAGGTCAGAAAATAATTCCTTTGTTTTTTTTTTGTTAAACACGATTGGTTTAAACAAAAGCAGAACTTTTAAAATCACAACAACTAAAGGACAGTAAATGATTCCTTTGTTTTTTTTTGTTAAACACGATTGGCTGAAACAAAAGCAGAACTTTTAAAATCACAACAACTAAAGGTCAGTAAATATTTCCTTTTTTTGTTAACACGATTGGCTGAAACAAAAGAGGTACTTTTAAAATCACAACAACTAAAGGTCAGTAACTAATTCCTTTGTTGTTTTTTGTTAAACACGATTGGTTGAAACAAAAGCAGAACTTTTAAAATCACAACAACTAAAGGTCAGTAACTAATTCCTTTTTTTTTGTTAAACACGATTGGTTGAAACAAAAGCAGAACTTTTAAAATCACAACAACTAAAGGACAGTAATTAATTCCTTTGTTTTTTTTTGTTAAAAACGATTGGTTGAAACAAAAGCAGAACTTTTAAAATCACAACAACTAAAGGTCAGTAAATGATTCCTTTGTTTTTTTTTTGTTAAACACGATTTGCTGAAACAAAAGCAGAACTTTTAAAATTACAACAACTAAAGGTCAGTAAATATTTCCTTTTTTTTTGTTAAACAAGATTGGTTGAAACAAAAGCAGAACTTTTAAAATCACAACAACTAAAGGTCTGTAAATGATTCCTTTTTTTTTGTTAAACACTATTGGCTGAAACAAAAGAAGAACTTTTAAAATCAAAACAACTAAAGGTAATTAAATTATTACTTTGTTTTTTTTTGTTAAACACGATTGGCTGAAATAAAAGCTTAACCTCTAAAATCACAACAACTGAAGGTCAGTAAATTATTCCTTTGTTTTTTTTTTGTTAAACACGATTGGCTGAAACAAAAGCAGAACTTTTAAAATCACAACAACTAAAGTTCAGTAAATGATTCCTTTCTTTTTTTGTTAAACACGATTGGCTGAAATAAAAGAGGAAATTTTAAAATCACAACAACTAACGGTCAGTAAATGATTCCTTTGTTTTTTTTTGTTAAACACGATTGGTTGAAATAAAAGCGGAACTCTTAAAATCACAACTTAAGGTTATTAAATAATTCCTTTGTTTTTTTTTGTTAAACAAGTTTGGATTAAAAAAAAGAAGAACTTTTAAAATCACAACAACTAATGGTCAGTAAATAATTCATTTGTTTTTTTTTTTTAAACACGATTGGTTGAAAAAAAATCAGAACTTTTAAAATCACAACAACTAAAGGACAGTAAATGATTCCTTTCTTTTTTTGTTAAACACGATTGGCTTAAATTAAAGAGGAACTTTTAAAATCACAACAACTAAAGGTCATTAAATAATTCCTTTGTTTTTTTTTTTTAAAAACTTTTGGTTTAAAAAAAAGCGTAAATTTTAAAATCACAAAAACTTAAGTTAAGTAAATATTACCTTTTTTTTTTTTTTTAAACACTACTGGCTTAAACAAAAGCGAAACTTTTAAAATCACAACAACTGAAGGTCAGTAAATGATTCCTTTGTTTTTTTTTGTTAAACACGATTGGTTTAAAAAAAAGCAGAACTTTTAAAATCACAACAACTAAAGGACATTAAATAATTCCTTCGTTTTTTTTTAAACACGATTGGCTGAAATAAAAGCAGAACTTTTAAAATCAAAACAACTAAAGTTCAGTAAATGATTCATTTGTTTTTTTTGTTAAACACGATTGGTTGAAACAAAAGAGGAACTTTTAAAATCAAAACAACTAAAGGTCATTAAATTATTCCTTTGTTTTTTTTTTTAAACACGATTGGTTGAAAAAGAAGCAGAACTTTTAAAATGACAACAACTAAAGGTCAGTAAATGATTCCTTTGTTTTTTTTAAACACAATTGGCTGAAATAAAAGAGGAACTTTTAAAATCACAACAACTGAAGGTCAGTAAATGATTCCTTTGTTTTTTTTTGTTAAACACGATTGGCTGAAATAAAAGCGGAAATCTTAAAATCACAACTGAAGGTTAGTAAATAATTCCTTTGTTTTTTTTGTTAAACACGATTGGCTGAAACAAAGCGGAACTTTTAAAATCACAACAACAATTCAATTGAATTGAATTGAATTAAAGGTCAGTAAATGATTCCTTTTTTTTGTTAAACACGATTGGTTGAAACAAAAGCAGAACTTTTAAAATCACAACAACTAAAGGACAGTAAATAATTCCTTTGTTTTTTTTTGTTAAACACGATTGGTTGAAACAAAAGAGGAACTTTTAAAATCACAACAACTAAAGGTCAGTAAATTATTCCTTTGTTTTTTTTTGTTAAACACGATTGGCTGAAATAAAAGCAGAACTTTTAAAATCACAACAACTAAAGGTCAGTAAATGATTCCTTTCTTTTTTTTTGTTAAACACGATTGGCTGAAATAAAAGAGGAACTTTTAAATTCACAACAACTAAAGGTCAGTAAATGATTCCTTTTTTTTTTTTTTTAAAAACGATTGGATTAAAAAAAAGCGTAAATTTTAAAATAACAACAAATAAAGGTCAGTAAATAATTCTTTTTTTTTTTTTTTTAATCACGATTGGTTGAAACAAAAGCTGAACTTTTAAAATCACAACAACTAAAGGTCAGTAAATAATTCCTTTGTTTTTTTTTTGTTAAACACGATTGGTTTAAACAAAAGCAGAACTTTTAAAATCACAACAACTAAAGGACAGTAAATAATTCCTTTTTTTTTGTGAAACACGATTGGTTGAAACAAAAGCAGAACTTTCAAAATCACAACAACTAAAGGACAGTAAATGATTCCTTTGTTTTTTTTTGTTAAACACGATTGGCTGAAACAGAAGCAGAACTTTTAAAATCACAACAACTAAAGGTCAGTAAATATTTCCTTTTTTTGTTAACACGATTGGCTGAAACAAAAGAGGTACTTTTAAAATCACAACAACTAAAGGTCAGTAAATATTTCCTTTGTTGTTTTTTGTTAAACACGATTGGTTGAAACAAAAGCAGAAATTTTAAAATCACAACAACTAAAGGTCAGTAAATTATTCCTTTTTTTTTTGTTAAGCACGAGTGGTTGAAAAAAAAGCAGAACTTTTAAAATAACAACAACTTAAGGTCAGTAAATAATTCCTTTGTTTTTTTTTGTTAAACATAATTGTTTGAAACAAAAGCAGAACTTTTAAAATAACAGCAAAAGAAGGTCAGTAAATAATTCCTTTGTTTTTTTTTGTTATAAACGATTGGCTGAAATAAAAGCAGAACTTTTAAAATCACAACAACTAAAGGTCAGTAAATATTTCCTTTTTTTTGTTAAACACGATTGGTTGAAACAAAAGTAGAACTTTTAAAATCACAACAACTAAAGGTCAGTAAATGATTCCTTTTTTTTTGTTAAACACGATTGGTTGAAATAAAAGCGAAAATTTTAAAATCAAAACAACTGAAGGACAGTAAAAGATTACATTGTTTTTTTTTGTTAAAAACTATTTGTTTAAACAAAAGCTGAACCTTTAAAATACCAACAACTAAAGGTAAGTAAATTATTCCTTTGTTTTTTTTTGTTAAACACGATTGGCTGAAACAAAAGCAGAACTTTTAAAATCACAAAAACTAAAGGTCAGTAAATGATTCCTTTCTTTTTTTGTTAAACACGATTGGCTGAAATTAAAGAGGAACTTTTAAAATCACAACAACTAAAGGTCAGTAAATGATTCCTTTGTTTTTTTTGTTAAACACGTTTGGATTAAATAAAAGCGTAACTTTTAAAATAACAACAACTTAAGGTCAGTAAATAATTCCTTTTTTTTTTTTTGTTAAACACGATTGGCTGAAATAAAAGCGGAAGTTTTAAAATCACAACAACTAAAGTTCAGTAAATAATTCCTTTGTTTTTTTTTGTTAAACACGATTGGTTGAAACAAAAGCAGAAATTTTAAAATCACAACAACTAAAGGACAGTAAATAATTCCTTCGTTTTTTTTTTAAACACGATTGGCTGAAATAAAAGCAGAACTTTTAAAATCAAAACAACTAAAGTTCAGTAAATGATTCATTTGTTTTTTTTTAAACACGATTGTTTGAAACAAAAGAGGAACTTTTAAAATCAAAACAACTAAAGGTCAGTAAATGATTCCTTTGTTTTTTTTTGTTAAACAAGATTGGTTGAAACAAAAGCAGAACTTTTAAAATGACAACAACTAAAGGTCAGTAAATGATTCCTTTGTTTTTTTTAAACACAATTGGCTGAAATAAAAGAGGAACTTTTAAAATCACAACAACTGAAGGTCAGTAAATGATTCCTTTGTTTTTTTTGTTAAACACGATTGGCTGAAATAAAAGCGGAACTCTTAAAATCACAACTGAAGGTTAGTAAATAATTCCTTTGTTTTTTTGTTAAACATGATTGGCTGAAACAAAGCGTAACTTTTAAAATCACAACAACTGAAGGTAATTAAATAATTCCTTTTGTTCTTTTTTAAATACAATTGGCTGAAATAAAAGTGGAAATTTTAAAATCACAACAACTAACTGTCATTAAATTATTAATTTTTTTTTTTTTGTTAAACAGGATTGGCTGAAACAAAAGAGTAACTTTTAAAATAACAACAACTAAAGATCATTAAATGATTTCTTTTTTTGTTAAACACGATTGGCTGAAACAAAAGCAGAACTTTTAGAATCACAACAACATACGGTCAGTAAATGATTCCTTTGTTTTTTTTTGTTAAAAAAGAGTGGCTTAAAAAAAAGAGTAACATTTAAAATAACAAAAACATACTTTCAGTAAATTATTACTTTTTTTTTTTTTTTTTAAAAACGATTTGCTTAAAAAAAAGCAGAACTTTTAAAATAAAAACAACTAAAGGTCAGTAAATAGTTCCTTTGTTTTTTTTTTTGTTAAACACGATTGGCTGAAACAAAAGAGGAACTTTTAAAATCACAACAACTGATGGTGAGTAAATGATTCCATTGTTTTTTTTGTTAAACATGATTGGTTGAAACAAAAGAGGAAGTTTCAAAATCACAACATCTAAAGGTCAGTAAATGATTCCTTTGTTTTTTTTTTTGTTAAACACGATTGGCTGAAATAAAAGCGGAACTTTTAAAATTACAAGAACTGAAGGTCAGCAAATAATTCCTTTTTTTTGTTAAACACGATTGGCTGAAATAAAATAGGAACTTTTAAAATCACAACAACTAAAGTTCATTAAATTATTCCTTTTTTTTTTTTGTTAAACACGATTGGCTGAAATAAAAGCGGAACTTTTAAAATAACAACAACCGAAGGTCAGTAAATAATTCCGTTTTTTTTTTGTTAAACACGATTGGCTGAAATAAAAGCGGAACTTTTAAAATCACAACAACTAAAGGTCAGTAAATAATTCCTTTGTTTTTTTTTGTTAAACACGATTGGTTGAAACAAAAGCAGAACTTTTAAAATCACAACAACTAAAGGACAGTAAATAATTCCGATTTTTTTGTGAAACACGATTGGCTGAAATAAAAGCAGAACTTTTAAAATCACAACAACTAAAGGTCTGAAAATAATTCCTTTGTTTTTCTTTGTTAAACACGATTGGTTGAAACAAAAGCAGAACTTTTAAAATCACAACAACTAAAGGACAGTAAATGATTCCTTTGTTTTTTTTTGTTAAACACGATTGGCTGAAAAAAAAGCATAAATTTTAAAAACACAAAAACTAAATTTCATTAAATATTTCCTTTTTTTTTGTTAAACACGATTTGTTTAAAAAAAATCAGAAATTTTAAAATAAAAACAACTTACCTTAATCAAATTATTCCTTTTTTTTTGTTAAACCAGAGTGGCTGAAACAAAATCAGAACTGTTAAAATCAAAACAACTGAAGGTCAGTAAATGATTCCTTTGTTTTTTTTTGCTAAACACGATTGGTTTAAAAAAAAGAGGAACTTTTAAAATCACAATAACTAAAGGTCAGTAAATGATTCCTAAGTTTTTTTTTGTTAAACACCATTGGTTGAAACAAAAGCAGAACTTTTAAAATCACAACAACTAAAGTTCAGTAAATGATTCCTTTCTTTTTTTTATTAAACACGATTGGCTGAAATTAAAGAGGAACTTTTAAAATCACAACAACTAAAGGTCAGTAAATGATTCCTTTGTTTTTTTTTTTAAACACGTTTGGCTTAAATAAAAGCGGAACTTTTAAAATAACAATAACTGAAGGTCATTAAATGATTCTGTTGTTTTTTTTTTGTTAAACACGATTGGATGAAATAAAAGCGGAACTTTTAAAATCACGACAACTAAAGGTCAGTAAATAATTCCTTTGTTTTTTTTTGTTAAACACGATTGGTTGAAACAAAAGCAGAACTTTTAAAATCACAACAACTAAAGGACAGTAAATAATTCCGTTTTTTTTTGTGAAACACGATTGGCTGAAATAAAAGCAGAACTTTTAAAAACACAACAACTAAAGGTCAGAAAATAATTCCTTTGTTTTTTTTATTTTAAACACGATTGGTTGAAACAAAAGCAGAACTTTTAAAATCACAACAACTGAAGTTAATTAAATAATTCATTTGTTTTTTTTTGTTAAAAGCGATTGGATGAAATAAAACCGGAACTCTTAAAATCACAACTGATGGTCAGTAAATAATTCGTTCGTTTTTTTTGTTAAACACGATTGGATGAAACAAAATCGGAACTCTTAAAATCACAACAACTAAAGTTCATTAAATTATTCATTTGTTTTTTTTTAAACACGATTGGTTGAAAAAAAAGAGGAACTCTTAAAATCAAAAAAACTAAAGTTCAGTAAATGATTCCTTTGTTTTTTTTTGTTAAACACGATTGGTTGAAACAAAAGCAGAACTTTTAAAATGACAACAACTAAAGGTCAGTAAATGATTCCTTTGTTTTTTTTTTAAACACAATTGGCTGAAATACAAGAGGAACTTTTAAAATCACAACAACTGAAGGTCAGTAAATGATTCCTTTGTTTTTTTTTGTTAAACACGATTGGCTGAAATAAAAGCGGAAATCTTAAAATCACAACTGAAGGTTAGTAAATAATTCCTTTGTTTTTTTTTGTTAAACATGATTGGCTGAAACAAAAGCGTAACTTTTAAAATCACAACAACTGAAGGTAAGTAAATAATTCCTTTTGTTCTTTTTTAAATACAATTGGCTGAAATAAAATCGGAACTTTTAAAATCACAACAACTAAATGTCAGTAAATTATTAATTTGTTTTTTTTTGTTAAACACGATTGGCTGAAACAAAAGAGGAACTTTTAAAATCACAACAACTAAAGATCAGTAAATGATTCGTTTTTTTTTTAAACACGATTGGCTGAAACAAAAGCAGAACTTTTAGATTCACAACAACTAAAGGTCAGTAAATGATTCCTTTGTTTTTTTTTGTTAAACACGATTGGCTGAAAAAAAAGAGGAACTTTTAAAATCACAACAACTAATGGTCATTAAATTATTCTTTTGTTTTTTTTTGTTAAACACGATTGGCTGAAACAAAAGCGGAACTTTTAAAATCACAACAACTAAAGGTCAGTAAATAGTTCCTTTGTTTTTTTTTGTTAAACACGATTGGCTGAAAAAAAAGAGGAACTTTTAAAATCACAACAACTGAAGGTCAGTAAATAATTCCTTTGTTTTTTTTGTTAAACACGGTTGGCTGAAACAAAAGCAGAACTTTTAAAATCACAACAACTAAAGGTCAGTAAATAATTCCTTTGTTTTTTTCTGTTAAACACGATTGGTTGAAACAAAAGCAGAACTTTTAAAATCACAAGAACTGAAGGTCAGTAAATAATTCCTTTTTTTGTTAAACACTATTGGCTGAAATAAAATAGTAACTTTTAAAATCACAACAACTAAAGTTCAGTAAATTATTCATTTTTTTTTTTTTTTAAACACGATTGGCTTAAATAAAAGCGGAACTTTTAAAATAACAACAACAAAAGGTCAGTAAATAGTTCAGTTGTTTTTTTTTTGTTAAACATGATTGGCTGAAATAAAAGAGGAACTTTTAAAATCACAACAACTAAAGGTCAGTAAATTCCTTTGTTTTTTTTTGTTAAACACGATTGGTTGAAGCAAAAGCAGAACTTTTAAAATCACAACAACTAAAGGTCAGTAAATGATTCCGTTTTTTTTGTGAAACACGATTGGCTGAAATAAAAGCAGAACTTTTAAAATCACAACAACTAAAGGTCAGAAAATAATTCCTTTGTTTTTATTTGTTAAACACGATTGGTTGAAAAAAAAGCAGAAATTTTAAAATCACAACAACTAAAGGACAGTAAATGATTCCTTTGTTTTTTTTTTGTTAAACACGATTGGCTGAAACAAAAGCAGAACTTTTAAAATCACAACAACTAAAGGTCAGTAAATATTTCCTTTTTTTGTTAAACACGATTGGTTGAAACAAAAGCAGAACTTTTAAAATCACAACAACTAAAGGTCTGTAAATGATTCCTTTTTTTTTGTTAAACACGATTGGTTGAAACAAAAGCAGAACTTTTAAAATCACAACAACTGAAGGTCAGTAAATGATTCCTTTGTTTTTTTTTGTTAAACACGATTGGTTGAAACAAAAGAGGAACTTTTAAAATCACAACAACTAAAGGTCAGTAAATGATTCCTAAGTTTTTTTTTGTTAAACACGATTGGCTGAAACAAAAGCAGAACTTTTAAAATCACAACAACTAAAGGTCAGTAAATGATTCCTTTCTTTTTTTTTATTAAACACGATTGGCCGAAATAAAAGAGGAACTTTTAAAATCACAACAACTAAAGGTCAGTAAATAATTCCTTTTTTATTTTTTGTTAAACACGATTGGCTTAAATAAAAGCGGAACTTTTAAAATCACAACAACTGATGGTCAGTAAATGATTCATTTGTTTTTTTTGTTAAAAAAGATAGGCTGAAATAAAAGAAGAACTCTTAAAATCACAACAACTAATGGTCATTAAATAATTCCTTTGTTTTTTTTTTGTTAAACACAATTGGCTGAAATAAAAGCAGAACTTTTAAAATCACAACAACTAAAGGACAGTAAATAATTCCGTTTTTTTTTTGAAACACGATTTGCTGAAATAAAAGCAGAACTTTTAAAATCACAACAACTCAAAGTCAGAAAATAATTCCTTTGTTTTTTTTATGTTAAACACGATTGGTTGAAACAAAGGCAGAACTTTTAAAATCACAACAACTGAAGGTCAGTAAATGATTCCTTTTGTTTTTTTTTGTTAAACACGATTGGCTGAAATAAAAGCGGAAATCTTAAAATCACAACTGATGGTTAGTAAATAATTCCTTTGTTTTTTTTGTTAAACACGATTGGCTGAAACAAAGCGGAACTTTTAAAATCACAACAACTGACGGTAAGTAAATAATTCCTTTTGTTCTTTTTTTTAAATACAATTCGCTGAAATAAAAGCGGAACTTTTAAAATCACAACAACTAAAGGTCAGTAAATTATTCATTTGTTTTTTTTTTTTAAACACGATTGGCTGAAATAAAAGCGGAACTTTTAAAATCACAACAACTAAAGGTCAGAAAATAATTCCTTTGTTTTTTTTTGTTAAACACGATTGGTTGAAACAAAAGCAGAACTTTCAAAATCACAACAACTAAAGGTCAGTAAATGATTCCTTTGTTTTTTTTTTGTTAAACATGATTGGTTGAAATAAAAGCAGAACTTTTAAAATCACAACAACTAAAGGTCAGTAAATATTTCCTTTTTTTTGTTAAACACGATTGGTTGAAACAAAAGCAGAACTTTTAAAATCACAACAACTGAAGGTCAGTAAATGATTCCTTTGTTTTTTTTTTCTAAACACTATTGGTTGAAACAAAAGAGGAACTTTTAAAATCACAACAACTAAAGGTCAGTAAATGATTCCTTTATTTTTTTTTTAAACACGATTGGCTGAAACAAAAGCAGAACTTTTAAAATCACAACAACTAAAGGTCAGTAAATGATTCCTTTCTTTTTTTTTGTTAAACACGATTGGTTGAAACAAAAGCAGAACTTTTAAAATCACAACAACTAAAGGTCATTAAATGATTCCTTTTTTTTTTGTTAAACACGATTGGTTGAAACAAAAGCAGAGCTTTTAAAATCACAACAACTGAAGGTCAGTAAATGATTCCTTTGTTTTTTTTTGTTAAACACGATTGGTTGAAAAAAAAGAGGAACTTTTAAAATCACAACAACTAAAGGTCAGTAAATGATTCCTTTATTTTTTTTTTAAACACGATTGGCTGAAACAAAAGCAGAACTTTTAAAATCACAACAACTAAAGGTCAGTAAATGATTCCTTTATTTTTTTTTGTTAAACACGATTGGCTTAAATAAAAGAGGAAATTTTAAAATCACAACAACTTAAGGTCAGTAAATGATTCCTTTTTTTTTTTATTTTAAACACGATTGGCTGAAAAAAAATCTGAACTTTTAAAATCACAAAAACTGAAGGTCAGTAAATAATTCCTTTGTTTTTTTTTGTTAAACACGATTGGCTGAAATAAAAGCGGAACTTTTAAAATCACAACAACTGAAGGTCAGTAAATAATTCCTTTGTTTTTTTTGTTAAACACGATTGGTTGAAACAAAAGCAGAACTTTTAAAATCACAACAACTAAAGGACAGTAAATAATTCCTTTGTTTTTTTTTGTGAAACACGATTGGCTGAAATAAAAGCAGAACTTTTAAAATCACAACAACTAAAGGTCAGCAAATAATTCCTTTTTTTTTGTTAAACACGATTGGTTGAAACAAAAGCAGAACTTTTAAAATCACAACAACTGAAGGTCAGTAAATAATTCCTTTGTTTTTTTTGTTAAACACGATTGGCTTAAACAAAAGCGGAACTTTTAAAATCACAACTGAAGGTTAGTAAATAATTCCTTTGTTTTTTTTTGTTAAACACGATTGGCTGAAACAAAGCGGAATTTTTAAATCACAACAACTGAAGGTCAGTAAATAATTCCTTTTGTTTTTTTTTTAAATAAAATTGGCTGAAATAAAAGCGTAACTTTTAAAATCACAACAACTAAAGGTCAGTAAGTTATTAATTTGTTTTTTTTTGTTAAACACGATTGGCTGAAACAAAAGCAGAACTTTTAAAATCACAACAACTAAAGGTCAGTAAATGATTCCTTTGTTTTTTTTGTTAAACACGATTGGCTGAAATAAAAGAGGAACTTTTAAAATCACAACAACTAAAGGTCAGTAAATGATTCCTTTGTTTTTTTTTTGTTAAACACGATTGGCTGAAACAAAAGCAGAACTTCTAAAATCATAACAACTGAAGGTCAGTAAATAATTCCTTTGTTTTTTTTTGTTAAACACGATTGGCTGAAACAAAAGCGGAACTTTTAAAATCACAACAACTGAAGGTCAGTAAATAATTCCTTTGTTTTTTTTGTTAAACACGATTGGATGAAACAAAAGCAGAACTTTCAAAATCACAACAACTCAAGGTCATTAAGTAATTCCTTTGTTTTTTTTCTGTTAAACATGATTGGTTGAAACAAAAGCAGAACTTTTAAAATCACAAGAACTGAAGGTCAGTAAATAATTCCTTTTTTTTGTTAAAAACGATTGGCTGAAATAAAATAGGAACTTTTAAATTCACAACAACTAAAGGTCAGTAAATGATTCCTTTTTTTTTTTTTTTAAACACGATTGGATTAAAAAAATGCGTAAATTTTAAAATAACAAAAACCCACGGTCATTAAATAATTCCTTTGTTTTTTTTTGTTAAACACAATTGGCTTAAAAAAAAGCGGAACTTTTAAAATCACAACAGCTAAAGCTCAGTAAATAATTCTTTTTTTTTTTTTTTTTAAACACGATTGGTGGAAACAAAAGCAGAAATTTTAAAATCACAACAACTAAAGGACAGTAAATAATTCCGTTTTTTTTGTGAAACACGATTGGCTGAAATAAAAGCAGAACTTTTAAAATCACAACAACTAAAGGTCAGTAAATAATTCCTTTGTTTTTTTTTTGTTAAACACGATTTGTTTAAACAAAAGCATAAATTTTATAATTACAACAACTAAATGTCATTAAATATTTCCTTTTTTTTGTTAAACACGATTGGCTGAAACAAAAGCGGAAGTTTTAAAGTCACAACAACTAAAGTTCTGTAAATGATTCCTTTTTTTTTGTTAAACACGATTTGCTGAAAAAAAATCAGAGCTTTTAAAATCACAACAAGTGAAGGTCAGTAAATGATTCATTTGTTTTTTTTTGTTAAACACGATTGGCTGAAACAAAAGAGGAACTTTTAAAATCACAACAACTAAAGTTCAGTAAATGTTTCCTTTGTTTTTTTGTTAAACCCGATTGGCTGAAACAAAAGAAGAACTTTTAAAATCACAACAACTAAAGGTCAGTAAATGATTCCTTTGTTTTTTTTGTTAAACACGATTGGCTGAAATAAAAGCGGAACTTTTAAATTCACAACAACTAACGGTCAGTAAATGATTCCTTTGTTTTTTTTTGTTAAACACGATTGGCTGAAATAAAAGCGGTACTTTTAAAATCACAACAAATTAAAGTCAGTAAATAATTCTGTTGTTTTTTTTTGTTAAAAAAGATTTACTTAATTAAAATCAGAACTTTTAAAATCAAAAAAACTAAAGGTCAGTAAATAATAAATTTTTTTTTTTTTGTTAAACAAGATTGGCTGAAATAAAATCAGAAATTTAAAAATAAAACAAAATGAAGTTCATTAAATAATTCCATTGTTTTTTTTTTGTTAAACACGTTTTGTTTAAAAGAAAGCAGAACTATTAAAATCAAAAAAAACAAATGTCATTAAATAATTCATTTGTTTTTTTTTTGTTAAAATCGATGGGCGTAAACAAAAGAGGAAATTTTAAAATAATAACAACTAAAGGTCAGTAAATATTTCCTTTTTTTTTGTTAAACACGATTGGTTGAAACAAAAGCAGAACTTTTAAAATCACAATAACTAAAGGTCAGTAAATGATTCCTTTGTTTTTTTTTGTTAAACACGATTGGTTGAAACAAAAGCAGAACTTTTAAAATCACAACAACTGAAGGTCAGTAAATGATTCCTTTGTTTTTTTTGTTAAACACGATTGGTTGAAACAAAAGAGGAACTTTTAAAATCACAACAACTAAAGGTCAGTAAATGATTCCTTTGTTTTTTTTTTGTTAAACACGATTGGCTGAAAAAAAAGCAGAACTTTTAAAATCACAACAACTAAAGGTCAGTAAATGATTCCTTTCTTTTTTTTTGTTAAACACGATTGGCTTAAATAAAAGTGTAACTTTTAAAATCACAACAACTAAAGGTCAGTAAATGATTCCTTTGTTTTTTTTTGTTAAACACGATTGGCTGAAATAAAAGCGGAACTTTTAAAATCACAAAAACTGAAGGTCAGTAAATAATTCCGTTGTTTTTTTGTTAAACACGATTGGCTTAAATAAAAGCAGAAATTTTAAAATCACAACAACTGAAGGTCAGAAAATAATTCCTTATTTTTTTTTTTGTTAAACAAGATTGGTTGAAACAAAATCAGAAATTTTCAAATCACAACAACTGAAGGACAGTAAATAATTCCGATTTTTTTGTGAAACACGATTGGCTGAAATAAAAGCAGAACTTTTAAAATCACAACAACTAAAGGTCAGAACATAATTCCTTTGTTTTTTTTGTTAAACACGATTGGTTGAAACAAAAGCAGAATTTTTAAAATCACAACAACTAAAGGACAGTAAATGATTCCTTTGTTTTTTTTTGTTAAACACGATTGGCTGAAACAAAAGCAGAACATTTAAAATCACAACAACTAAAGGTCAGTAAATATTTCCTTTTTTTTGTTAAACACGATTGGTTGAAACAAAAGCAGAACTTTTAAAATCACAACAACTAAAGTTCAGTAAATGATTCCTTTGTTTTTTTTTGTTAAACACGATTGGTTGAAACAAAAGCAGAACTTTTAAAATCACAACAACTGAAGGGCAGTAAATGATTCCTCTGTTTTTTTTTTGTTAAACACGATTGGTTGAAACAAAAGAGGAACTTTTAAAATCACAACAACTAAAGGTCAATAAATGATTCTTTTTTTTTTTTTGTTAAACACGATTGGCTGAAACAAAAGCAGAACTTTTAAAATCACAACAACTAAAGGTCAGTAAATGATTCCTTTCTTTTTTTTTTGTTAAACACGATTGGCTGAAATAAAAGAGGAACTTTTAAAATCACAACAACTAAAGGTCAGTAAATGATTCCTTTGTTTTTTTTTGAAATAAAAGAGTAAATTTTAAAATCACAACAACTCATTGTCATTAAACATTTCCTTTGTTTTTTTTTTGTTAAAGACGATTGGCTTAAATAAAAGCGGAACTTTTAAAGTCACAACAGCTGAAGGTCAGTAAATAATTCCATTGTTTTTTTTTGTTAAAAACGATTGTCTTAAATAAAAGAAGAAATTTTAAAATTACATCAACTAAAGGTCAGAAAATAATTCCTTTGTTTTTTTTGTTAAACACGATTGGTTGAAACAAAAGCAGAACTTTTAGAATCACAACAACTAAAGGACAGTAAATAATTCATTTGTTTTTTTTGTTAAACACGATTGACTTAAATAAAATCATAAATTTTAAAATCACAACAAATAAAGTTGATTAAATGATTCATTTTTTTTTTTTTTTTTAAACACGATTTGTTGAAAAAAAATAATAACTTTTAAAATAACAAAAACTAAATGTTAGTAAATGATTCCTTTGTTTTTTTTTTAAACACAATTGGCTTAAATAAAATAGGAACTTTAAAAATCACAACAACTTAAGGTCAGTAAATAATTCCTTTTTTTTTTTTGTTAAACATGATTGGCTGAAAAAAAATCGGAAATTTTAAAATCACAACAACTAAAGGTCATTAAGTAATTTCTTTGTTTTTTTTTGTTAAACACGATTGGCTGAAATAAAAGCGGAACTTTTAAAATCACAAGAACTGAAGGTCAGTAAATAATTCCTTTTTTTGTTAAACACGATTGGCTGAAATAAAAGAGGAACTTTTAAAATCACAACAACTAAAGGTCAGTAAATGATTCCTTTGTTTTTTTTTTAAAACACTTTTGGCTGAAAAAAAAGCGGAAATTTTAAAATCAAAACACCTGAAGTTAAGTAAATAATTCCGTTGTTTTTTTTTTGTTAAACACGTTTGGTTGAAACAAAAGCGGAACTTTTAAAATCACAACAACTGAAGGTCAGTAAATAATTCCTTTGTTTTTTTTTGTTAAACACGATTGGTGTAAACAAAAGCATAAATTTTAAAATCACAACACATACCGGAAATTAAATAATTCCGTTTTTTTTTGTGAAACACGATTTGCTTAAATAAAATCAGAAATTTTAAAATCTCAAAAACTAAATGTCAGAAAATAATTAATTTGTTTTTTTTTTGTTAAAAAAGATTTTTTGAAAAAAAAGCAGAACTTTTAAAATTACAACAACTAAAGGTCATTAAATATTTCCTTTTTTTTTGTTAAACAAGATTGGCTGAAACAAAAGCGTAAGTTTTAAAGTCCCAACAACTAAAGGTCTGTAAATGATTCCTTTTTTTTTGTTAAACACGAGTGGCTGAAAAAAAAGCAGAGCTTTTAAAATCAAAACAAGTACAGTACATTAAATAATTACTTTGTTTTTTTTTGTTAAACACTATTTGCTGAAATAAAAGATGAACTTTTAAAATCACAACAACTAAAGGTCAGTAAATTATTCCTTTGTTTTTTTTGCTAAAAACGATTGGTTGAAAAAAAAGCCGAACTTTTAAAATCACAACAAATAAAGGTCAGTAAATGATTCCTTTCTTTTTTTGTTAAACACGATTGGCTGAAATAAAAGAGGAACTTTTAAAATCACAACAACTAAAGGTCAGTAAATGATTCCTTTGTTTTTTTTGTTAAACACGATTGGCTGAAATAAAAGCGGAACTTTTAAAATAACAACAACTGAAGGTCAGTAAATAATTCTGTTGTTTTTTTTTTTGTTAAAAACTATTGGCTTAAATAAAAGCAGAACTTTTAAAATCACAAAAACTAAAGTTCAGTAAATAATTCCTTAGTTTTTTGTTTGTTAAACAAGGTTGGCTGAAATAAAATCGGAACTTTTAAAATCACAACAACTGAAGGTCAGTAAATAATTCCTTTTTTTTTTGTTAAACACGATTGGTTGAAAAAAAAGCAGAAATTTTAAAATCACAACAACTAAAGGACAGTAAATTATTCCTTTGTTTTTTTTTTAAACACGATTGGCTGAAACAAAAGCAGAACTTTTAAAATCACAACAACTACAGGTCAGTAAATATTTCCTTTTTTTGTTGAAAACGATTGGTTGAAACAAAAGCAGAACTTTTAAAATCATAATAACTAAAGGTCAGTAAATGATTCCTTTGTTTTTTTTTTTAAACACGATTGGCTGAAACAAAAGCAGAACTTTTAAAATCACAACAACTGAAGGTCAGTAAATGATTCCTTTGTTTTTTTTTGTTAAACACGATTTGCTGAAACAAAAGCGGAACTTTTAAAATCACAACAACTAAAGGTCAGTAAATGATTCCTTTGTTTTTTTTGTTAAACACGATTGGCTGAAAAAAAAGCAGAACTTTTAAAATCACAACAACTAAAGGTCAGTAAATGATTCCTTTCTTTTTTTTGTTAAATACGATTGGCTGAAATAAAAGAGGAACTTTTAAAATCACAGCAACTAAAGGTCAGTAAATGATTCGTTTGTTTTTTTTGTTAAACACCATTGGCTGAAATAAAAGCGGCACTTTTAAAATAACAATAACTGAAGGTCAGTAAATAATTCCGTTGTTTTTTTTGTTAAACACGATTGGCTGAAATAAAAGCGGAACTTTTAAAATCACAACAACTAAAGGTCAGTAAATAATTCCTTTGTTTTTTGTTTGTTAAACACGATTGGTTGAAACAAAAGCAGAACTTTTAAAATCACAACAACTAAAGGACAGTAAATAATTCCGTTTTTTTTTGTGAAACACGATTGGCTGAAATAAAAGCAGAACTTTTAAAATCACAACAACTAAAGGTCAGAAAATAATTCCTTTGTTTTTTTGTTAAACACGATAGGTTGAAACAAAAGCAGAACTTTTAAAATCACAACAACTAAAGGACAGTAAATGATTCCTTTGTTTTTTTTGTTAAACACGATTGGCTGAAACAAAAGCAGAACTTTTAAAATTACAACAACTAAAGGTCAGTAAATATTTCCTTTTTTTTATTAAACACGATTGGTTGAAACAAAAGCAGAACTTTTGAAATCACAACAACTGAAGGTCAGTAAATGATTCCTTTGTTTTTTTTTTGTTAAACACGATTGGTTGAAACAAAAGCAGAACTTTTAAAATCACAACAACTTAAGGTCAGTAAATGATTCCTTTTTTTTTTTTTTTTAAACACGATTGGCTGAAATAAAAGAGGAACCTTTAAAATCACAACAACTAAAGGTCAGTAAATGATTCCTTTGTTTTTTTTTTGTTAAAAACGATTGGATGAAAAAAAAGCAGAACTTTTAAAATAACAACAACTAAAGGTCATTAAATGATTCCTTTCTTTTTTTTTTGTTAAACACGATTGGCTGAAATAAAAGAGGAACTTATAAAATCACAACAACTTAAGGTCAGTAAATGATTCCTGTGTTTTTTTTTGAAATAAAAGAGGAACTTTTAAAATCACAACAACTCAGGGTCAGTAAATAATTCCTTTGTTTTTTTTTTGTTAAACACGATTGGCTTAAATAAAAGAGGAACTTTTAAAATCACAGCAGCTGAAGGTCAGTAAATAATTCCATTGTTTTTTTTTTGTTAAACACGATTGGCTGAAATAAAAGCATAAATTTTAAAATCACAACCACTAAAGGTCAGTAAATAATTCCTTTGTTTTTTTTGTTAAAAACGATTGGTTGAAACAAAAGCAGAACTTTTAGAATCACAACAACTAAAGGACAGTAAATAATTCCTTTGTTTTTTTTTTGTTAAACACGATTGGCTGAAATAAAAGCAGAACTTTTAAAATCACAACAACTGAAGGTCAGTAAATTATTCCTTTGTTTTTTTTTTGTTAAAAACGATTGGCTCAAATAAAAGCGGAACTTTTAAAAACACAACAACTCATTTACATTAAATAATTCCTTTGTTTTTTTTTTAAACAAAATATGATTAAGTAAAAGCTTAAATTTAAAATTCACAACTCATGGTCATTAAATAAGTCCTTTGTTTTTTTTGTTAAAAGCTTTTTGTCGGAACAAAATAGGACCTCTTAAAATAACAACAACTGATGGTCAGTAAGTGATTCTATTGTTTTTTTTATTAAACACGATTGGTTGAAATAAAAGCGAAACTTTTAAAATCACAAGAACTGAAGGTCAGAAAATAATTCCTTTTTTTGTTAAACACGATTGGCTGAAATAAAAGAGGAACTTTTAAAATCACCACAACTAAAGGTCAGTAAATTATTCCTTTTTTTTGTTTGTTAAACACGATTGGCTGAAATAAAAGCGGAACTTTTAAAATAACAAAAACTGAAGGTCAGTAAATAATTCCGTTGTTTTTTTTTGTTAAACACGATTGGCTGAAACAAAAGCGGAACTTTTAAAATCACAACAACTAAAGCTCAGTAAATAATTCCTTTGTTTTTTTTGTTAAACACGATTGGTTGAAACAAAAGCAGAACTTTTAAAATCACAACAACTAAAGGACAGTAAATAATTCCGTTTTTTTTGTGAAACACGATTGGCTGAAATAAAAGCAGAACTTTTAAAATCACAACAACTAAAGGTCAGAAAATAATTCCTTTGTTTTTTTTTTGTTAAACACGATTGGCTGAAACAAAAGCAGAACTTTTAAAATCACAACAACTAAAGGTCAGTAAATATTTCCTTTTTTTGTTAAACACGATTGGTTGAAACAAAAGCAGAACTTTTAAAATCACAATAACTAAAGGTCAGTAAATGATTCCTTTTTTTGTTAGCAGAACTTTTAAAATCCCAACAACTGAAGGTCAGTAAATGATTCCTTTGTTTTTTTTTGTTAAACACGATTGGTTGAAACAAAAGAGGAACTTTTAAAATCACAACAACTAAAGGTCAGTAAATGATTCCTTTTTTTTTTTTGTTAAACACGATTGTCTGAAACAAAAGCATAACTTTTAAAATCACAAAAACTAAAGGTCATTAAATGATTCATTTCTTTTTTTTGTTAAAAACGATTGGCTGAAATAAAAGAGGAACTTTTAAAATCACAACAACTAAAGGTCAGTAAATGATTCCTTTGTTTTTTTTTGTTAAACACGATTGGCTGAAATAAAAGCGGAACTTTTAAAATAACAATAACTGAAGGTCAGTAAATAGTTCCTTTGTTTTTTTTGTTAAACACGTTTGGCTTAAATAAAAGCGGAAATTTTAAAATCACAACAACTAAAGGTCAGTAAATAATTCCTTAGTTTTTTTTTGTTAAACACGATTGGTTGAAACAAAAGCAGAACTTTTAAAATCACAACAACTAAAGGACAGTAAATAATTCCGTTTTTTTTGTGAAACACGATTGGCTGATATAAAAGCAGAACTTTTAAAATCACAACAACTAAAGGTCAGAAAATAATTCCTTTGTTTTTTTTTGTTAAACACGATTGGTTGAAACAAAAGCAGAACTTTTAAAATCACAACAACTAAAGGACATTAAATGATTCCTTTGTTTTTTTTTTGTTAAACACGATTGGCTGAAACAAAAGCAGAACTTTTAAAATCACAACAACTAAAGGTCAGTAAATATTTCTTTTTTTGTTAAACACGATTGGTTGAAACAAAAGCAGAACTTTTAAAATCACAATAACTAAAGGTCAGTAAATTATTCCTTTGTTTTTTTTTTGTTAAACATGATTGGTTGAAACAAAAGCAGAACTTTTAAAATCACAACAACTGAAGGTCAGTAAATGATTCCTTTGTTTTTTTTGTTAAACACGATTGGCTGAAATAAAAGCGGAACTTTTAAAATCCCAAAAACAGAATGACAAAAAAAGATTCCTTTGTTTTTTTTTGTTAAAAACTATTGGCTTAAACAAAATCGTAACTTTTAAAATAATAAGAACTTAAGGTAATTAAATGTTTCATTTCTTTTTTTTTGTTAAAAACTATTTTATTAAATAAAATATGAACTTTTAAAATAAAAGCAACTAAAGGTCAGTAAATATTTAGTTTGTTTTTTTTTGTTAAACACGATTGGCTTAAATAAAATAGTAAAATTTAAAATCACAACAACTGATGTTCATTAAATAATTCCGTTGTTTTTTTTTTGTTAAACACGATTGGCTGAAATAAAAGCGGAAATTTTAAAATCACAACAACTGAAGGTCAGTAAATAATTCCTTTGTTTTTTGTTTTTTAAACACGATTGGTTTAAACAAAAGCAGAACTTTCTAAAATCACAACAACTAAAGGACAGTAAATAATTCCGTTTTTTTTTGTGAAACACGATTGGCTGAAATAAAAGCAGAACTTTTAAAATCACAACAACTAAAGGTCAGAAAATAATTCCTTTGTTTTTTTTGTTAAACACGATTGGTTGAAACAAAAGCAGAACTTTTCAAATCACAACAACTAAAGGTCAGTAAATAATTCCTTTGTTTTTTTTTGTTAAACACGATTAGCTGAAACAAAAGCATAAATTTTAAAATCACAACAACTATAGGTCAGTAAATATTTCCTTTTTTTGTTAAACACGATTGGTTGAAACAAAAGCAGAACTTTTAAAATCACAATAACTAAAGGTCAGTAAATGATTCCTTTGTTTTTTTTGTTAAACACGATTGGTTGAAACAAAAGCAGAACTTTTAAAATCACAACAACTGAAGGCCAGTAAATGATTCCTTTGTTTTTTTTGTTAAACACGATTGGTTGAAACAAAAGAGGAACTTTTAAAATCACAACAACTAAAGGTCAGTAAATGATTCCTTTGTTTTTTTTTTGTTAAACACGATTGTCTGAAAAAAAAGCAGAACTTTTAAAATCACAACAACTAAAGGTCAGTAAATGATTCCTTTCTTTTTTTTTGTTAAACACGATTGGCTGAAATAAAAGAGGAACTTTTAAAATCACAACAACTAAAGGTCAGTAAATGATTCCTTTGTTTTTTTTTGAAATAAAAGAGGAACTTTTAAAATCACAACAACTCATGGTCAGTAAATGATTCCTTTGTTTTTTTTTTGTTAAACACGATTGGCTTAAATAAAAGAGGAAATTTTAAAATCACAGCAGCTGAAGGTCAGTAAATAATTCCATTGTTTTTTTTTTGTTAAACACGATTGGCTGAAATAAAAGCAGAACTTTTAAAATCACAACCATTAAAGGTCAGAAAATAATTCCTTTGTTTTTTTTGTTAAAAACGATTGGTTGAAACAAAAGCAGAAATTTTAGAATCACAACAACTAAAGGACAGTAAATAATTCCTTTGTTTTTTTTTGTTAAAAACGATTGGCTGAAATAAAAGCAGAACTTTAAAATCAAAACAACTAAAGGTCAGTAAATTATTCCTTTGTTTTTTTTTGTTAAACATGATTGGTTGAAACAAAAGCAGAACTTTTAAAATCACAACAACTAAAGGTCAGTAAATGATTCCTTTGTTGTTTTTTTTAAAACACAATTGGCTGAAATAAAAGAGTAACTTTTAAAATCAAAACAACTAAATGTCAGTAAATGATTCCTTTGTTTTTTTTGTTAAACACGATTGGCTGAAATAAAAGCGGATCTTTTAAAATCACAACAACTGAAGGTCAGTAAATAATTCCTTTGTTTTTTTTGTTAAACACGATTGGCTGAAATAAAAGCAGAACTTTTAAAATCACAAGAACTGAAGGTCAGTAAATAATTCCTTTTTTTTTGGTAAACACGATTGGCTGAAATAAAAGAGGAACTTTTAAAATCACAACAACTGAAGGTCATTAAATTATTCATTTGTTTTTTTTTGTTAAACACTTTTGGCTTAAATGAAAGCTTATATTTTAAAATCACACCACCTGACGTACTGTAAATAATTCCTTTGTTTTTTTTTGTTAAACACAATTGGCTTAAAAAAAAGCGGAACTTTTAAAATCACAAAAACTCAAGCTCAGTAAATAATTCCTTTGTTTTTTTTTGTTAAAAACGATTGGTGGAAATAAAATCAGAAATTTTAAAATCACAACAACTAAAGGACAGTAAATAAATCCGTTTTTTTTGTGAAACACGATTGACTGAAATAAAAGCAGAACTCTTAAAATCACAACAACTAAAGGTCAGAAAATAATTCCTTTGTTTTTTTTTTGTTAAACACGATTGGCTGAAACAAAAGCAGAACTTTTAAAATCACAACAACTAAAGGTCAGTAAATATTTCCTTTGTTTTTTGTTAAACACGATTGGTTGAAACAAAAGCAGAACTTTTAAAATCACAACAACTAAAGGTCAGTAAATGATTTCCTTTTTTTGTTAAACACGATTGGTTGAAACAAAAGCAGAACTTTTAAAATCACAACAACTGAAGGTCAGTAAATGATTTCTTTGTTTTTTTTGTTAAACACGATTGGTTGAAACAAAAGAGGAACTTTTAAAATCACAACAACTAAAGGTCAATAAATGATACTTTTTTTTTTTTTGTTAAACACGATTGACTAAAACAAAAGAAGAACTTTTAAAATCCCAACAACTAAAGGTAATTAAATTATTCCTTTCTTTTTTTTTTTTAAAAACGATTGTCTTAAATAAAAGAGGAAATTTTAAAATCACAACAGCTAACGGTCATTAAATGATTCCTTTGTTTTTTTTTTGTTAAAAACGATTGTCTTAAATAAAAGCGTAACTTTTAAAATAACAACAACTGAAGGTCATTAAATAATTCCGTTTTTTTTTTTTGTTAAACACGATTGGCTGAAATAAAAGCGGAACTTTTAAAATCACAACAACTAAATGTCAGTAAATGATTCCTTAGTTTTTTTTTTGTTAAACAAGATTGGTTGAAACAAAAGCAGAACTTTTAAAATCACAACAACTAAAGGACAGTAAATAATTCCGTTTTTTTTTGTGAAACACGATTGGCTGAAATAAAATCAGAACTTTTAAAATCACAACAACAGTTGTTGTGATTTTAAGAGTCTCCGCTTTTGTTTCAGCCAATCAGTGTTTAACAAAAAAACAAAGGAATTATTTACTGACCTTCAGTTGTTGTGATTTTAAAAGTTCCGCTTTTATTTCAGTCAATCGTGTTTAACAAAAAAACAAAGGAATTATTTACTGACCTTCAGTTGTTGTGATTTTAAAAGTTCTGCTTTTGTTTCAGCTAATCGTGTTTAACAAAAAAAACAAAGGAATTATTTACTGACCTTTAGTTGTTGTGATTTTAAAAGTTCTGCTTTTGTTTCAGCCAATCGTGTTTAACAAAAAACAGAGGAATTATTTATGACCTTCAGTTGTTGTGATTTTAAGTTTCCCGCTTTTGTCTCAGGCAATCTTGTTTAACAAAAAAAAAAAAGGAATTCCTTACTGACCTTCAGTTGTTGTGATTTTAAAAGTTCTGCTATTGTTTCAACCAATCGTGTTTAACAAAAAAAACAACAGGAATTATTTACTGACCTTCAGTTTTTGTGATATTAAAAGTTCTGCTTTTATTTCAGCCAATCGTGTTTAACAAAACAACAGGAATCATTTACTGACCTTCAGTTGTTGTGATTTTAAAAGTTCCTGCTTTTATTTCAGCCAATCGTGTTTAACAAAAACAAAGGAATTATTTACTGACCTTCAGTTGTTGTGATTTTAAAAGTTCCGCTTTTGTTTCAGCCAATCGTGTTTAACAAAAAAACAATGGAATTATTTATTTGACCTTCAGTTGTTGATGATTTTAAAAAGTTCTGCTTTTATTTCAGCCAACCGTGTTTAACAAAAAAAACAAAGGAATTATTTACTGACCTTCAGTTGTTGCACTTAAAAGTTCTGCTTTTGTTTCAGCCAATCGTGTTTAACAAAAAAAACAAAGGGAATCATTTACTTACCTTTAGTTGTTGTGATTCTAAAAGTTCCGCTTTTATTTCAGCCAATTGTGTTTGAAAAAAAAACAAAGGAATTATTTTCTGACCTTCAGTTGTTGTGATTTTAAGAGTTACTGCTAATCTTGTTTAACAAAAATAGTGAATTACTTACAGACCTCAGATTGTTAGAGTTCCTTTATTTCACAACTGTGCTTAACAAAACAAAGGAATTATTTACTGACCTTCAGTTGTTGTGATTTTAAAGAGTTCTGCTTTTATTTCAACCAATCGTGTTTAACAAAAAAAAAAGGAATTATTTACTGACCTTCAGTTGTTGTGATTTAAAAGTTCTGCTTTTGTTTCAGCCAATCGTGTTTAACAAAAAACAAAGGGAATTATTTACTGACCTTCAGTTGTTGTGATTTTAAAAGTTCCGCTTTTGTTTCAGCCAACCGTGTTTAACAAAAAAAAACAAAGGAATTATTTACTGACCTCAGTTGCTGTGATTTTAAGAGTTCCGCTTTTATTTCAGCCAATCGTGTTTAACAAAAAAAACAAAGCGAATTATTTACTGATCCTTTAGTTTGTTGTGATTTTATAAAGTTCCGCTTTATTTCAGCCAATCGTGCTACAACAAAACAAAGGAATTATTTACTGACCTTCAGTTGTTGTGATTTTAGAAGTTCCACTTTTGTTTCAGCCAATCGTGTTTAACAAAAAAAAAGGAATTATTTAATGACCTTCAGTTGTGATTTTAAAAGTTATAATTTTATTTAAGCCAGTTGTGTTTAACAAAAAAAATAAAAGAATTATTTACTGACCTTCAGTTGTTGTGATTTTAAAAGTTCTGCTTTTATTTCAGCCAATCGTGTTTGACAAAAAAAACAAAGGAATTTATTTACTGACCTTTCAGTTGTTGTGATTTTGAAAAGTTCTGCTTTTGTTTCAGCCAATCGTGTTTAACAAAAAAACAAAGGAATTATTTACTGACCTTCAGTTGTTGTGATTTTAAGAGTTCCTGCTTTTATTTCAAGCCAATCGCGTTTAACCAAAAAAAACAAAGGAATTATTTACTGACCTTCAGTTGTTGATGATTTTAAAAGTTCTACTTTTGTTTCAGCCAATCGTGCTTTAACAAAACAAAGGAATTATTTACTGACCTTCAGTTGTTGTGATTATAAAAGTACCGCTTTTGTTTCAGCCAATCGTGTTTAAAAAAAATACAAAGGAATTATTGACTGACCTTCAGTTGTTGTGATTTTAAAAGTTCCGCTTTTTTTTCAACCCATTGTTTTTAACAAAAAACAAAGAAATTATTTAGTGACCATCAGTTGTTGTGATTTTAGAAGTTCCGCTTTTATTTCAGCCAATCGTGTTTAACAAAAAAACAAAGGAATTGTTTACTGGCATTCAGTTGTTGTAATTTTAAAAGTTCTGCTTTTGTTTTCAGCCAACCGTGTTTAACAAAAAAACAAAGGAATTATTTACTGACCTTCAGTTGTTGTGATTTCTAAAAAGTTCCGCTTTTGTTTCAGTTAACCGTAAGCTTAACAAAAACAAAGGAATCATTTACTGACCTTCAGTTGTTGTGATTTTAAAGTTCTGCTTTTGTTTCAGCCAATCAAAGTTTAACAAGAAAACAAAGGAATTATTTACTGACCTTTCAGTTGTTGTGATTTTAAAGTTCCGCTTTTGTTTCAGTCAATCGTGTTTAACAAAAAAACAAAGGAATTCATTTATCGTGACCTTTCAAGAGTTGTTGTGATTTTTAAAGGTTCCGCTTTTATTTCAGCCAATCGTGTTTAACAAAAAAACAAAGGGAATTATTTACTGGACCTTTAGTTGTTGTGATTTTAAGAGTTCTGCTTTGATTTCAGTGCCAATCGTTTGCATTAACAAAATAAAGGAATTATTTACTGACCTTCAGGTTGTGATTTTAAGAGTTCTGCTTTTGTTTCAGCACAATTCAGTGTTTAACAAAAACAAACAAAGGAATTATTTACTGACCTTCAGCTACGTGATTTTAAAAGTTCTCGCTTTTATTTCAGCCAATCGTAAGTTTACAAAAAACAACACGGAATTAGTTTACTTGGACCTTCAGTTGTTGTCATTTTAAAAGTTCTGCTTGTTCAGCCAATCGTGTTTAACAAAAAAACAAAGGAATTATTTACTGACCTTCAGTTGCTGTGATTTTAAAAGTTCTGCTTTTATTCAGCCAATTGTGTTTAACAAAAAAACAAAGGAATTATTTACTGACCTTTCAGTTCTTGTGATTTTAAAGTTCTGCTTTTGTTTCAGCCTAATCGTGTTTAACAAAAACAAAGGAATTTTTACTGACCTTCAGTTGTTGTGATTTTAAAGTTCCCGCTTTTGTTTCAGCCAATCGTGTTTAACAAAAAAACAAAGGAATTATTTACTGACCTTCAGTTGTTGTGATTTTAAAGTTCCGCTTTTGTTTCAGCCAATCAGCCTTTAACAAAAAACAAAGGAATTATTTACTGACCTTCAGTTGTTGTGATTTTAATAGCTCTCGCTTTTGTTTCAGCTAATGTGTTAACAAACAAAGGAATTATTTACTGACCTTCAGTTGTTGTGATTTTAAAAGTTCCGCTTTTATTTCAGCCAATCGTGTTTGACAAAAAACAAAGGAATCATTTACTGACCTTCAGTTGTTGTGATTTTAAAAGTTCTGCTTTTATTTCAGCCAACTGTGTTTAACAAAAAAAGCAACGGAATTATTTACTGACCTTCAGTTGTTGTGATTTTAAAAGCCTCTGACTTTGTTTCATTGCCAATCGTGCTTAACAAAAACAAAGGAATTATTTACTGACCTTCAAGTTGTTGTGATTTTAAGAGTTCTGCTTTGTTTCAGCTAATCGCTTAACAAAAAACAAAGGAATTATTTACTGACCTTTAGTTGTTGTGATTTTAAAGTTCATGCTTTCGCGCAACCAAATCGTTTATCAATAACAAAAAACGGAATTATTTACTGATCTTCTCAGTTGTTGTGATTTTAAAGTTCCGCTTTTGTTTCAAGTCTATCGTGTTTAACAAAAAAACAAAAAGGAATTATTTACTGACCTTTAGTTGTTGTGATTTTAAGAGTTCTGCTTTTGTTTCAGCCACCGTGTTTAACAAAACAGAAAGGAATCATTTACCGACCTTCTACAGGTATTGTTGCGATTTTGGAGAGTTCCCGCTTTTGTTAAACTCGATTGGTTGAAACAAAGCGTGAACTTCTCAGAATCACAACAACTGAAGGCCAGCAAATACATTCCTTTTGTTTTTTTGTTAAACACGATTGGCTGAAACAAAAGCGGAACTCTTAAAATAACAACAACTGAAGGTCAGTAAATAATTCCTTTGTTTTTTTGTTAAACACGATTGGCTGAAACAAAAGCGGAACTTTTAAAATCACAACAACTGAAGGTCAGTAAATGATTCCTTTTTTTTTTTGTTAAACACGATTGGTTGAAATAAAAGAGGAACTTTTAAAATCACAACAACTAAAGGTCAGTAAATGATTCCTTTTTTTTTTTTGTTAAACACGATTGGCTGAAATAAAAGCAGAACTTTTAAAATAAAAAAAACTTAAGGTCATTAAATAATTCCGTTGTTTTTTTTTTGTTAAAAACGATTGACTTAAATAAAAGCGGAAATTTTAAAATCACAACAACTGAAGGTCAGTAAATAATTCCTTTGTTTTTTTTTTTTTAAAAAAGATTTGGTTAAATAAAAGCAGAAATTTTCAAATCACAATAACTGAAGGTCAGTAAATGATTCCTTTTTTTTTTTGTTAAACACGATTGGCTGAAATAAAAGCAGAACTTTTAAAATCACAACAACTAAAGGTCAGTAAAATAATTCCTTTGTTTTTTTTGTTAAACACGATTGGTTGAAACAAAAGCAGAACTTTTAAAATCACAACAACTAAAGGTCAGTAAATGATTCCTTTTTTTTTTGTTAAACCCGATTGGTTAAAATAAAATCATAACTTTTAAAATCACAACAACTACAGGTCAGTAAATGATTCCTTTGTTTTTTTTGTTAAACACGATTGGCTGAAACAAAAGCAGAACTTTTAAAATCACAACAACTAAAGGTCAGTAAATAATTCCTTTGTTTTTTTCTGTTAAACATGATTGGCTGAAATAAAAGCAGAACTTTTAAAATCACAACAACTGAAGCTCAGTAAATGATTCCTTTGTTTGTTTTGTTAAACACGATTGGCTTAAATAAAATCGGAACTTTTAAAATCACAACAACTGAAGTCAGTAAATAATTCCTTTGTTTTTTTTGTTAAACACGATTGGCTGAAACAAAAGCCGAACTTTTAAAATCACAACAACTGAAGGTCAGTAAATAATTCCTTTGTTTTTTTTGTTAAACACGATTGGCTGAAATAAAAGAGGAACTTTTAAAATCACTACAACTGAAGGTCATTAAATGATTCCTTTGTTTTTTTTTTTAAACACGATTGGCTGAAATAAAAGCGGAACTTTTAAAATAACAACAACTGAAGGTCAGTAAATGATTCCGTTGTTTTTTTTTGTTAAAAACGATTGGCTGAAACAAAAGCGGAACTTTTAAAATCACAACAACTGAAGGTCAGTAAATAATTTCTTTGTTTTTTTTGTTAAACACGATTGGTTGAAACAAAAGCAGAACTTTTAAAATCACAACAACTAAAGGACAGTAAATAATTCGGTTTTTTTTTGTGAAACACGATTGGCTGAAATAAAAGCAGAACTTTTAAAATCACAACAACTAAAGGTCAGTAAATAATTCCGTTGTTTTTTTTGTTAAACACGATTGGCTGAAACAAAAGCGGAACTTTTAAAATCACGACAACTGAAGGTCAGTAAATAATTCCTTTGTTTTTTTTGTTAAAAACGATTGGCTGAAACAAAAGCAGAACTTTTAAAATCACAACAACTAAAGGTCAGTAAATAATTCCTTTGTTGTTTTGTTAAACACGATTGGTTGAAACAAAAGCGGAAATTTTAAAATCACAACATCTCAAAGTCAGCAAATAATTCCTTTGTTTTTTTTGTTAAAGACAATTGGCTGAAACAAAAGCAGAACTTTTAAAATCACAACAACTCATGGTTAGTAAATAATTCCTTTGTTGTTTTTGTTAAACACGATTGGTTGAAATAAAAGAGGAACTTTTAAAGTCACAAAAACTCAAGGTCAGTAAATGATTCCTTTGTTTTTTTTTTTGTTAAACACGATTGGCTAAAACAAAAGCAGAACTTTTAAAATCACAACAACTAAAGGTCAGTAAATGATTCCTTTTTTTTTTTTTTTAAACACGATTGGCTGAAAAAAAATATGAACTTTTAAAATCACAAAAACTAAAGGTCATTAAATTATTCATTTGTTTTTTTTTTTTAAATAAAAGTGGAACTTTTAAAATCACAACAACTCATGGTCAGTAAATAATTCCTTTGTTTTTTTTGTTAAAGACGATTGGCTGAAATAAAAGCGGAACTTTTAAAATCACAACAGCTGAAGGTCAGTAAATAATTCCATTGTTTTTTTTTTGTTAAACACGATTGGCTGAAATAAAAGCAGAACTTTTAAAATCACAACAACTAAAGGTCAGCAAATAATTCCATTGTTTTTTTTGTTAAACACGATTGGTTGAAACAAAAGCAGAACTTTTAAAATCACAACAACTAAAGGACAGTAAATAATTCCTTTGTTTTTTTTGTTAAACACGATTGACTTAAAAAAAATCAGAAATTTTAAAATCACAAAAACTAAAGTTGAGTAAATTATTCCTTTGTTTTTTTTTTGTTAAAAATGATTGGTTGAAAAAAAAGAAGAACTTTTAAAATGACAACAACTAAAGGTTAGTAAATGATTCCTTTGTTTTTTTTTTAAACACAATTGGCTGAAATAAAAGAGGAACTTTTAAAATCACAACAACTGAAGGTCAGTAAATGATTCCTTTGTTTTTTTTTTTAAACACGATTGGCTGAAACAAAAGCGGAACTTTTAAAATAACAACAACTGAAGGTCAGTAAATAATTCCATTTTTTTTTTGTTAAACACGATTGGTTGAAACAAAAGCAGAACTTTTAAAATCACAACAACTGAAGGTCAGTAAATAATTCCTTTGTTTTTTTTGTTAAACACGATTGGCTGAAATAAAAGAGGAACTTTTAAAATCACAACAAATGAAGGTAATTAAATAATTCCTTTGTTTTTTTTGTTAAAAACGATGGGCTTAAATAAAGGCAGAACTCTTAAAATCACAACAACTGAAGGTAAGTAAGTAATTCTATTGTTTTTTTTTGTTAAACATGATTGGCTTAAATAAAAGCGGAACTTTTAAAATCACAACAACTCAAGGTCATTAAATAATTCCTTTTTTTTTTTAAAAACTATTGGCTGAAATAAAATAGTAAATTTTAAAATAACAACAACTGAAGTTCAGTAAATGATTTCTTTGTTTTTTTTGTTAAAAACTATTGGAATAAAAAAATGCGGAAATTTTAAAATCACTACAACTGAAGGTCAGTAAATAATTCTTTTGTTTTTTTTGTTAAACACGATTGGCTTAAATAAAAGAGGAACTTTTAAAATCACAACAACTAAAGGTCAGTAAATAATTCCTTTGTTTTTTTTTGTTAAACACGATTGGTGGAAACAAAAGCAGAACTTTTAAAATCACAACAACTAAAGGACAGTAAATAATTCCGTTTTTTTTTGTTAAACACGATTGGCTGAAATAAAAGCAGAACTTTTAAAATCACAAAAACTTAAGGTCAGAAAATTATTCCTTTTTTTTTTTTGTTAAACACGATTGGCTGAAACAAAAGCAGAACTTTTAAAATCACAACAACTGAAGGTCAGTAAATGATTCCTTTGTTTTTTTGTTAAACACGATTGGTTGAAACAAAAGCAAAACTTTTAAAATCACAACAACTGAAGGTCAGTAAATAATTACATTGTTCTTTTTTGTTAAACATGATTGGTTGAAATAGAAGCGGAACTTTTAAAATCACAACAACTGAAGGTCAGTAAATAATTCCTTTGTTTTTTTTGTTAAACACGATTGGTTGAAATAAAAGCGGAACTTTAAAAATCTCAGCAACTGAAGTTTATTAAATAATATCTTTGTTTTTTTTGTTAAACAAGATTAATTTAAATAAAAGAAAAACTCTTAAAATCACAACAAATGAAAGTAAGTATATAATTCCTTTGTTTTTTTTTTTTATAAACGATGGGCTGAAATAAAAGCGGACCTATTAAAATCACAACAACTGAATTTCAGTAAATAATTCCGTTGTTTTTTTGGTTAAACACGATTGGCTGAAATAAAAGCGGAACTTTTAAAATAAAAACAACTAAAGCTCAGTAAATAATTCCTTTGTTTTTTTTTTTAAACACGATTGGTGGAAACAAAAGCATAACTTTTAAAATCACAACAACTGAAGGTCATTAAATAATTCCGTTTTTTTTTGTTAAACACGATTGGCTGAAATAAAAGCAGAACTTTTAAAATCACAACAACTAAAGGTCAGAAAATAATTCCTTTGTTTTTTTTTTGTTAAACACGATTGGTTGAAACAAAAGCAGAACTTTTAAAATCACAACAACTAAAGGACAGTAAATGATTCCTTTTTTTTTTTGTTAAACACGATTGGCTGAAACAAAAGCAGAACTTTTAAAATCACAACAACTAAAGGTCAGTAAATATTTCCTTTTTTTTGTTAAACACGATTGGTTGAAACAAAAGCAGAACTTTTAAAATCACAATAACTAAAGGTCAGTAAATGATTCCTTTGTTTTTTTTTGTTAAACATGATTGGTTGAAACAAAAGCAGAACTTTTAAAATCACAACAACTGAAGGTCAGTAAATGATTCCTTTGTTTTTTTTGTTAAACACGAGTGGTTGAAATAAAAGAGGAACTTTTAAAATCCCAACAACTAAAGGTCAATAAATGATTCCTTTGTTTTTTTTGTTAAACACGATTGGCTAAAACAAAAGCAGAACTTTTAAAATCACAACAACTAAAGGTCAGTAAATGATTCCTTTCTTTTTTTTTGTTAAACACGTTTGTATTAAATAAAAGATTAAATTTTAAAAACAAAAAAACAAACTGTCATTAAATTATTCATTTGTTTTTTTTTTGTTAAACACGATTTGCTTAAAAAAAAGTGGAGCTTTTAAAATCACAACAAATGGAGGCCAGTAAATAATTCTGTTTTTTTTTTGTTAAAAACGAGTTGATGAAATAAAATCTGAACTTTTAAAATCACAACAACTAAAGGTCAGTAAATGATTCCTTTGTTTTTTGTTTGTTAAACACGATTGGTTGAAACAAAAGCAGAACTTTTAAAATCACAACAACTAAAGGACAGTAAATAATTCCGTTTTTTTTTTTGAAACACGATTGGCTGAAATAAAAGCAGAAATTTTAAAATCACAACAACTAAAGGTCAGAAAATAATTCCTTTGTTTTTTTTTTGTTAAACAAGATTGTCTGAAACAAAAGCAGAAATTTTAAAATCACAACAACTAAAGGTCAGTAAATGATTTCTTTCTTTTTTTTTGTTAAAAACGATTGGCTGAAATAAAAGAGGAACTTTTAAAATCACAACAACTAAAGGTCAGAAAATAATTCCTTTGTTTTTTTTTCTTGAAATAAAAGAGGAACTTTTAAAATCACAACAACTCATGGTCAGTAAATAATTCCATTGTTATTTTTGTTAAAGACAATAGGCTAAAATAAGAGAGGAACTTTGAAAATCACAACAACTGAGGGTCAGTAAATAATTCCTTTGTTTTTTTTGTTAAACAACGATTGGCTGAAATAAAAGCAGAACTTTTAAAATCACAACAACTAAAGGTCAGAAAATAATTCCTTTGTTTTTTTTGTTAAACACGATTGGTTGAAACAAAAGCAGAACTTTTAAAATCACAACAACTAAAGGACGGTAAATAATTCCTTTGTTTTTTTTGTTAAACACGATTGGCTTAAATAAAATCAGAAATTTTAAAATCACAAAAACTAAAGGTCAGTAAATGATTCATTTGTTTTTTTTTTGTTAAACACGATTGGTTCAAACAAAAGCAGAACTTTTAAAATCACAACAACTAAATGTCAGTAAATAATTCCTTTTTTTTTTTTTAAAAACGATAGTATGAAATAAAATCGTAAATTTTAAAATCACAACAACTGAATGGTATTAAATAATGACTTTGTTTTTTTTGTTAACCACTTTTGGCTAAACCAAAAACGATCTTTTCAAAATCACAACAACTGAAGTTAATTAAATGATCTCTTTGTTTTTTTTTTTTTAAACAAGATTGGTTTAAAAAAAAGCGGAACTTTTAAAATCACAATAACTTAAGGTCAGTAAATAATTCCTTTTTTTTTGGTAAACACTATTGGCTTAAATAAAAGCGGAACTTTTAAAATCACAACAACTGAAGGTCAGTAAATTATTCCTTTGTTTTTTTTGTTAAACAAGATTGGCTGAAATAAAAGCGGAACTTTTAAAATAACAACAACCGAAGGTCAGTAAATAATTCCGTTGTTTTTTTTGTTAAACACGATTGGCTGAAATAAAAGCGGAACTTTTAAAATCACAACAACTGAAGGTCAGTAAATAATTCCTTTGTTTTTTTTTGTTAAACACGATTGGTGGAAACAAAAGCAGAACTTTTAAAATCACAACAACTAAAGGTCAGTAAATAATTACTTTGTTTTTTTTTGTTAAACACGATTGGTTGAAACAAAAGCAGAACTTTTCAAATCACAACAACTAAAGGACAGTAAATAATTCCTTTGTTTTTTTTTTTTGTTAAACACGATTTGCTGAAACAAAAGCAGAACTTTTAAAATTACAACAACTAAAGGTCAGTAAATATTTCCTTTTTTTGTTAAACACGATTGGTTGAAACAAAAGCAGAACTTTTGAAATCACAACAACTAAAGGTCAGTAAATGATTCCTTTGTTTTTTTTGTTAAACACGATTGGTTGAAACAAAAGCAGAACTTTTAAAATCACAACAACTGAAGGTCATTAAATGATTCCTTTGTCTTTTTGTTAAACACGATTGGTTGAAATAAAAGCGGAACCTCTAAAATCCCAACAACTAAAGGTCAATAAATGATTCCTTTGTTTTTTTTTGTTAAACACGATTGGCTGAAAAAAAAGCAGAACTTTTAAAATCACAACAACTAAAGGTCATTAAATTATTCCTTTTTTTTTTTTTTTAAACATGATTGTCTTAAACAAAAGCTTAAATTTTAAAATCAAAACAACTGAAGCACATAAAATAATTCATTTGTTTTTTTTTTGTTAAACACGATTGGCTTAAACAAAAGCATAACTTTTCAAATCACAAAAACTGAAGGTCAGTAAATAATTCCTTTGTTTTTTTTTTGTTAAAAACGATTGGTTGTAAAAAAAGAAGAACATTTAAAATTACAACAACTAAAGGTCAGTAAATATTTCATTTTTTTTGTTAAACAAGATTGGTTGAAAAAAAATCAGAAATTTTAAAATAACAACAACTAAAGGTCAGTAAATGATTCCTTTGTTTTTTTTTTGTTAAACACGATTGGTTGAAACAAAAGCAGAACTTTTAAAATCACAACAACTGAAGGCCAGTAAATGATTCCTTTTTTTTTTTTGTTAAACACGATTGGTTGAAACAAAAGATGAACCTTTAAAATCACAAAAACTAAAGGACAATAAATAATTCATTTGTTTTTTTTTGTTAAACACTATTTGCTAAAAAAAAAGCAGAACTTTTAAAATCAAAAAAACTGATGTTCAGTAAATGATTCCTTTCTTTTTTTTGTTAAATACGATTGGCCGAAATTAAAGAGGAACTTTTAAAATCACAACAACTAAAGGTCAGTAAATGATTCCTTTGTTTTTTTAAATAAAAGTGTAAATTTTAAAATAACAACAACTCATGGTAATTAAATAATTCATTTTTTTTTTTTTTGTTAAAGACGATTGGCTTAAATAAAAGAGGAACTTTTAAAGTCACAACAGCTGAAGGTCAGTAAATAATTCCATTGTTTTTTTTGTTAAAAACGATTGTCTGAAATAAAAGCAGAACTTTTAAAATCACATCAACTAAAGGTCAGAAAATAATTCCTTTGTTTTTTTTGTTAAAAACGATTGGTTGAAACAAAAGCAGAACTTTTAGAATCACAACACCTAAAGGACATTAAATAATTCATTTTTTTTTTTTTGTTAAAAACGATTGGCTGAAATAAAATCAGAACTTTTAAAATCAAAACAACTAAAGGTCAGTAAATTATTCCTTTGTTTTTTTTTTGTTAAACATGATTGGTTGAAACAAAAGCAGAACTTTTAAAATCACAACAACTAAAGGTCAGTAAATTATTCCTTTGTTGTTTTTTTTTAAACACAATTGGCTTAAATAAAAGCGGAAATTTTCAAATCACAACACCTGATGTTCATTAACTGATTCGTTTTTTTTTTTTGTTAAACACGATTGGTTTAAATAAAAGCAGAAATCTTAAAATCACAACAACTGAAGGTCAGTAAATGATTCCTTTGTTTTTTTTTTGTTAAACACGATTGGTTGAAACAAAAGCAGATCTTTTAAAATCATAACAACTGAAGGTCAGTAAATAATTCCATTGTTTTTTTTGTTAAACACGATTGGCTGAAATAAAAGAGGAACTTTTAAAATCACAACAACTAAAGGTCAGTAAATGATTCCTTTGTTTTTTTTGTTAAACACGATTGGCTGAAATAAATGCGGAACTTTAAAAATAACAACAACCGAAGGTCAGTAAATAATTCCGTTGTTTTTTTTTTGTTAAACACGATTGGCTGAAATAAAAGCGGAACTTTTAAAATCACAACAGCTAAAGGTCAGTAAATAATTCCTTTGTTTTTTTTTGTTAAACACGATTGGTGGAAACAAAAGCAGAACTTTTAAAATCACAACAACTAAAGGTCAGAAAATAATTCCTTTGTTTTTTTTGTTAAACACGATTGGTTGAAACAAAAGCAGAACTTTTAAAATCACAACAACTAAAGGACAGTAAATGATTCCTTTGTTTTTTTTTTGTTAAACACGATTGGCTGAAATAAAAGCAGAACTTTAAAATCACAACAACTGAAGGTGATTAAATAATTCCTTTGTTTTTTTTTTGTTAAACATGATTGGTTGAAAAAAAAGAATAACTTTTAAAATGACAACAACTGAATGTTAGTAAATAATTCCTTTGTTTTTTTTTTAAACACGATTGGCTGAAATAAAAGCGGAACTTTACAAATAACAAAAACTAATGGTCAGTATAAACAATTCCATTGTTTTTTTGTTAAACACGATTGGTTGAAACAAACGAAGAAGTTTCAAAATAACAACAACTAAATGTCATTAAATGAGTCCTTTGTTTTTTTTTGTTAAACACGATTGGCTTAAACAAAATCGTAACTTTTAAAATCACAACAACTGAAGGTCAGTAAATGATTCCTTTTTTTTTGTTAAAAACGATTGTCTGAAGTAAAATATTAAATTTTAAAATCACAACAACTGAAGTTCAGTAAATTATTCCTTTGTTTTTTTTTGTTAAACACGATTTGCTGAAATAAAAGCCGAACTTTAAAAATAACAACAACCGAAGGTCAGTAAATAATTCCTTTGTTTTTTTTTTGTTAAACACGATTGGCTGAAATAAAAGAGGAACTTTTAAAATCACAACAACTAAAGGTCAGTAAATAATTCCTTTGTTTTTTTTTGTTAAACACGATTGGTGGAAAAAAAAGCATAAATTTTAAAATCACAACAACTAAAGGACAGTAAATAATTCCGTTTTTTTTTGTGAAACACGATTTGCTTAAATAAAATCAGAACTTTTAAAATAACAACAACTAAAGGTCAGAAAATAATTCCTTTGTTTTTTTTGTTAAACACGATTGGCTGAAACAAAAGCAGAACTTTTAAAATTACAACAACTAAAGTTAATTAAATATTTTCTTTTTTTTGTTAAACACGATTGGTTGAAACAAAAGCAGAACTTTTGAAATCACAACAACTAAAGGTCAGTAAATGATTCCTTTTTTTTTGTTAGCAGAACTTTTAAAATCCCAACAAATGAAGGTCAGTAAATGATTCCTTTGTTTTTTTTTGTTAAACACGATTGGTTGAAACAAAAGAGGAACTTTTAAAATCACAACAACTAAAGGTCAGTAAATGATTCCTTTGTTTTTTTTTTGTTAAACACGATTGGCTGAAACAAAATCAGAACTTTTAAAATCACAACAAATTAATGTCAGTAAATTATTCCTTTCTTTTTTTTTGTTAAACACGATTGGACTAAATAAAAGAGGAACTTATAAATTCACAACACCTAAAGGTCAGTAAATAATTCCTTTGTTTTTTTTTTGAAATAAAATAGTAACTTTTAAAATAACAACACCTCATGTTCAGTAAATAATTCCTTTGTTTTTTTTTGTTAAAGACGATTGGCTGAAATAAAAGCGGAACTTTTAAAATCACAACAGCTGAAGGTCAGTAAATAATTCCATTGTTTTTTTTTGTTAAACACGATTGGCTGAAATAAAAGCAGAACTTTTAAAATCACAACAACTAAAGGTCAGAAAATAATTCCTTTGTTTTTTTTTTTAAACACGATTGGTTGAAACAAAAGCAGAACTTTTAAAATCACAACAACTAAAGGACGGTAAATAATTCCTTTGTTTTTTTTTTTTAAACACGATTGGCTGAAATAAAAGCAGAAGTTTTAAAATCACAACAACTAAAGGTCATTAAATGATTCCTTTGTTTTTTTTTGTTAAACACGATTGGTTGAAACAAAAGCAGAACTTTTAAAATGACAACAACTAAATGTCAGTAAATGATTCCTTTGTTTTTTTTTAAACACGATTGGCTGAAATACAAGCGTAACTCTTAAAATCACAACAACTCATTGTCATTAAACAATTCACTTGTTTTTTTTTGTTAAACACTTTTGGATGAAACAAAAGCGGACCTCTGAAAATAACAACAACAGAAGGTCAGTAAGTGATCCCTTTGTTTTTTTAGTTAAACACGATTGGTTGAAATAAAAGCGGAACTTTTAAAATCACAACAACTGAAGGTCAGTAAATAATTCCTTTTTTTTGTTAAACACGATTGGCTGAAATAAAAGATGAACTTTTAAAATCACAACAACTAAAGGTCAGTAAATGATTCCTTTGTTTTTTTTGTTAAGCACGATTGGCTGAAATAAATGCGGAACTTTTAAAATAACAACAACCGAAGGTCAGTAAATAATTCCGTTGTTTTTTTTTGTTAAACACGATTGGCTTAAATAAAAGCTGAACTTTTAAAATCACAACAGCTAAAGGTCAGTAAATAATTCTTTTGTTTTTTTTTGTTAAACACGATTGGTGGAAACAAAAGCAGAACTTTTAAAATCACAACAACTAAAGGACAGTAAATAATTCCGTTTTTTTTTGTGAAACACGATTGGCTGAAATAAAAGCAGAACTTTTAAAATCACAACAACTAAAGGTCAGAAAATAATTCCTTTGTTTTTTTTTGTTAAACACGATTGGCTGAAACAAAAGCAGAACTTTTAAAATTACAACAACTAAAGGTCAGTAAATATTTCATTTTTTTTGTTAAACACGATTGGTTGAAACAAAAGCAGAACTTTTAAAATCACAACAACTAAAGGTCAGTAAATGATTCCTTTTTTTGTTAGCAGAACTTTTAAAATCCCAACAACTGAAGGTCAGTAAATGATTCCTTTGTTTTTTTTTTGTTAAACACGATTGGTTGAAAAAAAAGAGGAACTTTTAAAATCACAACAACTAAAGGTCAGTAAATGATTCTTTTGTTTTTTTTGTTAAAAACGATTGGCTGAAACAAAAGCAGAACTTTTAAAATCACAACAACTAAAGGTCAGTAAATGATTCCTTTCTTTTTTTGTTAAACACAATTGGCTGAAATAAAAGAGGAAATTTTAAAATCACAACAACTAAAGGTCATTAAATGTTTCCTTTGTTTTTTTTTTGTTAAAACCCATTTGCTTAAAAAAAATAGTAAAATTTAAAAAAAAAATAAATTCATTCAATTTAATATTAACGTTTTTTTTTTTTTTGTTAAACAAGATTGTCTTGAAAAAAATCAGAAATTTAAAAATAAAAAAAACTGAAGGTCAGTAAATGTTTACTTTGTTTTTTTTTTGTTAAAAACGATTGGTTTAAACAAAAGCAGAAATTTTAAAATCACAACAACTAAAGGACAGTAAATAATTCCGTTTTTTTTGTGAAACACGATTGGCTGAAATAAAAGTAGAACTTTTAAAATCACAACAACTAAAGGTCAGAAAATAATTCCTTTGTTTTTTTTTGTTAAACACGATTGGTTGAAACAAAAGCAGAACTATTAAAATCACAACAACTAAAGGACAGTAAATGATTCCTTTGTTTTTTTTGTTAAACACGATTGGCTGAAACAAAAGCAGAACTTTTAAAATCACAACAACTAAAGGTCATTAAATATTTCCTTTTTTTGTTAAAAACGATTGGTTTAAACAAAATCAGAACTTTTAAAATCACAATAACTAAAGGTCAGTAAATGATTCCTTTGTTTTTTTTTGTTAAACACGATTGGTTGAAACAAAAGCAGAACTTTTAAAATCACAACAACTGAAGGTCAGTAAATGATTCCTTTGTTTTTTTTGTTAAACACGATTGGTTGAAACAAAAGAGGAACTTTTAAAATCACAACAACTAAAGGTCAGTAAAAGATTCCTTTTTTTTTTTTTGTTAAACACGATTGGCTGAAACAAAAGCAGAACTTTTAAAATCACAAGAACTAAAGGTCAGTAAATGATTCCTTTCTTTTTTTTTTTTAAACACTATTGGATTAAATAAAAGTGTAACTTTTAAATTCAAAAAAACTAAAGGTCAGTAAATTATTCCTTTGTTTTTTTTTTGTTAAAAACCATTGGCTGAAATAAAAGCGGAACTTTTAAAATAACAATAACTGAAGGTCAGTAAATAATTTTGTTGTTTTTTTTTGTTAAACACGATTGGCTGAAATAAAATCGGAACTTTTAAAATCACAACAACTAAAGTTAAGTAAATAATTACTTTTTTTTTTTTTTGTTAAAAAAGTTTTGTTTAAAAAAAACCATAGCTTTCTAAAATCAAAACAACTAAAGGACATTAAATAATTCCGTTTTTTTTTTGTGAAAAACGATTTGCTGAAATAAAATCAGAAATTTAAAAATAACAAAAACTAAAGGTCAGAAACTAATTACTTTGTTTTTTTTTGTTAAACACGATTGGTTGAAAAAAAAGCAGAACTTTTCAAATAACAACAACTGAAGGTCATTAAATTATTCCTTTGTTTTTTTTTTGTTAAACACGATTTTCTTAAACAAAAGCATAACTTTTAAAATTACAAAAACTAAAGGTAAGTAAATATTTACTTTTTTTGTTAAACACGATTGGTTGAAACAAAAGCAGAACTTTTGAAATCACAATAACTAAAGGTCAGTAAATGAGTCCTTTGTTTTTTTTGTTAAACACGATTGGTTGAAAAAAAAGCAGAACTTTTAAAATCACAACAACTGAAGGTCAGTAAATGATTCCTTTTGTTTTTTTTTGTTAAACACGATTGGCTGAAATAAAAGAGGAACTTTTAAATCAAAACAAATAAAGGACAGTAAATGATTCCTTTGTTTTTTTTTTTTAAACATGATTGGTTAAAATAAAAACAGAACTTTTCAAATAACAACAACTGAAAGTCGGTAAATGATTCCTTTGTTTTTGTTTTTTTAAAAAAGATTGGTTGAAAAAAAAGCTCAACTTTTAAAATCACAACAACTAAAGGTCAGTAAATGATTCCTTTTTTTTTTTTTTGAAATAAAAGAGGAACTTTTAAAATCACAACAACTAATGGTCAGTAAATGATTCCTTTGTTGTTTTTTTTAAAGACGATTGGCTGAAATAAAAGAGGAACTTTTAAAATCACAACAACTGAAGGTCAGTAAATAATTCCTTTGTTTTTTTTTGTTAAACACGATTGTCTGAAATAAAAGCAGAACTTTTAAAATCACAACAACTAAAGGTCATTAAATAATTCCTCTGTTTTTTTTGTTAAAAACGATTTGCTTAAAAAAAAGCATAAATTTTAGAATCACAACACATTAAGGACATTAAATAATTCCTTTTTTTTTTTTTGTGAAAAAAGATTGGCTTAAATAAAATCAGAACTTTTAAAATAACAAAAACTAAAGGTCAGTAAATGATTACTTTGTTTTTTTTTTGTTAAAAACGATTGGTTGAAAAAAAAGCATAACTTTTAAAATGACAACAACTAAAGGTCAGTAAATGATTCCTTTGTTTTTTTTTAAACACGATTGGCTGAAATAAAAGAGGAACTTTTAAAATCACAACAACTGAAGGTCAGTAAATGATTCCGATGTTTTTTTTGTTAAACACGATTGGCTGAAATAAAAGCGGAACTTTTAAAATCACAACAACTAAAGGTCAGTAAATAATTCCTTTGTTTTTTTTTGTTAAACACGATTGGTTGAAATAAAAGCCGAACTTTTAAAATCACAACAACTGAAGTTCAGTAAATAATTCCTTTTTTTTTTGTTAAACACGACTGGCTTAAATAAAAGAGGAAATTTTAAAATCACCACAACTAAAGGTCAGTAATTTATTCAATTGTTTTTTTTGTTAAACACAATTGGCTGGAATAAAAGAGGAACTTTTAAAATCACAACAACTGAAGGTCAGTAAGTAATTCCTTTGTTTTTTTTTTGTTAAACACGATTGGTTGAAACAAAAGCAGAACTTTTAAAATCACAAGAACTGAAGGTCAGTAAATAATTCCTTTTTTTTGTTAAACACGATTGGCTGAAATAAAAGAGGAACTTTTAAAATCACAACAACTGAAGGTCAGTAAATAATTCCTTTGTTTTTTTGTTAAACACGATTGGCTGAAATAAAAGCGGAACTTTTAAAATAACAACAACTGAAGGTCAGTAAATAATTCCGTTGTTTTTTTTGTTAAACACAATTGGCTTAAATAAAAGATTAACTTTTAAAATCACAACAGCTAAAGGTCATTAAATAATTACTTTGTTTTTTTTTGTTAAACACGATTGGTGGAAAAAAAAGCAGAACTTTTAAAATCACAACAACTAAAGTACAGTAAATAATTCCGTTTTTTTTTGTGAAACACGATTTGCTGAAATAAAATCATAACTTTTAAAATAACAACAACTAAAGGTCAGAAAATAATTCCTTTGTTTTTTTTTTGTTAAACACGATTGGTTGAAACAAAAGCAGAACTTTTAAAATCACAACAACTAAAGGTCAGTAAATATTTTCTTTTTTTTGTTAAACACGATTGGTTGAAACAAAAGCAGAACTTTTAAAATCACAACAACTAAAGGTCAGTAAATGATTCCTTTTTTTGTTAGCAGAACTTTTAAAATCCCAACAACTTAAGGTCAGTAAATGATTCCTTTGTTTTTTTTTTGTTAAACACGATTGGTTGAAACAAAAGAGGAACTTTTAAAATCACAACAATTAAAGGTCAGTAAATTATTCTTTTGTTTTTTTTGTTAAAAACGTTTGGCTTAAAAAAAATAATAAAATTTAAAATAACCACAAATAACTGAAATTAAATTATTCATTTCTTTCTTTTTTGTTAAAAACGATTGTATTAAATAAAAGAGGAAATTATAAATTAACAACAACTAAAGGTCAGTAAATGTTTCATTTTTTTTTTTTTTTTTAAAAACCTTGGTATGAAAAAAAATCTTAAAATTTAAAATCAAAACACATGAATGTAATTAAAAATTTCCGTTGTTTTTTTTTTGTTAAACACGATTTGCTGAAATAAAAGCAGAAAATTTAAAATCACGACAACTGAAGGAAAGAAAATGATTACTTTGTTTTTTTTTTGTTAAAAACGATTGGCTGAAAAAAAAGCAGAACTTTTAAAATCACAACAACTAAAGGACATTAAATAATTCCGTTTTTTTTTTGTGAAACACGATTGGCTGAAATAAAATCAGAAATTTTAAAATAACAACAACTAAAGGTCAGAAAATAATTCCTTTGTTTTTTTTTGTTAAAAACGATTGGCTGAAACAAAAGCAGAACTTTTAAAATCACAACAACTAAAGGACAGTAAATGATTCCTTTGTTTTTTTTGTTAAACACGATTGGCTGAAACAAAAGCAGAACTTTTAAAATCATAACAACTAAAGGTCAGTAAATATTTCTTTTTTTGTTAAACACGATTGGTTGAAACAAAATCAGAACTTTTAAAATCACAATAACTAAAGGTCAGTAAATGATTCCTTTGTTTTTTTTTTGTTAAACACGATTGGTTGAAACAAAAGCAGAACTTTTAAAATCACAACAACTGAAGGTCAGTAAATGATTCCTTTGTTTTTTTTTTGTTAAACACGATTGGCTGAAACAAAAGAGAAACTTTTAAAATCACAACAACTAAAGGTCAGTAAATAATTCCTTTGTTTTTTTTTTGTTAAACACGATTGGCTGAAACAAAAGCGGAACTTTTAAAATCACAACAACTAAAGGTCATTAAATGATTCATTTCTTTTTTTTTTGTTAAACACGATTTGCTTAAATAAAAGAGTAACTTTTAAATTCACAACAACTAAAGGTCAGTAAATGATTCCTTTGTTTTTTTTTTGTTAAACAACATTGGCTGAAATAAAAGCGGTACTTTTAAAATAACAACAACTGAAGGTCAGTAAATAATTCCGTTTTTTTTTTTTTTGTTAAACACCATTGGCTGAAATAAAAGCGGAACTTTTAAAATCACAACAACTAAAGGTCAGTAAATAATTCCTTTGTTTTTTTTTTTTTAAACACGATTGGTTTAAACAAAAGCAGAGCTTTTAAAATCACAACAACAACCCGAAAGTAAATAATTCCGTTTTTTTTTGTGAAACAAGATTGGCTGAAATAAAATCAGAAATTTTAAAATCACAAAAACTAAAGGTAAGAAAATAATTACTTTGTTTTTTTTTTGTTAAAAACGATTGGTTGAAACAAAAGCAGAACTTTTAAAATCACAACAACTAAAGGTCATTAAATATTTCCTTTTTTTTGTTAAACACGATTGGTGTAAACAAAAGCAGAACTTTTAAAATCACAACAACTAATGGTCAGTAAATGATTCATTTTTTTTTTTTTGTTAAAAAAGATTGGTTGAAACAAAAGCAGAACTTTTAAAATAACAACAACTGAAGGACAGTAAATGATTCCTTTGTTTTTTTTTGTTAAACACGATTGGTTGAAACAAAAGAGGAACTTTTAAAATCACAACAACTAAAGGTCAGTAAATATTTCCTTTTTTTTGTTAAACACGATTGGTTGAAACAAAAGCAGAACTTTTAAAATCACAACAACTAAAGGACAGTAAATGATTCCTTTGTTTTTTTTGTTAAACACGATTGGCTGAAACAAAAGCAGAACTTTTAAAATCACAACAACTAAAGGTCAGTAAATATTTACTTTTTTTGTTAAAAACGATTGGTTTAAAAAAAAGCATAACTTTTAAAATAACAACAAATAAAGGTCATTAAATTATTCATTTTTTTTTTTTTGTTAAACACTATTTGTTGAAAAAAAATAATAAATTTTAAAATCACAACCCCTTAAGGTCAGTAAATTATTCATTTGTTTTTTTTTGTTAAACACGATTGGCTGAAACAAAAGAGTAACCTCTAAAATAACAATAACTAAAGGCCAGTAAATGATACCTTTGTTTTTTTTTTGTTAAAAACGATTTGCTTAAAAAAAAGCAGAACTTTTAAAATAACAACAACTAAAGGTCATTAAATGATTCGTTTCTTTTTTTTTTGTTAAACACGATTGGCTGAAATAAAAGAGGAACTTTTAAAATCACAACAACTAAAGGTCAGTAAATGATTCCTTTGTTTTTTTTGAAATAAAAGAAGAACTTTTAAAATCACAACAACTGAAGGTCAGTAAATAATTACGTTTTTTTTTTGCTCAAACAAAGTAAGTTGAAACAAAACATGATATTGTAAAATCAAAACAACTGAGGGTAATTACATGATTCCTTTGTTTTTTTTTTGTTAAAACCGAGGGGTTGAAACAAAAACGTAAATCTTAAAACCACAACAACTGAAAGTCAGTAAATAATTCCTTTGTTTTTTTTGTTAAACACGATTGGTTGAAACAAAAGCAGAACTTTTAAAATCACAACAACTAATGGTCAGTAAATAATTCCTTCGGTTTTTTTTTGTTAAACACGATTGGCTGAAATAAAAGCAGAACTTTTAAAATCAAAACAACTAAAGGTCAGTAAATGATTCCTTTGTTTTTTTTTGTTAAACACGATTGGTTGAAACAAAAGCAGAACTTTTAAAATGACAACAATTAAAGGTCAGTAAATGATTCCTTTGTTTTTTTTTAAACACAATTGGCTGAAATAAAAGTGGTACTTTTAAAATCACAACAACTGAAGGTAATTAACTTATTCCGTTGTTTTTTTTTGTTAAACACGATTGGTTTAAACAAAGGCAGAACTTTTAAAGTCACAACAACTGAAGGTCAGTAAATGATTCATTTGTTTTTTTTTGTTAAAAACGATTGTCTGAAACAAAAGCAGAAATTTTAAAATCACAACAACTGAAGGTCAGTAAATAATTCCTTTTTTTTTGGTAAACACGATTGGCTGAAATAAAAGAGGAACTTTTAAAATCACAACAACTAAAGGTCAGTAAATGATTCCTTTGTTTTTTTTTTTAAACACGATTTGCTGAAATAAAAGCGGAACTTTTAAAATAACAACAACCGAAGGTCAGTAAATAATTACGTTTTTTTTTTTTGTTAAACACGATTGGCTGAAATAAAAGCGGAACTTTTAAAATCACAACAGCTAAAGGTCAGTAAATAATTCCTTTGTTTTTTTGTTAAACACGATTGGTGGAAACAAAAGCAGAACTATTAAAATCACAACAACTAAAGGACATTAAATAATTCCGTTTTTTTTTGTGAAACACGATTGGCTTAAATAAAATCAGAACTTTTAAAATCACAAAAACTAAAGGTAAGAAAATGATTACTTTGTTTTTTTTTTTTTAAAAACGATTGGCTGAAAAAAAAGCAGAACTTTTAAAATAACAACAACTAAAGGTCAGTAAATATTTCCTTTTTTTGTTAAACACGATTGGTTGAAACAAAAGCAGAACTTTTAAAATCACAACAACTAAAGGTCATTAAATGATTCCTTTTTTTTTGTTAAACACGATTGGTTGAAACAAAAGCAGAGCTTTTAAAATCCCAACAACTGAAGGTCAGTAAATGATTCCTTTGTTTTTTTTTTGTTAAACACGATTGGTTGAAACAAAAGAGGAAATTTTAAAATCACAACAATTAACGGTCAGTAAATTATTCCTTTTTTTTTTTTTTTAAACACGATTGGCTTAAAAAAAAGCATAACTTTTAAAATAAAAACAACTGATGTTCATTAAATTATTCCTTTTTTTTTTTTTTTGTTAAACACTATTGGCTGAAACAAAAGCGGAACTTTTAAAATCACAACAACTGAAGGTCAGTAAATAATTCCTTTGTTTTTTTTGTTAAACACGATTGGCTGAAACAAAAGCAGAACTTTTAAAATCCCAACAACTAAAGGTAAGTAAATGATTCCTTTCTTTTTTTTTGTTAAACACGATTGGCTTAAATAAAAGAGGAACTTTTAAAATAAAAACAACTGAAGGTCAGTAAATGATTCATTTGTTTTTTTTTTGTTAAACACCATTGGCTGAAATAAAAGCGGAACTTTTAAAATAACAATAACTGAAGGTCAGTAAATAATTCCGTTTTTTTTTTTTTGTTAAACACGATTGGCTGAAATAAAAGCGGAACTTTTAAAATAACAACAACTCAAGGTCAGTAAATAATTACTTAGTTTTTTTTTGTTAAACAAGATTGGTTGAAATAAAAGCAGAGCTTTCTAAAATCACAACAACTAAAGGACATTAAATAATTCCGTTTTTTTTTTTTAAAAAAGATTGGCTGAAATAAAATAAGAACTTTTAAAATAACAAAAACTAAAGGTCAGAAAATAATTACTTTGTTTTTTTTTTGTTAAACACGATTGGTTGAAACAAAAGCAGAACTTTTAAAATCACAACAACTAAAGGACAGTAAATGATTCCTTTGTTTTTTTTTGTTAAACACGATTGGCTGAAACAAAAGCAGAACTTTTAAAATCACAACAACTAAAGGTCAGTAAATATTTCCTTTTTTTGTTGAAAACGATTGGTTGAAACAAAAGCAGAACTTTTAAAATCATAATAACTAAAGGTCAGTAAATGATTCCTTTGTTTTTTTTGTTAAACACGATTGGTTGAAACAAAAGCAGAACTTTTAAAATCACAACAACTGAAGGTCAGTAAATGATTCCTTTTTTTTTTTGTTAAAAACGATTTTCTGAAAAAAAAGAGGAAACTTTAAAATCCAAACAACTGCAGGCCAGTAATTTTTTCATTTTTTTTTTTTTTGTTAAACACGATTGGCTGAAAAAAAAGTAGAACTTTTAAAATAACAAAAACTAAAGGTCAGTAAATGTTTCATTTCTTTTTTTTGTTAAAAACGATTGGCTGAAATAAAAGAGTAACTTTTAAATTCACAACAACTAAAGGTCATTAAATGATTCCTTTGTTTTTTTTTTGTTAAACACCTTTGTATTAAAAAAAAGCTTAAATTTTAAAAAAAAAATAACTGAAGGTCATTAAATGCTTCCGTTTTTTTTTTGTTAAAAACGATTTGCTTAAAAAAAAGAGGAAATTTTAAAATCACAACAACTAAAGGTCAGTAAATAATTACTTTGTTTTTTTTTTTTTAAAAAAGAGTTGTTTAAAAAAAAGCATAGCTTTTAAAATCAAAACAACTAAAGGACATTAAATAATTCCGTTTTTTTTTTGTGAAACACGATTTGCTGAAATAAAATCAGAAATTTTAAAATCACAACAACTAAAGGTCAGAAAATAATTCCTTTGTTTTTTTTTGTTAAACACGATTGGTTGAAACAAAAGCAGAACTTTTAAAATTACAACAACTAAAGGTCAGTAAATATTTCCTTTTTTTTGTTAAACAAGATTGTTTTAAACAAAAGCAGAACTTTTGAAATCACAACAACTAAAGGTCAGTAAATGATTCCTTTGTTTTTTTTGTTAAAAACGATTGTTTGAAACAAAAGAAGAACATTTAAAATAACAACAACTGAAGTTCAGTAAATTATTCCTTTGTTTTTTTTTGTTAAACACGATTGGTTGAAACAAAAGAGGAACTTTTAAAATCACAACAACTAAAGGTCAGTAAATATTTCCTTTTTTTTGTTAAACACGATTGGCTGAAACAAAAGCAGAACTTTTAAAATCACAACAACTAAAGGTCAGTAAATGATTTCTTTGTTTTTTTTTTGTTAAAAACGATTGGCTGAAACAAAAGCAGAAATTTTAAAATTACAACAACTAAAGTTCAGTAAATATTTCCTTTTTTTTGTTAAAAAAGATTGGTTGAAACAAAAGCAGAACTTTTGAAATCACAACAACTAAAGGTCAGTAAATTATTCCTTTGTTTTTTTTTTGTTAAACACGATTGGTTGAAAAAGAAGCAGAACTTTTAAAATGATAACAACTAAAGGTCAGTAAATGATTTCTTTGTTTTTTTTGTTAAAAAAGTTTTTTTTAAAAAAAATATGAAACTTTAAAAAACATCCCAAGGCCGTCATGTAAATTTGTACTTTGTTTTTTTTTTGTTAAAAAGGATTGGCTTAAAAAAAATTATAAATTTTAAAATAAAAAAAACTGAAGGTAAGTAAATGTTTAATTTCTTTTTTTTTGTTAAAAAAGATTTGCTGAAATTAAATAGGAACTTTTAAATTCACAACAAATAAAGGTCAGTAAATTATTCATTTTTTTTTTTTTTGAAATAAAAGAGTAAATTTTAAAATCACAACAACTCATGGTCATTAAATAATTCCTTTGTTTTTTTTGTTAAAGACTATTGGCTGAAATAAAAGCGGAAATTTTAAAATCACAACAGCTGAAGGTCAGTAAATAATTCCATTGTTTTTTTTTTGTTAAACACGATTGGCTGAAATAAAAGCAGAACTTTTAAAATCACATCAATTAAAGGTCAGAAAATAATTCATTTGTTTTTTTTGTTAAACACGATTGGTTGAAAAAAAAGCAGAAATTTTAGAATCACAACAACTAAAGGACAGTAAATAATTCCTTTGTTTTTTTTTGTTAAACACGATTGGCTGAAATAAAAGCAGAACTTTTAAAATCAAAACAACTAAAGGTCAGTAAATGATTCATTTGTTTTTTTTTTGTTAAACACGATTGGTTGAAACAAAAGCAGAACTTTTAAAATCACAACAACTAAAGGTCAGTAAATGATTCCTTTGTTTTTTTTAAACACGATTGGCTTAAATAAAAGCGTAACTTTTAAAATCACAACAACTGAAGGTCAGTAAATGATTCCTTTTTCTTTTTGCTAAACACGATTGGCTGAAATAAAAGCAGAACTCTTAAAATCACAACAACTAAATGTCAGTAAATGATTCCTTTGTTTTTTTTTGTTAAACAAGATTTGCTGAAATAAAAGCAAAACTTTTAAAATCACAACAACTGAAGGTCAGTAAATAATTCCTTTTTTTTTGGTAAACACGATTGGCTGAAATAAAAGAGGAACTTTTAAAATCACAACAACTAAAGGTCAGTAAATGATTCCTTTGTTTTTTTTGTTAAACACGATTGGCTGAAATAAAATCGGAACTTTTAAAATAACAACAACCGAAGGTCAGTAAATAATTCCGTTGTTTTTTTTGTTAAACACGATTGGCTGAAATAAAAGCGGAACTTTTAAAATCACAACAGCTAAAGGTCAGTAAATAATTCCTTTGTTTTTTTTGTTAAACACGATTGGTGGAAACAAAAGCAGAACTTTTAAAATCACAACAACTAAAGGACAGTAAATAATTCCGTTTTTTTTGTGAAACACGATTGGCTGAAATAAAATCAGAAATTTTAAAATAACAACAACTAAATGTAATTAAATAATTACTTTTTTTTTTTTTTGTTAAACACGATTGGTTGAAAAAAAAGCAGAACTTTTATAATCACAAAAACTAATTGTCAGTAAATATTTTCTTTTTTTTGTTAAACACGATTGGTTGAAACAAAAGCAGAACTTTTAAAATCACAACAACTAAAGGTCAGTAAATGATTCCTTTTTTTTTGTTAAACACGATTGGTTGAAACAAAAGCAGAACTTTTAAAATCCCAACAACTGAAGGTCAGTAAATGATTCCTTTGTTTTTTTTTGTTAAACACGATTGGTTGAAACAAAAGAGGAACTTTTAAAATCACAACAACTGAAGGTCAGTAAATGATTCCTTTGTTTTTTTTGTTAAACAAGATTGGCTTAAAAAAAATCAGAAATTTTAAAATAACAACAAATAAAGGTCATTAAATTTTTAATTTCTTTTTTTTTTGTTAAAAACGATTGGCTGAAATAAAATAGGAACTTTTAAATTCACAATAAATAAAGGTCAGTAAATAATTCATTTTTTTTTTTTTTTTTAAACACCATTGGTTGAAATAAAAGCGGAACTTTTAAAATCACAACAACTGAAGGTCATTAAATAATTCCGTTGTTTTTTTTTTGTTAAAAAACTTTGGCTGAAATAAAAGCAGAAATTTTAAAATAAAAACAACTAAAGTTAAGTAAATAATTCCTTTGTTTTTTTTTGTTAAAAAAGATTTTTTGAAACAAAATCATAGATTTTAAAATCAAAACAAAAAAAGGACATTAACTAATTACGTTTTTTTTTGTGAAACACGATTGGCTGAAATAAAATCAGAAATTTAAAAATATCAAAAACTAAAGGTCAGAAAATAATTCCTTTGTTTTTTTTTTGTTAAAAACGATTGGTTGAAACAAAAGCAGAACTATTAAAATCACAAAAAATAAAGGACAGTAAATGATTCCTTTGTTTTTTTTGTTAAACACGATTGGATTAAACAAAAGCAGAACTTTTAAAATCATAACAACTAAAGGTCAGTAAATATTTCTTTTTTTGTTAAACACGATTGGTTGAAACAAAAGCAGAACTTTTAAAATCACAATAACTAAAGGTCAGTAAATGATTCCTTTGTTTTTTTTTGTTAAACACGATTGGTTGAAACAAAAGCAGAACTTTTAAAATCACAACAACTGAAGGTCAGTAAATTATTCCTTTTTTTTTTTTGTTAAACAAGATTGGTTGAAACATAAGAGGAACTTTTAAAATCACAATAACTAAAGGCCAATAAATTATTCATTTGTTTTTTTTTTGTTAAACACGATTGGCTGAAACAAAAGCAGAACTTTTAAAATCACAACAACTGAAGGTCAGTAAATGATTACTTTCTTTTTTTTTGTTAAAAACGATTGGCTGAAATTAAAGCGGAACTTTTAAAATCACAACAACTAAAGGTCAGTAAATGATTCCTTTGTTTTTTTTTGTTAAACACGATTGGCTGAAATAAAAGCGGTACTTTTAAAATAACAATAACTGAAGGCCAGTAAATAATTTCGTTGTTTTTTTTTGTTAAAAACGATTGGCTGAAATAAAAGCGGAACTTTTAAAATCAAAACAACTAAAGGTCAGTAAATAATTACTTTGTTTTTTTTTTGTTAAAAACGATTGGTTTAAAAAAAAGCAGAGCTTTTAAAATCACAACAACTAAAGGACAGTAAATAAATCCGTTTTTTTTTGTGAAACACGATTGGCTGAAAAAAAAGCAGAAGTCTTAAAATAACATACACTAAAGGTCAGTAAATCATTACTTTGTTTTTTTTGTTAAACACGATTGGTTGAAACAAAAGCAGAACTTTTAAAATCACAACAACTAAAGGACAGTAAATAATTCCTTTGTTTATTTTTTTGGTAAACACGATTGGCTGAAAAAAAAGCAGAACTTTTAAAATTAAAACAACTAAAGGTCAGTAAATATTTTCTTTTTTTGTAAAAAAGCAGAACTTTTAAAATCACAACAACTAAAGGTCAGTAAATGATTCCTTTGTTTTTTTTGTTAAACACGATTGGTTGAAACAAAAGCAGAACTTTTAAAATCACAACAACTCAAGGTCAGTAAATGATTCATTTTTTTTTTTTGTTAAACACGATTGGCTGAAATAAAACAGGAACTTTTAAAATCACGACAACTGAAGGTCAGTATAAGATTCATTTTTTTTTTTTTTTTAAACACTATTGGTTTAAATAAAACCTGAACTTTTAAAATCACAACAACTTAATGTCATTAAATAATTCTTTTCTTTTTTTTTGTTAAACACGATTGACTGAAATAAAAGAGGAACTTTTAAAATTACAACAACTGAAGGTCAGTAAATGATTCCTTTGTTGTTTTTTTTTGAAATAAAAGAGGAACTTTTAAAATCACAACAACTCATGGTCAGTAAATAATTCCTTTGTTTTTTTTGTTAAAGACGATTGGCTGAAACAAAATCGGAACTTTTAAAATCACAACAGCCGAAGGTCATTAAATAATTCCTTTGTTTTTTTTTTGTTAAACACGACTGGCTAAAATAAAAGCAGAACTTTTAAAATCACATCTATTGAAGGTCAGAAAATAATTCCTTTGTTTTTTTTGTTAAAAACGATTGGTTGAAACAAAAGCAGAACTTTTAAAATCAAAACAACTAAAGGACAGTAAATAATTCCTTTGTTTTTTTTTGTTAAACACGATTGACTGAAATAAAAGCAGAAATTTTAAAATCACAACAACTGAAGTTCAGTAAATGATTCCTTTGTTTTTTTTTTGTTAAACATGATTGGTTGAAACAAAAGAAGAACTTTTAAAATGACAACAACTCAATGTTAGTAAATAATTCCTTTGTTTTTTTTTAAACACAATTGGCTGAAATAAAAGCGGAACTCTTAAAATCACAACAACTTAAGGTCATTAAATGATTCCGTTGTTTTTTTTGTTAAACAAGATTGGCTGAAATAAAACTGGAACTATTAAAATCACAACTGTAGGTCATAAAATAATTCCTTTGTTTTTGTTTGTTAAAAACGATTGGCTGGAAAAAAAGCGGAACTTTTAAAATCACAACAACTAAAGGTCAGTAAATGATTCCTTTTGTTCTTTTTTAAATACAATTGGCTTAAATAAAAGCAGAAGTATGAAAATCACAACAACTAAAGGTCAGTAAATAATTCCTTTGTTTTTTTTCGTTAAATACTATTGGCTTAAATAAAAGCGGAACTTTTAAAATCAAAACAACTGAAGGTCAGTAAATGATTGCTTTGTTTTTGTTTTTTTTTAAACACGACTGGCTGAAACAAAAGCAGAACTTTTAAAATCACAACTGAAGTTCAGAAAATAATTCCTTTTTTTTAACACGATTGGCTGAAACAAAAGCAGAACTTTTAAAATCACAACAACTAAAGGTCAGTAAATGATTCCTTTCTTTTTTTTTGTTAAACACGATTGGCTGAAATAAAAGAGGAACTTTTAAAATCACAGCAACTAAAGGTCAGTAAATTATTCGTTTGTTTTTTTTTGTTAAACAAAATTGGCTGAAATAAAAGCTGCACTTTTAAAATCACAATAACTGAAGGTCAGTAAATAATTCTTTTTTTTTTATTTTTTTAAAAAAGATTGGCTTAAATAAAAGCGAAACTTTTAAAATCACAACAAATAAAGGTCAGTAAATGATTCCTTTCTTCTTTTTTTGTTAAACACGATTGGCTTAAATAAATAGGAACTTTTAAAATAACAACAACTAAAGGTCAGTAAATGATTCCTTTGTTTTTTTTTTTGAAATAAAATTGGAACTTTTAAAATCACAACAACTCATGGTCAGTAAATAATTCCTTTGTTTTTTTTTGTTAAACACAATTGGATGAAATAAAAGAGTAACTTTTAAAATAACAAAAACTGCAGGTCATTAAATTATTCAATTGTTTTTTTTTTTTAAACACGATTGGCTGAAATAAAATCAGAACTTTTAAAATCACAACCATTGAAGGTCATAAAATAATTCCTTTGTTTTTTTTGTTAAACACGATTGGTTGAAACAAAAGCAGAACTTTTAGAATCACAACAACTAAAGGACAGTAAATAATTCCTTTGTTTTTTTTTGTTAAACACGATTGGCTGAAATAAAAGCAGAACTTTTAAAATAAAAACAACTAAAGGTCAGTAAATGATTCCTTTGTTTTTTTTTTTTAAACACGATTGGTTGAAACAAAAGAAGAACTTTTAAAATCACAACAACTAAAGGTCAGTAAATGATTCCTTTGTTTTTTTTTTAAAAACAATTGGCTGAAATAAAAGAGGAACTTTAAAAATCACAACAACTGAAGGTCAGTAAATAATTCCTTTGTTTTTTTTTGTTAAACACGATTGGCTGAAATAAAAGCGGAACTCTTAAAATCACAACTGAAGGTTAGTAAATAATTCCTTTTTTTTTGTTAAACACGATTGGCTGAAATAAAAGCGGAACTCTTAAAATAACAACAACTGAAGGTCATTAAATAATTCCTTTTGTTCTTTTTTTAAATACAATTGGCTGAAATAAAAGCAGAACTCTTAAAATCACAACAACTAAAGGTCAGTAAATAATTCCTTTGTTTATTTTCGTTAAATACGATTGGCTGAAATAAAAGCGGAACTTTTAAAATCACAACAACTGAAGGTCAGTAAATGATTCCTTTGTTTTTGTTTTTTTAAACACGACTGGCTGAAACAAAAGCAGAAATTTTAAAATCACAACTGAAGGTCAGAAAATAATTCCTTTTTTTTAACACGATTGGCTGAAACAAAAGCAGAACTTTTAAAATCACAAAAACTAACGGTCATTAAATTATTCATTTCTTTTTTTTTGTTAAACACGATTGGCTTAAATAAAAGAGGAACTTTTAAAATCACAACAACTAAAGGTAATTAAATGATTCCTTTGTTTTTTTTTTGTTAAAAACCATTGGCTGAAATAAAAGCGTAACTTTTAAAATAACAACAACTGAAGGCCAGTAAATAATTCCGTTTTTTTTTTTGTTAAACACGATTGGCTGAAATAAAAGCGGAACTTTTAAAATCCCAACAACTAAAGGTCAGTAAATAATTCCTTTGTTTTTTGTTTGTTAAACACGATTTGTTTAAACAAAAGCAGAACTTTTAAAATCACAACAACTAAAGGACAGTAAATAATTCCGTTTTTTTTTGTGAAACACGATTGACTGAAATAAAATCAGAACTTTTAAAATCACAACAACTAAAGGTCAGAAAATAATTCCTTTGTTTTTTTTTTGTTAAAAAAGATTGGTTGAAACAAAAGCAGAACTTTTAAAATCACAACAACTAAAGGACAGTAAATGATTCCTTTGTTTTTTTTTGTTAAACACGATTGGCTGAAACAAAATCAGAACTTTTAAAATTACAACAACTAAAGGTCAGTAAATATTTCCTTTTTTTGTTAAACACGATTGGTTGAAACAAAAGCAGAACTTTTGAAAACGCAATAACTAAAGGTCAGTAAATGATTCCTTTGTTTTTTTTGTTAAACACGATTTGTTGGAAAAAAAGCTTAACTTTTAAAATCATAACAACTGAAGGTCAGTAAATGATTACTTTGTTTTTTTTTATTAAGCAAGATTTGTTTAAACAAAAGCGGAACCTTTAAAATCACAACAACTAAAGGTCAGTAAATGATTCCTTTGTTTTTTTTGTTAAACACGATTGTCTGAAACAAAAGCCGAAATTTTAAAATAACAAAAACTAAAGGTCAGTAAATTATTCCTTTCTTTTTTTTTTGTTAAACACGATTGGCTGAAATAAAAGAGGAACTTTTAAAATCACAACAAATAAAGGTCAGTAAATGATTCCTTTGTTTTTTTGAAATAAAAGAGTAACTTTTAAAATAACAACAACTCATGGTCAGTAAATAATTCCTTTTTTTTTTTTTTGTTAAATACTATTGGCTGAAATAAAAGCGGAAATTTTAAAGTCACATTAGCTGAAGGTAATTAAATAATTCCATTTTTTTTTGTTAAACACAAATGTCTGAAATAAAAGAGTAAGTTTTAAAATAACATCCATTACTGGTCATTAAATAATTCCTTTGTTTTTTTTGTTAAAAACGAATGGATTAAAAAAAAGAAGAAATTTAAGAATCAAAACAACTAAAGGACGGTAAATAAGTCATTCGTTTTTTTGTTAAACACGATTGGCTGAAATAAAATCAGAACTTTTAAAATCAAAACAACTAAAGTTCAGTAAATGATTCATTTGTTTTTTTTTTGTTAAACACGATTGGTTGAAACAAAAGCAGAACTTTTAAAATCACAACAACTAAAGGTTATTAAATGATTCCTTTTTTGTTTTTTTAAACACAATTGGCTGAAATAAAAGAGGAACTTTTAAAATCAAAACAACTTAAGGTCAGTAAATGATTCCTTTTTTTTTTTTGTTAAAAACGATTGGCTTAAATAAACGCGGAACTCTTAAAATAACAACTGTAGTTCATTAAATATTTTCTTTGTTTTTTTTTGTTAAACACGATTGGATGGAACAAAAGCGGAACTTTTAAAATAACAACAACTAAATGTCAGTAAATAATTCCTTTTGTTCTTTTTTTAAATACAATTGGCTTAAATAAAAGCAGAACTCTTAAAATCACAACAACTAAAGGTCAGTAAATAATTCCTTTGTTTTTTTTCGTTAAATACGATTGGCTGAAATAAAAGCGGAACTTTTAAAATCACAACAACTGAAGGTCAGTAAATGATTCCTTTGTTTTTGTTTTTTTTAAACACGACTGGCTGAAACAAAAGCAGAACTTTTAAAATCACAACTGAAGGTCAGAAAATAATTCCTTTTTTTTAACACGATTGGCTGAAATAAAAGCAGAACTTTCAAAATCACAACAACTGAAGGTCACTGGCTGAAACAAAAGCAGAACTTTTAAAATCTAAACAACTGAAGGTCAGTAAATGATTCCTTTGTTTTTTTGTTAAACACAGTTGGCTGAAATAAAAGTGGAACTCTTAAAATCACAACAACTGAAGGTCAGAAAATAGTTCATTTTTTTTTTTTTTTTTAAACACGATTGGCTGAAACAAAAGCAGAACTTTTAAAATCACAACAACTGAAGGTCACTGGCTGAAACAAAAGCAGAACTTTTAAAATCTCAACAACTGAAGGTCAGTAAATGATTCCTTTGTTTTTTTTGTTAAACACAGTTGGCTGAAATAAAAGTGGAACTCTTAAAATCACAACAACTGAAGGTCAGAAAATAGTTCCTTTGTTTTTTTTTGTTAAACACGATTGGCTGAAACAACAGCAGAACTTTTAAAATCACAACAACTGAAGGTCAGTCAATAATTCATTTGTTTTTATTGTTAAACACAATTGGCTGAAACAAAAGCAGAACTTTTAAAATATCAACAACTGAAGGTACTACGTACGCGCGCTTACGTAGGCTAACCTAATCTAACCTAATTTAACCTGACCTAACTAACCTAACCTAACCCTAGAAACCCGGGGGGGGGGGGGGGCCCGCCCACAGTCGTGTTTAACAAAAACACAGGAATTATTTGCTTACCTTCAGTTGTTGTGATTTTAATAGTTCCGCTTTTATTTCATCCAAACATGTTTTACAAAAAAACAAAGGAAATAATTACTGACCTTCATTTGTTGTGATTTTAAGAGTTCCGCTTTTTTTTCAGCCAATCATGTTTAAAAAAAACAAAGGAATTATTTACTGACCTTCAGTTGTTGTGATTTTAAGAGTTCCACTTTTGTTTCAGCCAATCGTGTTTAACAAAAAAAAACAAAGGAATTATTTACTGGCCTTCAGTTGTGAGTTTAAAAGTTCCGCTTTTGTTTCAGCCAATCGTGTTTAACAAAAAAAAAAATGAATTATTGACTGACCTTCAGTTGTTGTGATTTTATAAGTTCCGCTTTTGTTTCAGCCAATCGTGTTTAACAAAAAAAACAAAGGAACTATTTACTGACCTTTAGTTGTTGTGATTTCAAGAGTTCCGCTTTTATTTCAGCCAATTGTGTTTAACAAAAAAAAAACAAAGGAATCATTTACTGACCTTCAGTTGTTGAGATTTTAAAAGTTCTGCTTTTGTTTCAGCAAGTGACCTTCAGTTGTTGTGATTTTAAAAGTTTTGATTTTGTTTCAGCCAATCGTGTTTAAAAAAAACAAAAAACAAAGGAATTATTTTCTGACCTTCAGTTGTGATATTAAAAGTTCTGCTTTTGTTTCAGCCAGTCGTGTTTAAAAAAAAACAAACAAAGGAATCATTTACTGACCTTCAGTTGTTGTGATTTTAAAAGTTCCGCTTTTATTTCAGCCAATCGTATTTAACAAAAAAAACAAAGGAATTTTTTACTCACCTTTAGTTGTTGTGATTTTAAGAGTTCTGCTTGTATTTCAGCCAAATGTGTTTAAAAAAATAACAAAAGGAATTATTTACTGACCTTCAGTTGTTGTGATTTTAAAAGTTCCGCTTTTGTTTCAGCCAATCGTGTTTAACCAAAAAAAAACATAGGTACTATTTACTGAATTTTAGTTGTTTGTGATTAGAAAAGTATCTTTTTTATTTCAGTCAATATTTCTTAACAAAAAAAAAAAAATGTATTCAATTATGAAACTACTTTTTTGTTATTTTAAGTTGTCTGATTTTATATAAGCCTATCTTTTTTAAAAAAAAAACAAAGGAATCATTTAAAGACCATGATCTGTTGTGATTTAAAAGTTCCGCTTTTATTTCAGCCAACCGTGTTTAACAAAAAAAACAAATGAATTATTTACTGACCTTCTGTTGTCGTGATTTTAAAAGTTCCGGTTTTTTTTCAGCCAATCGTTTTTAACATAAAAAAACAATTGAATCATTTACTGACCTTTAGTTGTTGTGATTTTAAAAGTTCTGCTTTTATTTCAGCCAATCGTGTTTAACAAAAAAAAACAATGGAATTATTTACTGTCCTTTAGTTGTTGTGATTTTAAAATTTCTGCTTTTGTTTCAACCAATCGTGTTTAACAAAAAAAAAACAAAGTAATTATTTACTGTCCTTTAGTTGTTGTTATTTTTAAAGTTCCGCTTTTATTTCAGCCAATCGTGTTTAACAAAAAAAACAAAAAAACAACGGAATTATTTACTGACCTTCAGTTGTTGTGATTTTAAAAGTTCCACTTTTATTTCAGCCAATCGTGTTTAACAAAAAAAAACAAAGGAATTATTTACTGACCATGAGTTGTTGTGATTTTAAAAGTTCCTCTTTTATTTTAGCCAATCGTGTTTAACAAAAAAAAAACAAAAAAAGGAATCATCTACTGACCTTTAGTTGTTGTGATTTTAGAAGTTCCGCTTTTATTTCAGCCAATCATATTTAACAAAAAAAACAAAGGAATTTTTTACTCACCTTTAGTTGTTGTGATTTTAAGAGTTTGCTTGTATTTCAGCCAAATGTTTTTAAAAAAAGAACAAAAGGAATTATTTACTGACCTTCAGTTGTTGTGATTTTAAGAGTTTCGCTTTTATTTCAGCCAATCGTGTTTAACAAAAAAAACAAAGGAATTATTTACTGACCTTCAAATGTTGTGATTTTAAAAGTTCCGCTTTTATTTCAGTCAATCGTGTTTAACAAAAAACAAAGGAATTATTTACTGACCTTTAGTTGTTGTGATTTTAAGAGTTTGCTTTTATTTCAGCCAATCGTGTTTAACAAAAAAAACAAAGGAATTATTTACTAACCTTCAGTTGTCGTGATTTTAAGAGTTCCTGCTTTTATTTCAGCCAATCGTGTTTAACAAAAAAAAACAAAGGAATCATTTACTGACCTTCAAATGTTGTGATTTTAAAAGTTCTGCTTTTGTTTCAACCAATCGTGTTTAACAAAAAAAAACAAAGGAATCATTTACTGTCCTTTAGTTGTTGTGATTTTAAAAGTTTCTGATTTTGTTTCAACCAATCGTGTTTAACAAAAAAAACAAATGAATCATTTTCTGACCTTCAGTTGTTGTTATTTAAAAACTTCCTATCTTATTATAGCAAATCTGTTATAACAAAAAAAAAACGGAATCATTTACTGACCTTCAGTTTTTGTTATATTAAGTTTTCTAGTTTTATTTCTACCAGTCTTGTTTAAAAAAAAAAAACAATGTTATCTTTTAATGGCCTTGAGTTCTTGTTATTTCAAAATTTCCGATTTTATTTAATCCAGTAGTGTTTAAAAAAAAAAAAAAAAAAAAAAAAAAGGAACCATTTACTGACCTTTAGTTGTTGTGATTTTAAGAGTTCCTCTTTTATTTCAGCCAATCGTGTTTAACAAAAAAAACAACAAAGGAATCATTTACTGACTTTCAGTTGTTGTGATTTTAAAAGTTCTGCTTTTGTTTCAGCCAATCGTGTTTAACAAAAAAAACAAAAAACAAAGGAATCATTTACTGACCTTTAGTTGATGTGATTTTAAAAGTTCCTCTTTTGTTTCCACCAATCGTGTTTAACAAAAAAAACAAACAAAGGAATCATTTACTGTCCTTTAGTTGTTTTGAGTTTAAAAGTTCTGCTTTTGTTTCAACCAATCGTGTTTAACAAAAAAAAACAAAAAACAAAGGAATTATTTTGTGACCCTTAGTTGTTGTGATTTTAAAAGTTCCGCTTTTATTTCAGCCAATCGTGTTTAACAAAAAAAACAAATGAATCATTTACTGACCTTTAGTTGTTGTGATTTTAAAAGTTCTGCTTTTGTTTCAACCAATCGTGTTTAACAAAAAAAAGGAAATATTTACTGTCCTTTAATTGTTGTGATTTTAAAAGTTCTGCTTTTGTCGCAACCAATCGTGTTTAACAAAAAAACAAAGGAATTATTTACTGACCTTTAGTTGTTGTGATTTTAAAAGTTCCGCTTTTATTTCAGCCAACAGTGTTTAACAAAAAAAACAAAAAAACAACGGAATTATTTACTGACCCTCAGCTGTTTTTATTTTAAAAGTTCCGCTTTTATTTCAGCAAATCGTGTTTAACAAAAAAAACAAACAAAAAACAAAGGAATAATTTACTGACCTTTAGTTGTTGTGATTTTAAAAGTTCCTCTTTTTTTTCAGCCAATCGTGTTTAACAAAAAAAAAACAAAGGAATCATTTACTGACCTTTAGTTTTTTTGATTTTAAAAGTTCTGCTTTTGTTTCAGGCAATTGTGTTTAACAAAAAAAAAAACAAAGGAATAATTTACTGAACTTTAGTTGTTGGGATTTTAAAAGTTCCTCTTTTGTTTCAACCAATCTTGTTTAACAAAAAAAACAAAAAAACAAAGGAATTATTTACTAACCTTCAGTTGTTATGATTTTAAAAGTTCATCTTTTATTTCAGTCAATAGTGTTTAACAAAAAAAAAGGAATTATTTACTGACCTTTAGTTGTTGTGATTTTAAAAGTTCCTCTTTTGTTTCAACCAATCGTGTTTAACAAAAAAAAAACAGAGGAATCATTTACTGCCCTTCAGTTGTTGTGATTTTAAAAGTTCGGCTTTTGTTTCAACCAATCGTGTTTAACAAAAAAAAAATGAATTATTTACTGACCTTTAGTTGTTGTAATTTTAAAAGTTCTGCTTTTTTTTCAGCCAATCGTGTTTAACAAAAAAAAAAACAAAGGAATCATTTACTGTCCTTTAGTTGTTGTGATTTCAAAAGTTCTGCTTTTGTTTCAACCAATCGTGTTTAACAAACAAAAACAAAGGAATTATTTTCTGACCTTTAGTTGTTGTGATTTTAAAAGTTCTGCTTTTATTTCAGCCAATCGTGTTTAACAATAAAAAAAACAAAGGAATTATTTACTGTCCTTTAGTTGTTGTGATTTTAAAAGTTCTGATTTTGTTTCAACCAATCGTGTTTAACCAAAAAAAAGGAATTATTTACTGACCTTTAGTTATTATGATTTTAAAAGTTCCGCTTTTGTTTCAGCCAATCGTGTATAACAAAAAAAAACAACGGAATTATTTACTGACCTTCAGTTTTTGTTATTTTAAAATTTCCGCTTTTATTTCAGCCAATCGTGTTTAACAAAAAAAAAAAACAAAAAAAAGGAATCATTTACTGACCTTTAGTTGTTTGTGATTTTAAAAGTTCCTCTTTTATTTCAGCCAATCGTGTTTAAAAAAAAACATAGGAATCATTTACTGACCTTTAGTTGTTGTGATTTTAAAAGTTCTGCTTTTGTTTCAACCAATCGTGTTTAACAAAAAAAACAAAGGAATAATTTACTGACCTTCAGTTGTCGTGATTTTAAAATTTCCGGTTTTATTTCAGCCAATCGTGTTTAACAAAAAAAAACAATTGAATCATTTACTGACCTTTAGTTGTTGTGATTTTAAAAGTTCTGCTTTTGTTTCAACCAATCGTTTTTAACAAAAAAAAACAAAGGAATTAATTACTGACCTTTATTTGTTGTGATTTTAAAAGTTCTGCTTTTGTTTCAACCAATCGTGTTTAACAAAAAAAAAAACAAAGTAATTATTTACTGTCCTTTAGTTGTTGTGATTTTTAAAGTTCTGCTTTTATTTCAGCCAATCGTGTTTAACAAAAAAAAAACAAAAAAACAACGGAATTATTTACTGACCTTCAGTTGTTGTGATTTTAAAATTTCCGCTTTTATTTCAACCAATCGTGTTTAACAAAAAAAAACAAAGGAATTATGTACTGACCATGAGTTGTTGTGATTTTAAACGTTCCTCTTTTATTTCAGCCAATCGTGTTTAACAAAAAAAAACAAAAAAAAGGAATCATCTACTGACCTTTAGTTGTTGTGATTTTAGAAGTTCCGCTTTTATTTCAGCCAAACATATTTAACAAAAAAAACAAAGGAATTTTTTACTCACCTTTAGTTGTTGTGATTTTAAGAGTTTGCTTGTATTTAAGCCAAATGTTTTTAAAAAAATAACGAAAGGAATTATTTACTGACCTTCAGTTGTTGTTATTTTAAGAGGTCCGCTTTTATTTCAGCCAATCGTGTTTAACAAAAAAAACAAAGGAATTATTTACTGACCTTCAGTTGTGATTTTAAGAGTTCCGCTTTTTTTTCAGCCTAAAGCGTTTAAAAAAAAAAAACAAAGTAATCATTTACTGACCTTCAAATATTGTGATTTTAAAAGTTCCGCTTTTATTTCATCCAATCGTGTTTAAAAAAAAACAAAGGAATCATTTACTGACCTTTAGTTGTTGTGATTTTAAAAGTTCTGATTTTGTTTGAACCAATCGTGTTTAACAAAAAAAAACAAAGGAATCATTTACTGACCTTTAGTTGTCGTGATTTTAAAAGTTCCTGTTTTGTTTCAACCAATCGTGTTTAACAAAATAAACAAATGAATCATTTACTGACCTTTAGTTGTTGTGATTTTAAAAGTTCTGCTTTTATTTCAGCCAATTGTGTTTAAAAAAAAAAAACAAAGGAATTATTTACCGTCCTTTAGTTGTTGTGATTTTAAAATTTCTGCTTTTGTTTCAACCAATCGTTTTTAACAAAAAAAACAGATGAATCATTTTCTGACCTTTAGTTGTTGTTATTTTAAAACTTCCTCTTTTATTTCAGCCAATCTTTTTTAACAAAAAAAAAACGGAATCATTTACTGACCTTTAGTTGTTGTGATTTTAAGATTTCCGCTTTTATTTCAGCCAGTCGTGTTTAACAAAAAAAAACAATGGAATTTTTTACTGGACATTAGTTGTTTTTATTTTAAAATTTCATATTTTATTTAATCCAATCGTGTTTAACAAAAAAAAACAAAAAAAAACAAAGGAACCATTTACTGACCTTTAGTTGTTGTCATTTTAAAAGTTCCGCTTTTATTTCAGCCAATCGTGTTTAACAAAAAAAACAACAAAGGAATTATTTACTGACCTTTAGTTGTTGTGATTTTAAAAGTTCTGCTTTTGTTTCAACCAATCGTGTTTAACAAAAAAAACAAAAAACAAAGGAATCATTTACTGACCTTTAGTTGATGTGATTTTAAAAGTTTCTCTTTTGTTTCCACTAATCGTGTTTAACAAAAAAAAAAAAACAAAGGAATCAATTACTGTCCTTTAGTTGTTTTGAGTTTAAAAGTTCTGCTTTTGTTTCAACCAATCGTGTTTAACAAAAAAAAACAACAAAAAACAAAGGAATTATTTTCTGACCCTTAGTTGTTGTGATTTTAAAAGTTCTGCTTTTATTTCAGCCAATCGTGTTTAACAAAAAAACAAAGGAATCATTTACTGACCTTTAGTTGTTGTGATTTTAAAAGTTCTGCTTTTGTTTCAACCAATCGTGTTTAACAAAAAAAGGAAATATTTACTGTCCTTTAATTGTTGTGATTTTAAAAGTTCTGCTTTTGTTGCAACCAATCGTGTTTAACAAAAAAAACAAAAGAATTATTTACTGACCTTTAGTTGTTGTGATTTTAAAAGTTCCGCTTTTATTTAAGCCAACAGTGTTTAACAAAAAAAAACAAAAAAACAACGGAATTATTTACTGACCCTCAGCTGTTGTTATTTTAAAAGTTCCGCTTTTATTTCAGCCAATCGTGTTTAACAAAAAAAACAAACAAAAAACAAAGGAATCATTTACTTACCTTTAGTTGTTGTGATTTTAAAAGTTACTCTTTTATTTCAGCCAATCGTGTTTAACAAAAAAAAACAAAGGAATTATTTACTGACCTTTAGTTTTTGTGATTTTAAAAGTTCTGATTTTTTTTCAGCCAATCGTGTTTAACAAAAAAAACAAAGGAATCATTTACTGACCTTTAGTTGTTGTGTTTTTAAAAGTTCTTCTTTTATTTCAGCCAATATTGTTTAACAAAAAAAAACAACAAATGAATCATTTAAAGACCTTCAGGTTTTGTGATTTTAAAAGTTACGATTTTTTTTCAGACAATCGTGTTTAACAAAAAAAAAAAAAGGAATCATTTACTGACATTTAGTTGTTGGGATTTTAAAAGTTCCGCTTTTGTTTGAGCCAATCGTATTTAAAAAAAAAAAAAAAAAAACCAAAGGAATTATTTACTGACCTTCAGTTGTTGTGATTTTAAAAGTTCATCTTTTATTTCAGTCAATCGTGTTTAACAAAAAAAAGGAATTATTTACTGACCTTTAGTTGTTGTGATTTTAAAAGTTCATCTTTTGTTTCAACCAATCGTGTTTAACAAAAAAAAAACAGAGGAATTATTTACTGACCTTCAGTTGTTGTTATTTTAAAAGTTCTGCTTTTATTTCAACCAATCGTGTTTAACAAAAAAAAACAAAGGAATCATTTACTTACCTTCAGTTTTTGTGATTTTAAAAGTTCTGCTTTTATTTAAAACAATCGTGTTTAACAAAAAAAACAACAAAGGAATTATTTACTGTCCTTTAGTTGTTGTGATTTTAAAATTTCTGCTTTTGTTTCAACCAATCGTGTTTAACAAAAAAAACAAAGGAATTATTTTCTGACCTTTAGTTGTTGTGATTTTAAAAGTCCTGCTTTTATTTCAGCCAATCGTGTTTAACAATAAAAAAACAAAGGAATTATTTACTGTCCTTCAGTTTTTGTTATTTTAAAAGTTCCGCTTTTATTTCAGCCAATCGTGTTTAACAAAAAAAAACAAAAAAGGAATTATTTACTGACCTTTAGTTGTTGTGATTTTAAAAGTTCCGCTTTTATTTCAGCCAATCGTGTTTAAAAAAAAAAACAACTGAATCATTTACCGACCTTCAGTTGTTGTGATTTTAAAAGTTCTGTTTTTGTTTCAGTCAATCGTGTTTAACAAAAAAAACAAAAACAAAGGAATCATTTACTGACCTTTAGTTGTTGTGATTTTAAAAGTTCCTCTTTTATTTCAGCCAATCGTGTTTAACAAAAAAAATCAAATGAATTATTTACTGACCTTTAGTTTTTGGGACTTTAACAGTTCTGCTTTTGTTTCAGCCAATTGTGTTTAATAACAAAAAAAACAAAGGAGTTGTGATTTTAAAAGTTCCTCATTTATTTCAGCCAATCGTGTTTAACAAAAAAAACAAAGGAATTATTTCCTGACCTTTAGTTGTTATGATTTTGAAAGTTCCTCTTTTGTTTCAACCAATCGTGTTTAACAAAAAAAACAACAACAAAGGAATCATTTACTGACCTTCAGTTGTTGTGATTTTAAAAGTTCTGCTTTTGTTTCAACCAATCGTGTTTAACAAAAAAAAGGAATTATTTACTGACCTTTATTTGTTGGGATTTTAAAAGTTCTGCTTTTGTTTCAGCCAATCGTGTTTAACAAAAAAAAACAACAAAGGAATCATTTACTGTCCTTTAGTTGTTGTGATTTTAAAAGTTCTGCTTTTGTTTCAACCTATCGTGTTTAACAAAAAAACAAAGGAATTATTTTCTGACCTTTAGTTGTTGTGATTTTAAAAGTTCTGCTTATATTTCAGCCAATCGTGTTTAACAATAAAAAAAACAACTGAATTATTTACTGTCCTTTAGTTGTTGTGATTTTCAAAGTTCTGCTTTTGTTTAAACCAATCGTGTTTAACCAAAAAAAACAAAGGAATTATTTACTGACCTTTAGTTTTTGTGATTTTAAAAGTTCCGCTTTTATTTCAGCCAATCGTGTTTAACAAAAAAAAAACAACGGAATTATTTACTGACCTTCAGTTGTTTTTACTTTGAAAGGTCAGCTTTTATTTCAACCAATCGTGTTTAACAAAAAAAACACAGGAATCATTTACTGACCTTCAGTTGTGATTTTAAAAGTTCCTCTTTTATTTCAGCCAATCGTGTTTAAAAAAAAAAACAAAGGAATTATTTACTGACCGTTAGTTGTTGTGATTTTAAAAGTTCTGCTTTTGTTTCAGTCAATTGTGTTTAACAAAAAAAAACAACAAAGGAATCATTTACTGACCTTTAGTTGTTGTGATTTTAAAAGTTCCTCTTGTATTTCAGCCAATCGTGTTTAACAAAAAAAAATCAAAGGAATCATTTACTGACCTTCAGTTGTTGTGATTTCGAAAGTTCTGCTTTTGTTTCAGCCAATCGTGTTTAGCAAAAAAAACAACAAAGGAATCATTTACTGACCTTTAGTTGTTGTGATTTTAAAAGTTCCTCTTTTGTTTCAACCAATCGTGTTTAAAAAAAAACAAACAAAGGAATTATTTACTGACCTTCAGTTGTTGTGATTTTAAAAGTTCCTCTTTTATTTCAGCGAATCGTGTTTAATAGAAAAAAAACAAAGGAATTATTTAATGATCTTTAGTTGTTGTGATTTTAAAAGTTCTGCTTTTGTTTCAGCCAATCGTGTTTAACAAAAAAAAAAAAAAGGAATCATTTACTGAACTTTAGTTGTTGTGATTTTAAAAGTTCCTCTTTTATTTCAGCGAATCGTGTTTAACAAAAAAAACAAAGGAATCATTTACTGACCTTTAGTTGTTATGATTTTAAAAGTTCTGCTTTTGTTTCAGCCAATCGTGTTTAACAAAAAAAAACAAAGGAATCATTTACTGACCTTTAGTTGTTGTGATTTTAAAAGTTTCTCTTTTGTTTCAGCCAATCGTGTTTAAAAAAACAAAAAAAAAATAAATGAATCATTTACTGACCTTTAGTTGTTGTGATTTTAAAAGTTCCTCTTTAATTTCAGCCAATCGTGTTTAACAAAAAAAAAGCAATTGTTTACTGTCCTTTAGTTGTTGTGATTTTAAAAGTTCTGCTTTTGTGTCAGCCAATCGTGTTTAACAAAAAAAAACAACAAAGGAATTTTTTACTGACCTTTAGTTGTTGTGATTTTAAAAGTTCCTCTTTTATTTCAGCAAATCGTGTTTAACAAAAAAAAACAACGGAATTATTTACTGACCTTGAGTTGTTGTGATTTTAAGAGTTCTGTTTTTATTTCAGCCAATCGTGTTTAACAAAAAAAAAACAAAGAAATTATTTACTGACCTTCAGTTGCTGTGATTTTAAAAGTTCCGCTTTTATTTCAGCCAATTGTGTTTAAAAAAAAAAAACAAAGGAATTATTTAATGACCATTAGTTGTTGTGATTTTAAAAGTTACTCTTTTTTTTAATCCAATAGTGGTTAAAAAAAAAAAAAAATTAATCAATTACTGACCATGAGTTGTTTTGATTTTAAAAGTTCCTCTTTTATTTCAGCCAATCGTGTTTAACAAAAAAAAACAAAGGAATCATGTACTGACCTTCAGTTGTTGTGATTTTACAAGTTCCTCTTTTATTTCAGCCAATCGTGTTTAACAAAAAAAAACAACGGAATTATTTACTGACCATGAGTTGTTGTTGTTTTAAAAGTTCTGTTTTTGTTTCAGCCAATCGTGTTTAACAAAAAAAAACAAAGGAATCATTTACTGACCTTTAGTTGTTGTGATTTTAAGAGTTCTGCTTTTATTTCAGCCAATCGTGTTTAACAAAAAAAAAAAAAAGGAATTATTTACTGACCTTCAGTTGTTGTGATCTTAAGAGTTCTGCTTTTATTTATGCAAATCGTGTTTAAAAAAAAAAAACAAAGGAATTATTTACTGACCATGAGTTGTTGTGATTTTGAAAGTTCCGCTTTTGTTTCAGCCAATCGTACTTAACAAAAAAAACATATGAATCATTTACTGACCTTCAGTTGTTTTGATTTTAAAAGTTCATCTTTTATTTCAGCCAATCGTGTTTAAAAAAAAAAAACAAAAAAGGAATCATTTACTGACCTTTAGTTGTTGTGATTTTAAAAGTTCCTCTTTTATTTCAGCCAATCGTGTTTAATAAAAAAAAAAAAAAAAGGAATTATTTACTGACCTTCAGTTGTTGTGATTTTAATAGTTCCGCTTTTATTTCAGCCAATCATGTTTAACAATGCTTCAAACTGTTTCGCCCAAATAATTCCCTAAAATGCATAAAACGGTTTCACCCAATTAATCCCTAAACATAATTTCTACGTGTTCCTTTTGTTTTGGCATCACTGCGCTGTCACATTTGAAATTCCTAGGGAACCCTTTCCCGCGTTAATCTGTTCATCTCATAAATGTTCCTAGCTACACTACGAAGGTTTCGTTAGAATATCAATTTATCTCTCCGACTTAAAGATCAATGAAGCCGTATTTAAAAATAGAATATTAATTTATCTCTTTAAAGTCCCGTATAATTCCTGGGGAACAAGTGAAGTCATTTATAATTCCCTTTCGTGAATCAATAATTCCCTTTAGAAACAACAAAATTAATTCCCCTTTCTTGAATCAATAATTCCCTTAGAAGCAACAAATTAATTCCCCTTTCGTGAATCAATAATTCTCCTTAGAAACAACAAATTAATTCCCCTTTCGTAGATCAATAATTCCCCTTAGAAACAACAAATTAATTCCCCTTTCGTGATAAATCAATCAACCTTGACATCGTCCGTCAGACAATAATAAACTTCGCCCGGAAACAATTCTCCTGGACGAACTCCAAAGACATTAATAAACTTCTCCCGGAGACAAATCTCCTTGGAAATACATCAAAGTGAGAAAAATCCTGTTTTTTCATTCTCATTGACAAAAACCATCTCCCTAGGGACTCTGTGTCCATATATGGTGCCCCCGTCACGAGCTCATGAGGTTAGGCTAGGTTACTCAATCAATTTCTTGGAAACGTGTTCTCCCTGGGGATTCCATGCCCATATATGGTGCCCCGTCGGACTGACAGCATAGGTGTTCTCCCTAGGGACTCTATGCCCATATATGGTGTGCTGTCACGATCAATTGGGGCCTCTCTACTTTTAGTAGGGGAAAGATACGGAAAAAAATGGTCGAACCAGGAAAAAATTGGTATAGAAATTATTTTTGCACCACTGTGTTCAGAAAAGAGAGCTCTACAATATATCAAAAATCTAAATCTCCATCCCATTGCGAAATTTCCTTTTTTTCACGTTTTTTGCGCCTATTTTTTAGATGTTTCCAGAATCCGAGAATGAGGAACCGTGAAAAGAAAAGTAGTTTATTGATGGTTTCCCTTTTAAGAAACGATTGTTTTTGTGCTCTTTCATTAGACAGAAACATCACGTTTAATCATTTAAGTCTTTTTTATGTTTTGTTTTTGTTTTTTTATGAAGTAAAAAAAGAAAAAAAAAGAAAAAAAAAAAATCAAGCGACACACGATCACAGGGTATTTTTCGAAGAGGAGCACGAATTTTCGGTTAATTTTTCCCCATCTGAACAAATAGCCTACCGGCGTTCCAAATCCATTTCTTTTCCTACCGAGCTTTATTGGTGACGACATTTTCAACCAGCTGGAAAGTCCCTTCTGATATTCACTTTCTGTTACACCATGCTTTGATCTTACACTCTTTTCAAAGTTGCTTCAGTCTGCTGAGCCTTGTAGAGCCACCTATCTGCAAAAAAACTCCTCAGATGGAAAGTATTTTGGAGTCCGAGCAGAGATTTAACACAGGTGCGTTTTTGTTTGTTTTTCTTGCCGATGCTTTTCTAATGTAACTACTAGGAAGCGGAAAGGAATCGGAGGAAGGAAATATAGAAAGGAAAGAAGACTCTACGCTCGTCCTACCTCTATTTTCTGACACATATTTTATCAGCACCGTCTGTCTGAAGAAAACTTGAGTACAGCAAACAAGTCGCTTGAGTGCAGCACGGTTGACGCCGCTAGGCGGAACGAAAAAGCTATTTCTCTAGTGGAAGCGAGAGTACTATCGGCTATCACTGGTCCCTTTCGCGGATGTGACTGTCAGATTTCCCTGGTCAAGAATCCTTAAAGCACCCATGATACTCGACACCGGCCCTCAATAAGATTGACAGTTCATTTATTTTAGTAACCTATCTGAGTTGGGGAGGGTTTAGCTACAGATTTTTCGGTTCAGAATCAAGGTTTTCGTTGTAACATTCACCGACAGTTCTACTTATTCCCATACTTATATTCACTTATTACTTATACTACTTATACTTATACTACTTATACTCACTTATTCCCAGTTCTCTTTTTTAGATGGCGGAGACCGCAATTTTATGTCCCCTTTGTGAACGTTCAATAGACACCTCAGAATCGTCGGTACTGGTAGAAAAAGGAGCTACGGCAATCAATGAAGCTAGCAAAACGAGAGGTACAAGCGTCTCCGTCGAGGCAGGGAACCAAGTCCATGTTACTTGCAGAAAGACTTTTCACAAACAAAATATACCAGTCGAAAATTGAGAATGAGAGACGACGAACCTTGCAAGAAAAGACGGAAGCAGAAAAAGTGGTACTCCGATCACGGAATTCAAGTTTCAACTTCCAAGAGTGTTGCTTTTTCTGCACTACAAGGATAAATCTCAACACTACCCACAGAAAAGGACACGAGTGGTACAAGGTTCGGACTAAAGACTTTGAAGAGAGTATAAAGGCAGTGTGCAAAAGCCGTAATGATGATTGGTCAAATAATGTTTTCCGCCAAATACGTTCAGTGTCAGACGTGCACGCAGTTGACGCAACTTATCACAAAGCCTGTTCTTCTATATTTCAGTTAAATAAGAGCCTTCGAGCCAGATTTGCAGCGCAATAACTTTTTGGATTACTCGAAGATAATGAGCCAGATAAAAAACGCCCAAAAAGGGGGAGGCCAAGTCAAGATGAAAGATATCAGGCGTTTTTGAAGCTGGCTACTTTTTTCGAAGAAAATGACGAAGAACAGTATACAGTCAGTGAACTTGTTGTGAAAATGGGAGAGCTTTTGAATGGGACAGACCTTGAACTGTACTCTAGCAAGTACTTGAAGAGCAAGCTTATGTAAAAATTCAGTGACCAGCTAGTATTTGCAACTGTTGACGGTAAGGCTGGCGTGGTGACATTAAAAGAAAAAGCATGAGCGATGCTCCAGAATTTTTGTTACTTGGAGAAAACCCATAACGAAGAGAGTGAGAAAATCAAGCTTATTAGAGCAGCAGCAAAGATTATCAAAAGTGATATCAAAGGACTGCCAGCACAGAAGGAATCATATATGACCGCAAAGCAGATTTTTTCTGGAGAACAGCTGAAAGGCGCTCTACCTAATAGCCTAATGGTGTTCTTAGATGGAATATTCGTTGGAACCGATATTTCTTTCAAAGTGCTTGTCATTGGCAATTCCATCGTTCAAGCAGCTCGCCCGCGTGCCATCATTTGTCCACTGCAACTAGGCTTAGCAGTGCAACTGGATCACCATTTCAAGTCCAGATTTCTTATTGAGACTATACACAGCCATGGATTCTGCTCCTCCTATGCTGAAGTCCAGAAATTTAAACGCTGTGCATCAGTCCATGATGAACCTAGCCTTGCAGGAGTTACTTCCGCACATGCTGTGCAGCATGTAGCTGATAATGCAGATCACGATGTTTGCACGATGGACGGAAGAAACACTTTCCATGGGATGGCTCTGCTAGCAACAGTCACGCCTCCTCTCATTAACAGCCGATCACCTATTCCGAGAGTTGAAGTTTCATTAGATGAAGTAGCCCAAAAAGGAAAAATTCCCATCTACCCTTACCACTTAAGTGAGACTGTGCTTTCAAAGGTGCAATATGAGAAGAGCCCTGGCAAAAATGTCTACGACCCGTATGCCTCACTCGATCAGCTCTGGTTAGCTACCGGGTTCCTGAATGTCCCGAGACCGAGCTGGAATGGTTTCATGCAGTCAGTTTTCTCTAATCAAGTACATCATGAAACGGGAAACCTTCGCAGCAAGGCAAGCGCTTTGTTTTTGCCGATGATTGACCTCCCGTCTAGCAACGAATCCTGCCTTTACTCAACCTTGCGCTTTGTAGCTTCGCAAGGCAGAACCTACGGATTCACACCCGTTCTCACATTTGACCAGCCGCTCTAGTGGAAGTCTATGAAGATCCTCAAGTCCGACACGCCGAATGAGCTGAGTAGTATTGTTCTCAAGTTAGGCAGTTTTCATTTGATGATGAGTTTCGTCGGATGCATAGGACACCTCATGCAAGGTTCTGGTCTGAAAGAGGTTCCGGAATTGGTATACGTAACTGGTGCAGTGCCACACATTCTTTCTGGAAAAGCGATTTCTAGAGCTGTTCGATCTCACATTCTCGTGAGCTCGGCCATATATGCTCATCTCCTCGAAGAAGAGCAGGCGACGTTGACGTCTCTAGACATGTCTACTGTCTTCGCTAACGTACTGGATGGATACCTCCCACCCGAAGATCTCAGTCATGATCCCCAGCTCAAGCAACTTGAAAACTTTCTCAAGCAGAGACGCCAAGACCTGCTGACTCAGAGAACTGCGAAGCTCTGGTTTCAGTACCTTGACATGGTTGGGATACTGCTTAAGTTCATACGTGCCGAGAGACAAGGCCTGTGGGATTTGCACCTACAATCTGCAGTAGAGATGCTTCCGTTTCTAGCAGCATCTGGGCAAAACCTCTATGTCAAGTAGGTCTGGATATACCAGCAAGAGATGGCTAAGCTTCAAACTAGTCACTCACTTATCTTTGAAGCATTAGTACAGGCAGGGCACGCCAGTAGAAGATCAGAGAGACGCTGGGCTGGGCTCTCGGTAGATCTTGTCATCGAGCAGGAGTATATGAGAAGTCTGGAAACATCGGGCAGTCTTACAACTGGAGGTGGGATGATAGAACAGAAGAGAGCCATTTAGGTTCTGTCAAGACCAGCATGCCTGGAGATCACCCTCTTGATGCAAAATGGGACAAAAATTGGTTACTCGACAAGTGAGCAGCACCGCGACATGAGTTCCAGTAGAAAGGAGCGTGACTTCGACGATACCCAGAAGCTCGTCGGATACTTCGGAGAATCTTCTCCGTTCAGAGGTGACAATAAGCTTAGAAACATTGCCAACGGCATAACTTCTTCCCAAGATATTAATGTTGACGAGGCCGATGTGGCTGGAAAGTTGATTCTAAGTAAGATGACGGGAAAAACTTTGAAGGAGCAAGTCTTCAAGAAAAAAGACCAAGTGACCCTAATGAATGCCAAAAAGGCGGGGTCCTCTGTGGTAGCGCACATAGATCCGGCGCTCCTTTTCCAGCGGTTTATAATAGTAACCCAACGAACTGATCTCCGAGAAGAATACTTCAAGTACAAACTTTGTACGATTCCTCCTTCTCTTTTCGAAAGCGATGGCCTTATGAGAAAATAAAATAAGCCAGAGCTTGCAAAAGCGATCTTTCAGGCTTGCGAGATCGAGACTCAGTCACCCTCAAGACCTGCTTCTGCGTGTAGCATCATCTTGGATGGTGGTTCTCTTCTACATCGAGTTCCATGGAAGGTAGGGTCAACCTTCAAGGTCATCTTTGCTTCATACGTCCATTACGTACAAGCAAGGTACCCTAGGTCGATCGTTGTGTTTGACGGATATGAAGGTGGTCCAGCAATCAAAGATGGTACCCATTTACGTCGAGCAAGGATGGTTGGCCGCCAAGTTTTTTTCACCGAAGAGATGACCCTCTGCATGAAGAAAGAAGAGTTTCTTTCATGTAAGACAAACAAAGGACGTTTCCTGAAGCTGCTCGGCAACCATTTGGAAGCCGTAGGTTTCCGAATTTTCCACTCGGAAGGAGACGCCGACCTTCTGATTGCGGAAAAAGCCGTAGAAGCTGCTAGTCTTACAGACACAATCGTGGTTGCTGATGATGCTGACATGTTGGTTCTTCTGATCAGTCGATCAGATTCGCGTTCCGGGCGTTTATATTTCTCACCAGAAGCTAAATTTGGCGGTACTAGTTCAGCTTGGGATATTAGTGAGATGAAGCAGAAGCTAGGAACAGATGTCAGCAATCTGATACCATTCTATCATGCCGTGCTGGGTTGTAAAACAACCTCTCACCTTTACGGAATAGGAAAGGGCAAAGCCGTTCAGCTGCTACTTTCCAAAAAGAGTTTCAGGGACAGCGTTGCTATATTTGGCGACAAGCTCGCATCGCTTGACGATATTGTGGTAGCAGGAGAGCGAGCATTGTTGATACTGTACGGTTGCCCTGATGTTTCGAACGTGGACACTGCCAGAAAGCTAATCTTTCACAGAAAAGTGAGTACTACCACCACTTTCGTACTCCCACAAGAACTGCCACCAAGTCAGGCAGCAGCAAAGTATCATTCGCTACGATTCTACTTTCAAGTTCAAATCTGGCACGGGACCCCAGTAGACCCTTTACGCCTGGGATGGAAACTGTAGGATAACGAAGTTTTTGAGCCAATAAAAACAAATCTCCCTGCCGCTCCGTCTCAGCTGCTGAAAATTATCAAATGCTCGTGTCGTATTGACGGCTGTGATAGTGAAAAGTGTACCTGTAAGAAAAATGGACTTGAGTGTACTATAGCCTGCCGTACCTGTAAGGGAAGCTCGTGCAACAATTCGAAGTTTCAAGAAGAAGAACTTAGTGAAGAAGAATAACAGTTAACTGTGATGATGAAAAATCTAGTTCCTACATTTTGATGATGAGCAATTTCTATATATTTGAAAAATAAGATAAAAGCTTTTCTCTGAACACTTTAAGTTAGAACCTACCTTGTCTCATGGTGTTTGGCGCTGAGGTGTTTCGTCATTTCTGTTTATTGTTGTTTAGTCTTTTTTTTCTAAGCCTTTCGTTTACATAGCCAAATAGACTACAAGAACCACAAACTTATTCCGTAGTAGACCTTGATAAACGCTGGTAAGAGTTTTTTTCCCAAAGACACAGTTTTTTCCCCATTTTTTTTTTTTTTGCTGATAAATATTTTTCTTTTGGTCAGGTAACGAAATGAATATCAGAAATGAATTCAGAGCAAAAAGCTGATCTAAAAAGATGTTTAAAACATTATAGTTTACGTTTTTAATTTTTTTCCCGGTTTTTGAGAAAAGAAATAAAAAAACATTAAAAAAAACAATTTCGCATCGAGCTAGAGATTTAGATTTTTGATATATTGTTAAGCATTTTTTTCCGGTCCAGATGGTGAAGAAATCATTTCTATACCAATTTTTTCCCGGTTAAAACTTATTTTTCTCCTACTATTTTAGCTTCATCAGATTTCACTGTATCATCTGCACACATAAGTGTCAGCCAATCCTTATAGATTATAGACAATTAGGGAGATCATTTATTTGTATCAAAAATAGTAACGGTCCAAGTATAGACCCCTGGGGCACTCCAATATCATCCAGGGAGTTAGGCTGAGACAGATGGCCTCGTAGGTCTACCTGGAATCCGCGGTTAAGCAGATATGACTTTATTAAAACCAATGCCTTTCCACGAGTTCCAGAGTTATTCAGTTTTTCAAACAAAATGGAATGATTTAGAGTATCAACTGCTTTTTTTATATAATAGAAAATACATGATACATAATTACCATTATTCAGTTAATCATTAGTTTTAAGCAAAAGGGCTGCAACTACTTGTTCAGTAGAATGACCTGATCTAAACCTAAACTGGCTTTTGATTAAAATATTTTTTGTATCTAAAGAAGACAAAATTATTTTGTGAAATAACTTTTACAAAATCTTTGACAAAGGAGAAAGTATTGCAATTGGTCATAAACACAAATTAAAAATATAAACAAGAGGTGTATGAATTACAGATGCAAGGTGTTTCAAAAGATTAGTTGAAAGTCTGTCCAAACTTAATGAATTGCCTCTATTTAAATCTACTAAGTTTTTCTTGGAATTCATCAAGACTAACTGGGTTCAAAAACATACTTGTATTCTCTGATTGACAAAGGTATTCTTTATATGAATGAACTGAAGTCGAGCCAAGACCACAAGTAAAATCAGAACCAATACTAGCAAAATGAGCACTGAAAGATTCTGCAATAGCTCCATTTCCATTTGATTCAAGACCATTTTTATCTGAAAATAATTCTGGGTAAATATATTCCAATTGTTTCCAATCTTTTGTTTAATTAGATCCCATCTTTTTTCAAGGTGAATCAGCATTCCTAAAAGAATTTTTAAAATACCTTTTCTCACTCGTTCTAAGAGTTTCACCAACAGATTTTATAATTTTTAAATTGTATAATATTATCAGGTGATGGATATTTCATTATTATCTTATATAGACGATTTTTTCCCTTAACTGATCTCAAAAGTGACTTCATTAATCTATGGTTAGTGGGAATGGGTAATAAGGTACTGATGTTACATAATTTATGCATGTTTTTTGGTCTATTGTTTGATGTTTTTTCATAGTTCTGTTCTGTTTGATGTTTTTTCATGGTTATATTGTTGTTTGATGGTTATTTGATGTTTTTTCATGTTCTGGTCGTTGATGGTTGATAATTTGATGTTTTTTTATGTTCTGTTCTGTTTGATGTTGTTTCTGTTCTGTTTGTTGATGGTTATTTCATGGTTTCTGTTCTGTTTGTTGATGATTGTTTGATGATTATGAGTGTTGGTCAATTTATTTGTTGTTTTCTTGGATGTAGCCACAAGTCCAACAACAACAATTGCTGGATGTTTCTTGGATGTCAACATAAGTGCAACAACAATTGCTGGATAATCGATGCTAACGGGAACCGAATCACGTTTCATTTTCTAGGCCAATCAGGGGATGTTTCTAGGTGTATTGATCCACTAACGGGACAGGATCACGTGTCTTTTATTAGGTCAATCAGGGAGCTATTTAAGGTTTCACTTATATCACAATTAGCCCTTGAGATTTTGTTCATAATGGACATGCGTTGAGGTTAAATCATCATACAGTCTCAAGAGATCATGGAGAGAAAATCAGATATTGTTGACTTGGAAGTTTTAGCTACATCGATTAGTAATGTGAGTTCTGTTTAGTAAATTTTCTTAGGTTATTTCCAAATAAAATCATTTTTGTAGTCCCCCTAAAACATATTCAAATTCAGGATATACCTCCCCCCCCAATACAAAAAAATTCCACTATGCGATGTTTATAGTCGTTAGAAAGCGTAAAATACGCTCATTTTTACCATGTAACCCCCCCACCTTTAACGATTTTAATTCTTTCATAGGAAATAATTCCTTTTTCGACAAATATATACAATTTTTATGCTTTCTATATCCTAGCTAAAAGTGACAACTGAAATTCGTCAACTCTTGGATATTAATATACTGATCCCCCTATGACATTAAGCCGCTAACCTGACTTAAACATTTCCGTATAGGTTTAAATAGGCGTAATTATTGGCGCCCGTCAAATACACATCCGGCATGCTAATTCTCGGGAATTTGCGCTAAAGCATTATATTGGTTTTACAAAAAAGATTATTTTTTTGGTCAAATTAAAGACATATTTTTCTACAGTAAATCCTTTGAATTGCTAAGTGGTGCGGGTTTTAGCTATGATAAATAGTATTTGTTTTCCATTTTGAGTATTCAGTGTTTATATGGGGGGAAGGGGGTTAAGAAAAAAATATATAGCTACTATGAGAAGGTTTATTGAAACGCGGGTCCTTTTAAATGATATAAATTGATACACCCTTTGACCCTAGAAGAATAATGTGCAAATATATGCGTTGCGTCTCTAGGCATGTTTTTAATTTTTTTCTAAATGGTAAAATAGGATTTCTATGCTTTTCGGGTTTATTTCCAACGCGGAGTGTATTTAATTTTTCTCTAAATGGTAAAAATAGGAGCTACTGACTGTCATGGTATATTTCTCGCAAATTTTACTTTTTGCTTTCCTGAAATGGGGGGAGGGTCTTCTTTGGACAATGGCAGATGCTTTCTAGACAACATTATACCTTACAATAAATTCTGTAAAAGGGGGGACCAATTTTTCTTCTGGATAAGGGGAGTCATTATTTTATACTAAATTTTTTCTTCTTTTTAAGGACGATTCCGACAAATGCCCTCCTCCTCCTGAAAAGAGATCTAGGGTTAATGATAAAACCCCTGTGTAGGTATTAGTTGTGCAGTATGACCGCTGGCCGAGGCCCTCCAGACAAGCGATGCCTGCACAAGATCCACACCATTGACCTGCCACGCTGCCTGCCCAAGTCCAATCTGAGCAAGCTCCAATGCAGCCTGGCTGAAAATTAAAGCGAGAGTGGATGGCTGCTCATAACGTCACTGATGCACAAGATTGTGAGGTCACCCCCTATCAAGCATTACCGGGCCTTTCATAACCAATGCAAGGCGAGAATGATATGGTCCTTACAGCTTTCAAAATGCAAGCTGTAGACCTAAATGTAAGTTTCTTTATTATTTCTCGCTAAAGATTTTTTCTCCCAAAGGAAATATAACGTTCTCCTTTTGAATCATGTCAAGTGCATGCATTCAGCCTGCTGAATTCTCTTGAATTAGGTTAGCGAAGCCAAAAAAGGCTTTATATTCCGGTCATAATTTCCAATAGTAAGTAGCAAAATCTTTTGCTATACTGTTTCTCAAGTAAAAACGGCTTTATTAACGAATGGTTCACCTTGCCTCTAGAGATATCATAAAAACAACTTTCGATCAGAATGAGTTGTGTATCATGACAGGAGATGGCCTGAAAGGGATAGGCTATCCATTTCAAACCAAGTAAAGACCCCGTTTTTTTCCAAAGCAGATAAAGAATATTAATATGCAAGTTTTGGGAGGTTGTTTGAACAAAATCAAAACCTAATATGAGCATGTATATTTTCAAAAGGGTGACATAGCAATATCCCAAGGGCGGCTTCTATTATTAATTTTGACCTTTCAGGTAAAGTTGTGGTAAGTTTTGAACTAGTCAGAAGGCAATATGTGTATAGTATTAATATTACCACTGCAATTAAGTTAACTAATGACGCTAAGGGTATTAAGGTAAAACTTTTAGTGAATGTTTAGGGAGAGTTTCAATTAAACGAAAATAGTATATGCATACAGATAGTGATACTGCTACTACTACTACTAAGCGTGTTTTTAAGCACATGTAAATAATAATCCAATTTTAAAAATAGGGTATTTTAGACACTTTGAAAATAAGCTATTTTCTTGTATAGATTGCATTGGTTCCATATTCTCTGTCTCCCCCCTCATCAGTTGAAGAAGAAACATGCCAAGAACTCATTAAAGCGGCAATGTAGTTTCAAGACATTCAGAACAATGAAACATCAACTATCAACGATAACGAATAGCATGGTATCGTTAACTCTATTGAAACACCTTATGATATTGATAATTTATTAACTAATTATTTCAACGTAGATAATAGCACAGTTGAGCAAGGCAATGAAGCTAATTCAGAGGGGGAGTTGGCATTGCTAAGTACAAATACATTGCAAACTTTATATGATTTTACCAATGAGTTAACTGAGAACCGCCCCCCCACTGATTTAATAGACATAGTTCCAGTTCAAACAAATGAATTGACTCCGATAAATTCTCACAGCCCTATTATTGAACAAAGTTGGGGTGGAGGGCAGGGCTTCCACTCTCAAAAATTAAAATTCGGGGACAAGTCTTAAGAATTTGGGGAGTTTTCGGGGACAAGTCTTCAAGATTCGGGGATTTTTGGGGGAAAAATAAAATGGAATTTTGTTGCGAAAATTTGGGAGCCAAAATTGGCTTTAGCTTTGTTTTCAGGCTCAAGTAGGCCTTGTATCTGCGTAGTAAATCAAGCCTTTTACAAAATAGGTTTTAGATTCAGAGCCCGGGATTGGAGCCCGTAGCCGAAAACACTTATTGCTGAGATTGCGGCAAAAACTTCGAAATTGTTTTAAAAAAAAAAAGAAAAATAGTGAACGCATGTGAACTGTAAATACCAGTAGCAATTTTTTATTAAGTCATTAATCTCAGAAATTCATTAATAATATTTAAAGCAAAAACAAATATTGTTTGCAGTTTCTAGATAAGTAAATTAAATATACAAATTCAACATATAAGTACGGGGTAATATTAAATCTTAAAACAAACAAGAACTAACTAAACAAGTAAATTTAAACTTAAATTGAAAAGGGAATTTTGACGACAATTGAGACATTGTTGGTTTTTCATGCTGCTTCTAACGACAAAGGTGTTTACCCCCCCCCCCCACAAAAAATCCTCCCACGGAAAATATCCCCCCCTCCTCACAAAAATATACCCTGCATAAAATACTCCCCAGCTGAAAATACTCCCCAGGGAAAATACCCCATTGAAAATATCCCCAGCGAAAAACACCCTCGGAAAATACCCCCCCCCGTGCGGAAAATACCCCTTCGGAACATACATTTTTTTCATTGTTTGTCACTACTATGCTTTTCTTTCTTTTGGTTACCTCACAATTACTATAGAGTCACCAATTAACCCCCAACCCTCCCACCAACCCTTTGACCATCCATATTCCAAATATAATACTTATATTTTATATCACTCACTCTTATATCAGCCCATCTAATACTTGGATGTGATAGCTGTAGGCTGCAAATACATAAAAATTTACTAATTCTTTTACTTCGCACTAACACTATTTGGCATTATTAACCAACTTTTCGTGATAAATATGTCCGAAAATATTTAAAACTTGACAAGAAAACAATATGAGCCTAATACCCAAATTTTTACTTTAAGCTGTATTGTAAATTTTCTTATGGATAATACTTTTGGGGTTATTTCCGTTTGAATCCTCTATTCCTCGACCTTTTACATAGTCTGTAGCTAATTTTTTCCTCATTAGGAGGGGGAGGGAGTTATGCATTTTTTATGGTAAGAAGATCGTATTTAGGGATAGTTCTTAGGAAGAAATAAATTATACCACATTTTCTTAAAAAAAAATTTATCTCGGAGTTAGCCTTCATACAGGGTTATTAATTATTAAAGCATTAGAAGTTGTAAAGGTAGGTCTTTGATATTTAAACAAACTTACTTGGCTATCCCGAATTTGAGCAGAATATATTTTCCGTAAAATTTCCTTTGCCTAACTAACAGGTTTGCAAGACCATAAAAAGTTCCTAAAACTGCAGTTAAAAATATTACCCCCACTTAAACCATTACACAGGTGAAGGGACCAGAATAATAATTGTGAGGGAGTGCTGGGTGAATACTTTTGAGGATAAAGGGGGGTATGACAAATACAATTCTCAGATAAAAAGAAAAGAACTTAAATTTTACACAACGAATAAACAAACATTTAAATGGTAAGAATTCCTGGCAAAAAGATCAATTTCTTCAATATATTATGCGTTCAATTATTAAGTATTAAGCATTAGTAAAGTATGTCCAAAACCGAACATAGCAAAAGAAAACCAAATTTAAACTTATGATTCGGTTTTCAAAACAATTTTCTTTCTTTAGAAGTTCAATTTCAAAATCCAGAATCTAACTGAGCGTTGCGTTAAACAACTTCAAGTATACTTCTTGGCTAATTTCGTCGAGATACTTGACCACGAATGATGTAAATGTAAGAATCTTATAGCATCTGAAATACTGCATTCAAAATTATTAAATCTAAATGAAAGAAAGTGATACTTTTGTGAACATATAAAGAACCGTCTATAATTAAATTGTATCGGTCTGGTTCTTATGCAAAGTAACATAGTAGACGAAGATTGACGAAAAAGAGAGTAGTGAAAAATTATGGTATGTAAGGTAATGTTTGCTAGGGATAATCACTAGGGGTCAAATCGTGGTTGTGTGATTTTCGGGGAAATTTTGGGGATTCGGGGAAAAATAAATTTTTTCGGGGAGACACATAGATGTTCGGCGAAATCCCCGAAAATTCGGGGATAGTGGAAGCCCTGGTGGAGGGGGGATAATATACAAGAGGGGGAGGGTAACAATATACAATTTACAACACTACCAGAATTCTATAAAAAAATTCAATATTAAATACAGTAGTCGTTTATAGTGCACCCTTTGGGGATCCTTTTAATTCACTTATGGGAGGGGGGAATGTTATACTTGACCCTATAGATATTGTTCATGTATATATAAAAAAAATTTGGGTACTTTTAGAATACCAGATTCAGTTGTGGGGACTCTATTAAGGATTCAATTGTTTTAACGATATTTTATTTAAATGAGGGCAAACGCGAGGTGTATGATCATTATGTACACACCAAGATGCTAGTGGTCTATCCTCATTTAGAAAATTATAAAACAGTTTTTATGCAGTGGATAGACCACATTATTATGCATCTTGAAAATTATAATAAGAACCGGAGTGGGTCTGTGGTTTTATTTATGAAAAATTTAATCGTTAATATTTATAAATTTAAAAAATATTTTATTTTAAGAGGAGGGGGTGGGGAGAGGGCTACAGTTTTAAAATATAATCCCGATTTAGAGGGATGTAAGGGCGTTCAACGAATCTGTTTTGAAACAGGTCAAAATTGTTTCATGTACACTTTCCTCATATCAGCATTCGAACCTTTAGTGTGTGACGCTTCAAAGAAAAATTTGGAATACTGGGTTGTACATGGGAAGCAAGGGTCTGATTTTCCCCCTGCAGATTTCTCTTGTTTAGAGGGAAAATTTCCAGTAACGCTCAGGTCAATTAATATTTCTGAAAGGGCCAATGCCCATTTAAATATTGGCGTTACTGTGATCCAATATGAAACTGAATTTGAGGATGGCGCACGTTCTAATAAAAAGGGGGTGTTGTTCCCAGTAAGGGGATAGTCAATTGAATTGGTGAAGCACTGGGTTTGGTTTTTGTGTACACCACCTAAAGAACCCAGTGCAATTGGCCCTTTTAACCCACTTACAGATATCAGTAGAGTTCTGGGGGAGGGTAAGAATAAGGGGAAACGTTTTTACTGTCCAACATGCCTGTCTAGATTTCACAGTGATTTAAAGTTACAGAATCATATGAAGCACTGCAAACGTCATGGTTATCAATCAGTGGAAACAGTTTCGGGTGACAGGGCCATTTTAAGATTTAAAATTTTTCAAAATACCCTCCTTCAAAGCAATAAGATCGCTTTGGATTTTGAAGCTAGGCTAGTGAATGTGAACGATACTTGATTTCCAAATCGAATCAAAGAACGTCAAGCTATTACGGTTTCCTATGCCCACGCACAAAGGAAATAACTCTAACACAATGCAGTTATTAGAAATAGTCGAGACATTGGACGAGAATAAGTGCATGATCAATGCATTAACTAAATTAATTGTCACTGCAAAAGGAGCTATTTCTCGTTGGAAAAATACTCATTACCCAATGTTGTTGTCCGCAGAAGATTGTCTGGCAATTAAAAATAAAAAAAAATATGCTGGGTTTGTAAAGGGTAATTTGAAGAGGGGGCTAAGGCGATAGGGACTCGGGGGAAGGAGAAAGTTAAGGACCATGATCAACTATGGCAGGAACTATCATCAGGGGTAGTATTTTCGTGTCGTAGAATACCAATCATGCAGTATGAATGTAAGTCAGCAGTTTTTTAACCGGTTTTCATTCACAATTCAAATTACGATCTAAAATTTATTTTGACGGCTTTGGCACGTATGCACAGGGAGGGAGGGGGAGGAGATAGTCCATGGGTAAACAATTCATTTACCTATAAAAATTATCCCCAAATCAGCTAACAAGCTGGTGCTTCTAGAGTTGAAATGGCAGATAGTGAATAATGGACATACGTGCTGGAATAATATCCGGTTTTTAGATTCATATAGTTTCTTCCCCAAGGCTTTGAGTCAATTGATTCAAGTGCAGACAAACGACAATTATGATAGTTTCCCTCTGCTTAAACAGCGCTTTCCAGACAGTGAAATGTATGACCTACTGACCTGCAAGGGCGTATATACATATGAATATTACTGTTCTGGCGCACGGTTAAGTGAGGAGAAGCTATCTCCAATTGAAGCTTTCTATATTTCACTTACCAATAGTGAATGCACTGTCGAGGAATATGAATTTGCTAAGAGGGTTTGGGATAAGGGTAATTGTAAAAATGGGTGGGATTATTGTAAAACGTACTTGGCCAGTGACGTACTCACTCTATTAGATATTGTCTGTAAAAACACAGATCAAATTTATTCAGAGTTTGGATTAGATATTGGCTACTATTTTTCCACACCACATTTGGTGATGTACTTGATTTTAAAAAATATTAGGGAGGAAATAGGGTTGATCACTGATGTAGATCAACACCTTTTTGTAGAAAGATCGATTAGGGGGGGGGGTATGTTTTTCATGGAGATCGCGTTTTGACAACGGATCAAACTGGACAAGACACTGGTGTAAATTTAAATGCAGTTTTTCTGACCATAAAGCCATTGTACCCCTCGGCACTATCGGAAAGCTTATTACCGTAAGAAATCTATAGATGGATCGGGACTCCTTTTCAATTCCCTAACATTTACACCCCCAGTAACCAAAGTCCACGAGAATTTTTCATTGAAATTGATCCGCACACGCTATTGGAACCTCACGATGCAGTCAAGGATATTATATTTCCTTTTGTCAATAGACCAGTGACCAAAGACTTGCTGAGCCCAAACAATCGATCTTTGGTCGATGATATGGACATGTACTGGATCCCTCCAAGCAGAAACTGATTGCAGATCTAGAACCTAAGCATAATATTGTTGTTCACCATGTGCTTTTGCGATGGATGGTGAACAATGGTTTCAAGATCACAAAAATACATAGGGTCCTGCAATTCAGTCAGAAACCATACTTGAAGACGTTTATCGACACCTTTGTCGGTAAACGCTCTCAGGCAAAAAGTAAAGTTAAAAAGGAAATGTACAAGCTCATTTTAAATTCAGCGTTTGGCAAAATGTATGAAAGCGTACGCAGCAGAACACGTTGTGACGTTGTGACATGCCCCCAAGAATGTGCACGAATTATAGCCGACCTTAAATTTACAGCATTCACTAGCATAGAGTCGAACATGGTTCTTCTACACAGAAAGAAAAAAAATGTTGTACTGAACAAGAATATAGCGGGAGGTAGTTCAGTACTGGAAATTTCCAAAACCTCATGTTGTCGTTTTTTTACAATGTGTGCAAGGTACAATGGCCAAGGGAGGGGGAGGTTCAAGTTTACTATGGGGACACAGATTCTCTGCGGTTAAAAGTTAAAACCAGGGATTTATTAAATGATTTAGAAAAAGGGGTGCACATCAGCTGGTGGATGGATTTCGCTAACTGGGATGCGTCCCTCTATCCCGAGTTGGTGAAACATCAAGCTCCCAATCAACTACTAATGTTAAAATCAGAGACAGGGAGTGATTTGATATCCAATGGGGTGTTCCCAGGTCCTAAATTTTTTTGTTTAGAAACACATGACAAAGATGTACAGCAGGCGTGTAAATGGGTGCCTACACATTTTGTAAAAAATAATTTCAACATGAGTGTCTACAGAAACTGTTTAGATAGTTGTCTAGTGTCAAAAGCAAATGTGCTAGCGATTCGCTCTCTGCAGTATAGAAATTATACTCTTAGAGTTGAAAAAAAAATGCCATGTCAAGTTACCTGACAAGGTCTTTGTGCTCGAGGATGGTGTAAAAGTACTCCCCCATGGCCAGTATCGAATTTCAGACCGAGTTGAATGCGTGGACTATCGCAAGCAACTCGGTCTGGATAAATTAACCTAACCTAACCAGTAACGACTATTGTATACAGTTTTCCCCGCTTTCCGCCCTCCACACGGTCCCCGGGGGGAGGAGGGTCCCGCCAGCAGATGGTCTTCGGACCGTGACTCCCACCCGCGGCCAGCCTTCGGCCTACGGCTCCCGGGGGTTTAGGGTATTCACATCCTTTAAATTCATAGAAATTTGTTCAACTGTGCTATTGTTATTGTTCGTGTTGTAAGTTTTTTTTGTCAATAAGTGAAAAAATGTTACTCTCATTGTTGTAAAAATAGTGGATGCTATTGCTCTACGTGCTGCAGATTTTAGTTGTACTTAGTGTGTTTACTACTGTGGCTCTTGCTGTACAAAAAAGTGTTTTTGTCAATAAATGAAAAACGTTGTTGTTACTCTTGCTGTACAAATAAGGGCTTGTATCAGTAAATTAAAAATGTTGTTGTTGTTCTTTCTGTACAAATAGTACTGTTATTAATAAATGAAAAATGCTGTCGGTAATGTTGTTGTACAAATAGTATTGTTGTTAATAAATAAAAATGCTCTTGTTTTTGAACAAACAGTGTATACTATTATTGTTCTTGCTGCACAAAAAAGTGTTTTTATAAATAAATGAAAAATGCTGTTGTTGCTATTGTTGTACAATAGTGTTGCTGTTGTTAATAAATGAATGTAATATTATTCTTCTTGCTGTACAAAAAAGTGTTTTTGTTAATAAATGAAAGAAATATTGTTACTGTTGTTCTTTTTGAACAAACAGTGTGTACTATTGTTGCTGTATCGAAAAGTGTTGATGTTATTAAATAAAAGACATACTGTTTTTATTGTTCTTGTACTAGGTAGATCTATGAGAAAATGATTATTTATTCATTGGACAAGTATGGTTTACAGTTAATTGTAGTCCAACTGTTGTCCACAGCAGTATGTATCAATTTAAAACACCATTCAGATCGTTTCTGTGTGGCCCATCAATGACTGGGAAAACGACACTTTTAGATAAAATAATTAAAAATTGTAATAAAATGTTCCTGGAAAAACCAAAGAAAATTTATTATTGCTATAGTATTTGGCAGGAGTCCTACGATCATATGAAAGCTATTGCCACTTCCACATCCATGCCAATACAATTCATACAGGGACTATGTTTTCAATAGTATTGAAACAAACTCTTAGTTGATTATTGATGATTTGGCTGAATCAATTGAACAGTTCTCACAGGAAATGCTACAACTGTTTACCGTTCGCTCTCATCATGAACACATTTCCATAACCCTAGTTCTACACAATCTGTTTCGTCAGAGCAAATGTATGAGAACCCTTGCCTTGAATTGCACCATCTATATTATTTACTGTTTTGTATATACACCCGAGAATACCCCAGAATACACCCGAGGATCTACGTGTAGTCACATATATTTTGGACAAAGAAATTACTGTATATCTTCCAGTGAACAGGAGAAAAGGTTATTAGTTGCCATCATGACACTGAAAAAACAACGGCTTTTATTTTCCGTTTTAGGCACTTCAAAACCTCAACTCAGGAAGGCCATACTCAAACATGGTGTTGATAATGATTTGATTTATCTAATATCTGAAATTTGTTTAAATTTAACTGAGGGCAATGTACATTTGTCAAACGGTGTTAGACAACAGACAAAGCAAAATCTTTCCACCGTACGTGCCTTGGCCTGCAAAAGAAAAGGAATACTTTTTTAAAGATAACGTCTCCTTCAAGCGAGCGGTAGCTTTTTTACACTTTTGCTACCAATAATTGCAGGACTTGTAAACAGTTTTCTCTAGATTGCTAAACCCTATAAATTAACACCATTTGAACTTGTTCCTTCCTCCGTGGAACATTTTGAAGACAAACTAAGCAAGTTCATTAATGATGAAAATATTACTGATGATAAGAAGCTAGGTTTACTTTAAGATTCATTTCGACGTGTGGACAAACAAAGACCTTATCGTGAGCGATCCACCACCATCGCCACCTACCCCCATAAAAATGAAATATCTCCTCAAGATTCAGCAATGCAGTCAAAATAGAAAGAATTAAATTCAATAGTGACATCAATTGGAAAATTATTGCCAGTGACCTATCGAGAACAGAGTAAGACTATTAACATATCTCATGTTCGAAAGTGGTGATGATCATCAAGTTCAAGTCGATAATACAGGGAAACGAATTATAATTCAAGGAAAAAGTTATAATCTAGTTGATTTAATTTGCGATATGGTGACGAATCGTAAAGGACTTTTATCATTTGACAATAGTCTATACACCTTTCTAAATGCATCAAACTTCCCCAAAAGTCTTATTGGCAATAAGCAAATTCTAAAGAAATTAAGAGAATATAATCTTCTAACAACGCCACCATTTAAAGAAGAAGAAGAAGAAGATTTTAATTCAATCTTGGAAAATACTAGCAGTAGCAGCAATGATTTTATAACACCAACGACAGTGGCTGCTAGACAAAAGCAAAGACGTATTGATTCACCCTCCAGTGTGCAAAAGGGGAGTGGACATTATACTACGTGTTTGCGTTCAAAATGGATGATGTTTTAAAACATGTCTATGAAAATTTTGGTGAAGCGCGAAGTCTAAGTTCCCCCACAACGCTTTCTTAAGTTGCCTCTGACACAGATGATAGCATATTAAAAAAATCAAAAGAGTATCTAGAAAATGAACCGAGTTACACACTGTATCGGAATCGCAGGCTTCTTGGCAAACAATATCGACAAACTAAAGCCTTTTCCCCTCTGCATATAATGCTAACTGATCTTTTAACTTTAGACGCGATTCAACGGCATCACAATACACCCTACAAATATATTCTAGTGACAATCAGTGTCTTTAGTCGCTATTCATATGCCATTCTATTGCGATCAAAGAGAGATGTCGAAATTGCTTATGCTTTAGAAAGTATTCTTGAACAGGATTGCTATAGAAAATTCAATCGGATCGCGGTAGTCAATTTGTTAATCCTCATGTACAAAAGGTTCTATTGAAACATAATACAAAGCTCTATCATAGTCACAGCCCGATAAAGGCTGCATTGGCTGAACGATTGATAGGAACGATTTGTCTATTAATTTTAAGATATTGTACGCTGAAAAATGCTGCTGGTTTTATTCATGATTTAGATAAAATCATGCAAATATACAACCAACGACCACATCGATAGCCGTCCAAAGTTAGCCCTAAAGACGTCCATTGCAGGGAAAATACATTTGATGCTTTTCTAAAGCAATATTCTAGTGAAAAAAAAATGTGAAGAAGAAATTCAGTGTTGGTGATACTGTTCGAATTAATAGAACCACAAATATTTTTGAAAAGGGGAATTATTTATGGAGCACGGAACTTTTTAAAGTATCCAAAATCCTAGACACTGAACCCACGACATATCGACTGCGAGACACCAAAGAGGATGAGATTTTCGGCAGTTTTGATGAATATGAACTACAAAAAGTTGGAAACACTAGTGAAATTTATCAAATTGAAAAGATATCAAAGAGTCGTACTCGCAGTGACAAGATACAGTTACTTGTTCGCTGGCTAGAATACAACTCAAATTTCGATTCTAGGATTGCAGTTGAAGACATTAACAATGCCCAATGATTTTTATGTGCCATTCATGTCATATGTTTCCGATCCTCTCTACAATGATTTGAATAGAACAAGTGATTTTTGGACGAAACTCTCTCCCGTCATCAAATTTGACGATGGAAAGTATGAAGTGGCTCTTGTCGACTGTATTCTCAAAAATACATATGACATCCTGAGAAAAGATCGTAAATATGATATAAAAATTAGACCCTATGATTGGCCGCCACCCCCAGGTGATCAAGAACCAATTCAAGATCATGATCAATTCAATGCTTGATCAAGATCAAGAACAAAGATCAATTTAATGAACTATCCATATATTAAATTACCCTACGAAGAACTCACCTGTATGAATGATTTATGTCGTTCTATCAATAAAAGAATTTCCGCTCGTAAAAAATGAGCCTTTCATTTCAACTATTCAAAGGACGAGGGTAAGATCTACATTAGTTTACCCATTGCCGATGAAAAGGTTATTCTCAATGATAATCTAAAAGATTGTCTTGGCTTTAAACTCAATATAATCAATAGTAAAAGTGCTGGAAACACTAATTTTATTTTTGCTGACTACCCACCTGCCTTCTAAATGGACACTTGTACATTTCTCTACGCTTCATTTGCTGAAACATCCAGAGTTTGCAATAGCAATGTCTCCCTCCTACGAGTTCTTGAACGAAAAACCAATCAGAAAAGTTTATTAGAAATACCAATTAGAAAAGTGGTATTAATTTTTCCTGGTATTGACTGCTATGTTAATACTCTTGGTCCGAGACAACATGGCAATGGAATGGACTATTATAAAGGTCGCTCGTCAATGTCTGGCTATGGTCTTGGCAGTTGGTTTGCTAAGCTGTTTCACTCTGCACTACCTCTGGCTAGAAAACATATTGTACTGGCTGCGACAAATTTTGAATCCTCTACGCTATACGATTGGGGCTCTGGCAAGGATTAAAAAAAAAAGTGCTTCGGAAAATCTTAGGTCCAGTGTCCAAACCCTTGTTGAGCCATTGAAATCTCATTGATAAGGAAAAGGTTCATAAAGGTTGAGAAACAGCGCACCACTCATCAGTTTCTGATTAGGTCAGAAACGAAAGACATCACCCCTGTTAAAGAAAAGAAGGAAAAAGACGACACGTACAGTAAACAGTAGAACAAGAAGCCCCAGGAAGAGAATTGTTTAATCAAAACTAGATTTCTTTTCCTAAGATGTCATATCTACCGCATAAGGATTCCCAACCTTCAATCACTTCATCTTTAAATCTATTCAATGCAGAAAATGTTGATGTGAGTGTAAAACATGGATACTATGAACAATTTTATCCACAACAACCCCTCTCCGATAATATCCACTTTCAAATTTATTCCAATGAAAACTACTTTATGGACATGTCTTCAACATTTATAGATTTACAACTGAAAGTCCGGAAATCTGATAATACATTGCCAATTCTTGCCGATGGAATATCCTATGAAAATTGTATATTTATTCGTCAAATCAGTATCTACATAAATGGCAGGCTGGTGAGCACAAGCAACAATCTCTCAAATTATACAAGCTATATGCAATTCATGATGATGAAACCCAAGTCATATAACGAATTGAGAGGCACCTCCAATGGATATGAATATATTACTAATATTGATAGTACAGATGCACAATTTGAAAATGCTGCAACTAGTGAATTACATCTAGTTGGAAAAATATATCATGAAATATTGAATATACCCCAATGGATACCACCCAATATTAAAGTGGATATAAAATTGACGCTTGCTCCATCCAATTTCATTTTACGAAAGAAAATTGTTGCCAATCCTTATGTAACTCTCTCCCTCACCTCGGCAATACTAAATGTACGCCAACAGCAGGTTATGAATTCTGTTGCTTTGGCAATGGAAAAACTGAGAGCCAGTGGAAATAATATTAAACTACTTGTTCCTCATACAATCACCAATCAACGTCATATTGCCACAGGCTCACGCACCTTCACCGACTCACCCTTTATCAATGGCGAAATTCCGTCAAAATTAGCATTGGCATTTGTAAAAAGCGCTAGTACAATAGGATCGTGGACTGGATGCCCACATAAATTTGAGATGTTTGGGCTTTCATCTCTTGTCTTCAAAGTAAATGGAATCCCACTCTACAATCTATCTTTTGATAAATCCTATAGGACATTGTATGAGTTGACCATGCAAACCCTAGATCATGATTCACAACTATTTAAAAATGGTATAACCAGAGAAATGTTTGCTAAAACATATGGTATCATTGTATTGGATTTGTCTAACACCCAGGATATGAGTATAGTACGAACGGGGAGTGTGCGTTTAGAGTGTACATTTGCCGACCCATTAGCTGAGAGTATTGCACTAATCTCGCTAAATAAATTTGAAACCTATTGGGAAATCCCCCCCGAAGGCAGTGTTCTTCTAGACCTTGCAGCATAAACACCAGTCAAATAATCAATGTATTTATTATGTAGTCCTACATGTCCAAATATAGATCCTATTGTCTGCCCTTAGACTTTCTAGGAAAAATTCAAAGTACAAACAATACCCTAATCATTGTTAATAGCAGTCCGTCGACTGTGAATACTGGTCATTTGTTGTGCACCTTTCAAACAATGAAGAAGATTGAATTTTTTGATCCTCTCGGTCTAACCTATACATTCTACACTCCACACATCAGCAACTATATTGAGAGCAGTGGGAAATCTATTATTCGAAATTGGAAAAGAGTGCAGGATCTGACGACTAAGACATGTGGCTTTCATGCACTACTATATTTTGTGTTCCGATGTCGCAGCAATACTTATAAGCAGTTTATCAACATTTATGTAGACAATTCATGTCTGAACGACTTTATGGTGGAAAATATCCTCTCAGGCCTGTATTATATTGATTTTAGTGTCCTACGAGTAAAGTACTTAAAAATGTATCTGAATTTGTTTATTAATAAGGAAATGTATATACACAATAACAATGTCTTTATTCTTCACTTTAGATTTCTTCTTCTTTGGTGTATAGGCAACTGTCGTGAACCACTAATGCTGGTAGATCATTTGAATTCACTGTATATTGCCCAAAGAGACACACACACAGCCCAAAGAGACAAAAACGCCCATACAGACACATACAGACCAAAAGATTCAAACGCCCCAAAGAGACACACATAGCCCAAAGAGACATACACGGTCCCTAAGAGACACAAAACTCCAAAAGAAAGACAAACAGATCGAAATGACACAAACAGCCCAAAGAGACACACATAGCCCAAAGAAACACAAACAGCCCAAAGAGACACAAACACCCCAAAGAGACAAACACAGACCAAAAAGACTCACTGAGTATTTTTGGTTTTCCCTCCAAAATTGACTCCCCCTCCCCCTGCCCTCAGAAATGGAGGAAGGAGGGGCCTCTGAGCCTTGCCCTTGAGGCAGATCCCGTTTATTTTCTATTCTGCGCATTTTTGGCTTTCCAACCTAAATTGACTCCCCCGCCCCCCTGCCCTCAGAAATAGAAGAAGGAGGGTCCTCTGAGCCTTCCCCTTGAGTTATATCCCGTTTATTTTCGATTCTGCGCATTTTTGGTTTTCCCTCCAAAATTGACTCACCCTCCCCCCTGCCCTCAGAACTGGAGGAAGGAGGGGCCTCTGAGCCTTGCCATTGAGGCAGATCCCCTTTATTTTCGATTCTGTGCATTTTTGGTTTTCCCTCCAAAATTGACCCTCCCCCCTCCCCTGCCCTCAGAAATTGGGGAACGAAGGGCCTCTGAGCCTTGGCCTTGAGGCAGATCTCATTTATTTTCGATTCTGAGCATTTTTGGTTTTCCCTCAAAAATTGACCCTCCCCCCCACCCCTGCCCTCAGAAATGGGGGAACGATAGGAACGTTAGATCCGATTTTAAATTGACAATACTTTTCAAACGTTACTTGTGTATTATACAGACCACATCGGAGAGGTAAAGCTAGGTCAAGTAACAAATTACCTGAGTTAACAACCCCTTCGGGGTTACCTTAACTGTTAATCAGATTAATCCTTTTTTTCTCCACCGTCATACAATCCAATCACTAAATAGAATCATTCACACTCCTATTATTCAAAACATTAATTAATATCGTTCATAGAGTCCAATTTGCGAATTCCTTATCCCTTTTTGCAAAAATGTCAAATACTCACTCTCTTTGAAAAACTAAACCAGACTATACCCATCAAACCAGACTATACTCACCAAACTAGATTATACCCATCAAACCAGACTATACCTACCAAACTAGAGTGTACCCACCAGACCAGATTAGACCCCCCAAACCAGATTATATCCACCAGAAACCTATCTGGTTGACCTAATGGCTATATGTCTCGGCAAAGTAGTACCTTGGTTACTACTAGGGTTGTGAGGGAGTTTCCTCCTCAAAAATATATTTTCTATCTGGAAATAAACTACGCTGAACAAAATGGTTGTCTCAAAATTTTGATTAGATGTGTTTGGGGGAATGATGGGCGTGGGGGGGGGGCTAGTTGCCCTCCAATCATTTTCGACTATTAAAAAGGGCACTAGAACATTTGATTTCCAATCGAATGAGCACCCTTTGAAGTTTCTACGACGAATCTTCCGCATGAAGTGCCTCTGGGAAAAAAAAATAAATAAATAATAAAACATTGGAGCCGTATAGCCTTTACTATAGGCAACGCTACAGCGTTGCCTCTGATGAAAATCAAGGGTTTCTCACTCTGGAATCAATAGGACTGAATAGTCAAAACTTTAATTTGTGAAAACCCAATAGCCGTTCTACTGATTATGACAATCATTTTCACATTAAAAATCAAAGGAGGCTTTAGTCATTGATTCTACTACTACTAACAGCTCACCGCTGAAGCAAGTAATCTGAGGCCAAAAACAATCGCTTCAGCAATTCTACTCGAATTTCCGTTCAATTTAAATTAGAGAAGTTAATTATTACGGACTGTTTTCAAAAAAGATGCATCGGAACTTCAATCAAGCTTTGGCATTTAAATTTAATTAAGGTGAGTGGTCATTGGCTATCATCTGCTTTAACGGAGGACTAACAAAAAAAAAATGATTTCTGCACACATAGTATAATTTTAACCAAATCTTTGACCGGACTTCCATTGGTACTATTGGTAAGTGCGTCAGTGCAGTTATCATTCGTTTAAAAGCGGAAAAGTCTCTTCGAGTCCCAACAAAACTTTTTTTTTACAAATAAATTTCCCCTTAAAATAAAAATTAAAATTAAAAATTGTGTAAATTTGAGAATAACAAAAGAATAGACAGTTTATAAAGAAAAAAACATTAAAATAAAATAAGTATTAACATTAAGATATTAACAAAATGTTAAATTTTAAGAAATTTAACTAAATTTTAGCTTTTAAGTAATCACACTTACCTGGCTAGGGACCCCGGAGTTTTTGCTACCTGATCTTTAAACTATTTTTTTTTTTCAAAATGGCTATCTCCAAATTTTGATCGGATACAATTGGGGGAAAAGTACTCGGATGGGGGGGGGGAGGCCAGTTGCCCCCTGATCCATTTTGACTCTTAGAAAGGGCACTATAATTTCCGATTTCTAATCGAATGATCCCCCTCCGAAGTTTATACGACCATCCCTTCCATGTATAGTGCCTCTGGGAAAAAACAAACAAACATTAGAGCTTATGGCCTCTACTATAGGCAACTCTATAGCAATGCCTCTGATGCGTAACATAGGCGATTTTTGTAAAAGTGATACTATTCCTCTACCCCCATCTTAAGCACATAGAATAAAATCACAAACAAAATGTCTTGTAAAAATAGATGGCTGATAAATACTGCTTTTTGGATTTCTACGTTTTTTTACTTGACATTCTACGAAAACATTTTGGCAGTGGATCCAGGAAATCGTGACCCATCTTAAGCATTTGTGGAATTAAATTTTGGGGGGCTAGCTGCATTTTGGGGGGATAGCTGCACTCCAATATTTTTATATTGGAGCTACTGGTATTCATTCAGGCTGCTTAGTAATAATGCAATCTATATTTAGCCAGTCAGCCAGCCAAAAGTGCAATGGCAAGGCCTCACCGTGGGCTGAGAGTGCCTCCTTCATCATCAAGGCAGCTCTCTAGCTAGGTAAGTGTGATTACTTAAAATCTAACATTTTGCTAATATCTTTCGACATAAATTCCGTTGCCACTCACAACCTCCAATTAATGAAACAGACATAGGTGTACAAAACATTTTTACATCAATGAATCTAGTCTCTAAATTATTTTTGGAAATCCCCCATGTCGTTTTCGTATGCAAACGTCTTAATTGTTTGAATGGAAAATTTACCTTTCTGAGAAATGAAAATCAGGGGTTTCTCAATCTGGAATCAATATGACTGAATAGTCAAAACTTTAATTTGTGAAAATCCAATGGCCGTTCTACTGATTATGGCAATTATATTCGAATTTATTTATTTGTCTAAAAAAAAGTTTTGTTGGGACTCGAAGAGACATTTCCTCTTTTAAACGAATGGTAACTGCACCGACGTACTAACCACTAGTACCAATGGAGGCCCGGTGAATTATTTGTTTAAAGTGATACTTTGTGTACAGAAGATTTTTAACGAGATTTTTAAATTATTTTTCGGAAATTTTTTTTAAATTAATTTCTTAAAAAGGTAAATTTTCCATTCAAACAATTAAGACGTTTGCATACGAAAATGACATGGGGCATTATTATTTTCAAAAATAATTTAGAGACTAGATTCATTGATGTAAAAATGTTTTGTACACCTATGTCTGTTTCATTAATTGGAGGTTGTGAGTGGCAACGGAATTTATGTCGAAAGATATTAGCAAAATGTTAGATTTTAAGTAATCACACTTACCTAGCTAGAGAGCTGCCTTGATGATGAAGGAGGCACTCTCAGCCCACGGTGAGGCCCCTGCATGGCCCCATCTCCCCCCCCCTCCCCGAGAAAAATAACAACAACTTATCAATGATGTTTAATTTCAAAACTTATGGGAGCTGACCCCGGACCCTCCATGGCCCGATCCCCCCCCCCCGAAAAAACTATCAATGATAGATCATGTGTTCTGGTTCCTGGCCCACCCACTATGGCCTGACCCGCCCTCCCCCCAAAAAAAAAGACAAAAAGAACAACATACTAGCTATATTTTATCCCAAAAATCATGGGAGCTGACTCCTGGCCCTCCCTCCATACCCACCCCCCAAATAAAAACTTATTAACGATATTGTATTCCAAAAATCATGAGAGCTAGCCCCATAGCCCTCCCTGCATGGCCCGACCTCCCCCAAAAAACTTATTAACGATATTTATTCCAGAAATTCTTGGAACTCACCCCTGACTCTCTATAGCCCGAGCCCCCCCCCAAAAAAAAATACAAACTTATAGATGATATTTTATCTCAAACTTATGGGAGCTGACCTCTGGCCTCTTTGGCCTGATTTCCCTTCCTTTAGAAAATTTATCAATGATAAATCATGGTAGCTGACCCCTGGCCCTCCCTTCATGGCCTGACCCCCCCTCCCCCCCCAAAAAAAAAAAACTTATTAACTATATTTTATTTCAACTATCCTGGGAGCTGACGCCTGGCCCGCCTTCCATGCCCCTCTCCCAAAAAAAACTTATTGACGATACTTTATTACAGAAATTATGGGAGCTCACCCCTACCCCCCTTCCAAAAAAAAGAAATACAACGACAACTTATAAATGATATATTACTCCAAAACTTATGGGAGCTGACCCCTGGCCCTCCCTCCTTGGCCTGATCCTCCCCCCCCCCCAACACAAAAAATGTATTAATGATATTTTATTCAAAAAATCATGGGAGCATACCCCTGACCATCCCTCTATACCCTCTCCCTCCAAAAAATCAACTTGTTAGCGATATTTTATTCCAAAAATCATGGAAGCTGACCCATAGACAGACCCCGTCCCCCCAAAAAACAACAACTTATTAACGATCTTTTATTCCAAAAAGTCATGGGAACTGACCCTGACCCTCCCTCCCTCCACGGACCAAAACCCCTAAAAACAAACTTATTAACGATATTTTATTCCATGAATCATGGAAACTGACCCATGGCCTTCCATCCATGGCCCTACCCCCCCCCCCCCCCGAAAAATACAATTAGAGATTTAATTTAAAAAAATCATGGTAAAGCAGTTCAATTTTATTAGGTATTTCCAAAACTGTTCAATACACCTATAGTTTTACTACAAACAAGAGTTTGGCTACTGTTTCCCTAATGGTAAAAGGAGAAGGCCCACTTCGTATTTAGGCGGGTACCGCATAATGCATAAGTACCCTAAGCTGTCAAAGAGCCTAGATAGATTTTTTTGCGAATGGTATTAAGTTTTATTTTTCAAGTCAACTAGAGGAGGTATAAAGCTAAATCAAACACTACTATTTGTGTCCAGATTTTAAAATTGTGTATATTGTTAAAAATTGTTGAAAAATTTTCTCCAGCATACAAATAGCAGGCCAAACTATAAATTCTTAAAGAAAAACCGAAACGATCTAAGTTTTGGGATAAAATATCATATATAAGTTGTTGTTTTTTTTGGGAAAGGGGGGGGGGTCGGGCTATAGAGCGCCAGGGGTGAGTTACAAGAATTTCTGGAATAAATATCGTTAATAACTTTTTTGAGGGATGTCGGGCCATGCAGGGAGGGCCAGGGGCTAGCTCTCATGAGTTTTGGAATAAAATATCGTTAATAAGTTGTTATGGGAGGGGGGTATGGAGGAAGGGCCATGAGTCAGCTCCCATGATTTTGGGGATAAAATATAGTTAGTAAGTTTTTATTTTTGTCTTTTTTCAGGGGGGGGGTTGGGGGTCAGGCCATGGAGGGTGGGCTAGGAATCAACTCCCAGGATCTATCATTGATAGTTTGTTCGGGGGGATCGGGACATGGAGGGTCTGGGGTCAGCTCCCATAAGTTTTGGAATAAAATATCATTGATACGTTGTTGTTATTTTTTTTTTGGGGGGGGGGAGATGGGGCTATGCAGGGAGGTCCAGGGGCCAGCTCCCTTAAGTTTTGGAATAAAATATTGCCAACAAGTTTTTTTAGTGGGGCGGGTTTCAGACTTACCTGATCTTTGAACTATTTTAAAAACCTTCACATAAAAGATTTATATGCCTCCAGGGCATAACTTAAAACACTTGCCAGCGAGCTCTGGGGGGTTGTGCTGACCATGACCATGGGGAGGGGGATGGCTAGTTGCCATCCAGTTCCTTTTGACTCTTTAAAAGAGAAATAGAACTTTCAATTTCCAATCGACTGAGCCTCCTCCAAAGTTTATGCGACCAACCTTTCCATAAGAACCGTATATGCTCCCGGGGACTATGTTACAAACCTTTCCCCCCGGTTCTGGGGGGTTGTGTAAGCCCCAGAGTTTTTATTGTATGATCTTTGGTCTATCTTTTTTTTAACAAAATGAGTATCTCATAAATTTGATCGGACACATTTGTGGAAAAGATGGCTGGTCGGGGGGAGGGGGCTAGTTGTCTATACGACCTATACGACCAGTCTATACGACCACCCCTTACATAAAAACCTAAATGCCCTGGGGCATAACTTACCACACTTGCCCCCGTGCTTTGGGGGGATGTGTCGACCCCGGAGTTTTTGTTTTTTGATCTTTTAACTGTTTTAAACAAAATGGCCATATCATAGTTTTATTGGATGCATTTGGGGAAAAGGGCCTGGGGAGGGCTAATTGCCCTTCGATCACTTTTGACTCTTAAGATTATGGGAACTACGCTAGGGGTGCGCGTACCCCTCTCGCCCCCCTCTGGATCCGCAACTTCCCAAAATAAATAGAAATTAAAATAAGTCAAACTCAAAACGAGCAGAAATTAATCTGAGTATGGTTCTAAACCCTATGCTTTCTTAAAGCCAGAATATAATTTGTACTTTACTGAAAAAAATTCTTTTGAATGATTTTACTTTTATAAATTTAAGAAATCAAAAATTAATTAAGATTTTAAGGAACAAATATCAGCGTATGTATATTAAACTGACAATGCACATTTTTTTCAGTAAATTCATTTGAATTTTTTTCAGTAAAGGAAAAAAAATTATACACATTATATTCTGGCTTTTAGAAAACATAGGGTTTAGAACCCTAATCAGATTAATTTCTGCTCCTTTTGACTTTGACTTATTTTAATTTCTGTTTGTTTTGGGTTTCATTTATTTATTGGTTCTGATTTGTGGCAGTTGTATGCTAGGTAGATTATTTGATACTATTTTTGTTCATTTTTGGTTTAAATGAGTTCTTTACTTTTTTTTCAAAAACTTATTTTGTGCAAAAAGCTTTTTTGATTAATCATAGGCAGCGCAGTCGCGCTGCCTAAGTAAAGATCGATGGTGGCAAAATGTATTATTTTTTTTTTCCTTTAGACCAGGGCACTTCGTATCGAAGACGTTGTCGTAGAAACTTCAAAAAGGGCTCATTCGATTGGAAATTGGAGTGGCGTTTGCCCATTTTAATAGTCGAAAGCGACTGGAAGGTAATTAACACTCCTTTCACGCCCACCATTTCCCCAAACACATCCAATCAAAATTTTGAGATAGCTATTTTGTTCAGCGTAGTTGATTTCTAGATAGAAATTATGTTTTTGAGGAGGACACTCCCCCACAGACCTTAGAGCAAGGGTTGTAATTTATGCCCTGGGGGCATATAGGTTTTTATAGAAAGCGTTCTCTTATAAACTTCATAAAAGGCTCATTCGACTGAAAATTCAAAGGGCTAGAGCCTTTTTTTTGTCGAAAGTGATTGGAGGGCAACAAACCCCCCTCTCTGACGCCCACCTTTTCCCCAAACACATCCAATCAAAATTTTGAGACAGCCATTTTGTTCAACTTAGTTGAAAGTCCTGGAAAATAGGTCTTTGAGGATGGCAAACCCCCCCACCCCTCAGGGCAAGGGTTTTAAGTTTTGCTCTCGGGGCCTATAAAGTTCTTATAGAAAGCGTTGTCATAGAAACTTCAGAAAGGGCTCATTTGATTGGAAACTGAAATGACTAGTGCCTCTTATAAAAGCCGAAAGTGATTGGAAGGCAACTAACACCTCTTCCACGCCCAGCATTTATCCACACACCTCCACTCAAAATTTTGAGATAGCCATTTCTGTTGAAAGTAGTTGAAAGGTCAGGAAATTATATCGTTGAGGGTGACACTCCCCCAACACCCCTCGGGCTAAGGATTGTAAATTATGCCCTGGGGCCATATAAGTTTTTTATTGAAATCTTTGTCGGAGAAACTTGACAAAGGGGTCATTCGATTGGAAGTTCAACGTGCTATTGCCATTTTTAATAGTCGAAAGGGAATTGAGGGCAACTAACCCCCTCTCACGCCCGCCTGTTCTCCAAACACATCCAATCAAAATTTTTAGATAGCCATTTAGTTTAACGTAGTTATAAATTTTAGAAATTAGGTCTTTGAGGATGATAACCCCCTCAGAGCCCTCGGGACAAGGGTTGTAAGCTATGCCCTGGGGGCATATAAGGTTTTTATTGATGGTGATGTTGTAGAAACTTCAAAAACGGCTCATTCAATTGAAAATTAGAAGGGCTTGTGCCCTTTTTAATAGTCGAGAGGGATTGGAGGATAACTAACAGCCCCCTCACAACCACCATTTCCCCAAACACATCTAATCAAAATTTTAAGATAGCCATTTTGTTCGACGTAGTTAAAAAGACCGGAATAATGTTTTTGAGGATGACATTTCCCCCACAGCCCTCAGGGCAAGGGTTGTAAGTTATACCCTGGGGGCATTCAAGGTTTTTTTTTTTAGAAAGCGTTGTCATAGAAAATTCAAAAAAGAAATCATTCGATTTGAAATTTAAATGGCTTGTGCCCTTTTTAATAGGCGAAAGTGATTGGAGGGCAAGTAACCCCCCTCTTACGCCCACCATTTCCCCAAACATCCAATCAAAATTATGAGAAAACTGTTTTGTTCAACGTAGTTGAAAGGTCCGGAAATTTATGTCTTTGTGGATGACAAACCCCTTAGAGCCTCAGGGCAAGGGTTGTAAGTTATTGCCTGGGGTATATAAGGTTTTTGTAGAAAACGTTGTCGTAGAAACTTGAAAAAAGAATCATTCGATTGGAAATTGAAAGGGCTAGTGCTCTTTTCAATAGTCGAAAGTGATTGGACGGCAACTAACCCCCCTCTCACGCTCACACTTTCCCCAAACGCATCCAATCAAAATTTTGCTATAGAGATTTTTTTCAACGTAGTTGAAAGTTCTGGAAATTAGGTCTTTATGGATGACAACCTCCCCCCCCCAGCCCTCAGGGCAAGGGTTGTAAGTTATGCCCTGAGGTCTAATAAGGTTTTTATTGAAAGCATTGTCGTAGAAAATTCAAAAGGGCTCATTCGATTGGAAATTGAAAGGGCTAGTGCCTTTTTTAATAGTTGAAAGTGATTGGAGAGCAACTAACGCCCCTCTCACGCCAACCATTTCCCCAAACACATCCAATCAAAATTTTGAGAAATTTTGAGCCGTTTTGTTTAATGTAGTTGAAAGTTCTGGAAATTGGCTCTTTGACGATGACAACCCCATTACAGGCCTCAGAGCAAAGGTTTTATTTTTATGCCCTGGGGGCATATAAGGTGTTTATAGAAAGCGTTGTCGTAGAAACTCAAAAATGACTTATTCGATTGGAAATTGAAAGGGCTAGTGCCCTTTTTAATTGACGAAAGTGATTGGAGGGCAACTAGTCCCCCTCCCACGCCAACCCTCCCATTTGCCCATTATTTTTAAAACTAAATGTTGCCCTTAGATTAAATCAAAATGCACTGTGTTAGTGCTAATCCCAAATAGGTCATTTCAGCAGTATCCCAAGAATGACTGAGGGTATTATGTTCAAACTTTCGGGGCTGCTTCTGCTCTTAAATTTAACCAAATCAAAATAGCGTAAGTGTATCCAAGCTATCAAAGAAAGTAAACAGATTTTTTCTGCAAATGGTATCAAGTTTTCTATTTCAGGTCAACTAAGGGAGGAATGAAACTAAATTAAACACTACTATTTGTGTCCAGGTTTTTAAGAGGGTGTATGTTGTTAAAATATAGCTTAAAATTTTTCTTCAGCATACAAATAGTAGGCCAAACTTTAAATTCTTAAAAAAACGAATAGATTTAAAGTATTATTTTCTTTTTCCTTGAAAAGACTATGTCAATATAAAACGAACAGAAAGTAATCAAAAATTTTTTTCGATAAAATAAGTTTTCTCAAAGAAAAGTAAAGAACTCCATTGAACAAAAATGAGCAAAAATAAAATCAAATAATCCACCAAGCGTGAAACTACCACAAATCATCATCAATTAATAAATGAAACCCAAAACGAACAGAAATTACAATAAATAACCGAGTCAAACTCAAAAAACGGGCAGAATTTAAAATGAGTAGGGCTCAAAACCCCTATGTCTTCCCAAAGCCAGAATATTATTTGCACTTTACTGGAAAAAATACAAATGAATGTGAATTATCAGTTTAATATACATATATAAGGCTGTACCCAGGATCGTTTTCGGAGGGGGTTTTACTCAACAAAAAAGTTTTAGGGGGTGGGGGGGTGGACTAAAAATACTCAAACAACGTATACAAAAGTTGTTTACATCCATTTTTGTTACGTTTTTACGAGCCAGACAAACATTTTGGGGGGGGGGAGTCAAACCCCCTAACCCCCCTTCTGGGTACGGTCTTGTACATACACTGTTATTTAGTAACCAAAATAATAATATTATTTGATTTATTAAAGCTATAAAAGAAGCTAAGATAGAAGCTATTTATTAAAGCTATAAAGAAGCTAAGGTGAAATCCCCAGTTTTTATTGGCGTGATCAAAAATAACCCAACCACACATGATGCTGACACGGTGAAAACCTTCGTTTCAGGTTGCGAAAGGGAAGAGCGGTGTAGTGCTAGTCGAACCTATAAGTTGTACTTTCCCCCCGTTATCATCAAGATCTGGCTATGAAAAGCTCACCAAAACTAGATTTTGAACTTTTCCGATTGAAGAATTTGTGTACCTCCCAAAACGGTGCTATAATCGCCAAAAATTTGGTCATGTTTCAGCGGCGTGCTCTGCTCCCCAGATTTGTCCACGTTGTGGTGTCCAAGGCCATACGTCAAATGCTAGTAACCCATGCACGGAACCAATTGGATCCGCAACATGTAAGTCGATAAAAAATACATGTCAGTCATTCCAATGCCCTGAGATGAAAAAGTAAATTTGAAAAGAAAAACGCTCCGATTATTGAACAGAATACTAGGATTGTCAGTATGAGGTGCTTAACTCAAACATTAACGGTGGGTTCGTTCAAAAGTCTTAAGTTCTTGATGAGCTCGTGTCAAAACATGACGTGATTTGCCTACAAGAGCATCTTTTAAGTGAGTTAAGCATTAGTCTTTTGGATACTAAAGAAGGGTTCACCTGCTATACAACTCCAGCTAAGCAAAATAATGCTGGCGGTAGACCGTCGGGAGGTCTTGCGACTTACGTGAATTACGCTCTACGTTCAGTGCTTGTACAATCCAGTGATTACTTTCTTGCTGTTAAAGTTGATAATGTGTTTATTTATAATATTTATTTGCCCACTGACTACCATAAAGATGCATCAGAGCTCCTTTTTGCTCTTGCCTGTGAAAAGTTATGCAGAAGTATTTTTAGTATTATTTCTAGTAATTCTGCATGTCTAATAGTTGGAGATTTTACTGTAACCTAACTGCTCCATCTGCCCGTTCTCTTCTGGTTGGTGAAATATTTGATAATCATTTGAATGTTGTCGACAAAGATAAAAATTTTATATTCATTCATAATTTCCCGTCGACATCCAACATAGACCATGTTGTCGCTACTCAATTTTTTTGTCTCACAACCGAAGGTTCTTTGTGATTATTTAATATATGATCACATGCTCGTATCGTTTTCTTTTTCACCAAATAAAACTTCTCATATACCTACCAATCACCCAAAAACACAAAGTACATTGTATGTACGTAATAGGGCGTCAATCGACACTGAATTGTATTGGAATAGTGTTTCTATAATCCTTTCCAAGATTAAGGTACCCTTTTTTCTGCTGATCAAGCACTCACTGTTGCCCGCTGAGGAAAAATGTATCCTACTTGATATTTATTGTGCATATATATGTCACGCTTTACAATATGCAGAATTTCGTGCTGTTCCATTGAAGCGTTGGCATAGAGGAACTGTTCCTAAGTGGCAGGAAAAAGCAAAGTCTCTCTCAAGCACGTGATTCAGCAAAGTTTTGCCTACATTTATGGATTGAATGTGACCGACCACGGTCCGGTCTTGTTAATTCCATCCGCATTGCAACAAAGTAGAAGTTTCCTAAGGAGCTTCAGAATCACTGAAAGCAAATCACAAAACAGACAACAGAAAAAATCAAAGATAATCTTTATTTCCTTTGCTCGTCTATCCGGCCCAAGATCCCCAAAACTCCCCTGTTTGCTGCCGATACTCCTTTATTTGATTGGTATTAGTTTCACAGGGCTGAATGTTTTTCACACAGACCCCCAACCTGAACACAAATATGTTGAAGAGCTTGACCAGTTTTTGCATGCTTTCCCTGATTCTGATTACATAGTATATGTAATGTCTGTTGCTGATGCTATTATGCGCTTTAAACCAAAGTAGTCACGAAGCATAGATGGAATTCATGCTCTACATATAAAATATGGTGGTCCTGGGCTTTTAGAACATCTCAATTTATTACTGCAAATGATTTTTATTCAAGGTTTGGTTCCGTGAACATTCTTTGTGGGAGATCTTTCTCCTATTCCGAAAAAAGAAAAAACCACCAGTCAATGCACATCTTTCAGACCCATAACTGTATCAACCATCCTATGCAAGCTTTATGAGCTACTGTTCATAAAAGAGCTAGAAGAAAAATATTACACGCCTCCCCATCAATTTGGCTTTCAACATAGTATTGGTTGTGCGGACGCCCTTGTGGTTGTTGCTAATGCACTACTTGTGGTTGTTGCTAATGATGCTTCTGTCTCATGTAGTTCACTCGCCTTGGCTAGTCAAGATGTTCACCACACCTTTGACTCCCTGATCCACCCCCTTATGCTCTTAAGCACTGCTAATAGAGTAAGTCCAGCTATCATCAGTTCTCAAAGGGATATGTATACCAAGCTAAGAGTCCGACTTAAAATCCCCCTTGAGAAAGATGAAATGGCAAAGCCACAGGATAGAACTGTGTTAGTTAAGAAAGGGGCAAGGCGAGGTACCATTGCAACACCTTGTTATTTCAATAATTACGTCCTCGAGGCTCAAGATCAGTGCCAGATGTCCTGCGTTCTTTCTGGTCATAATATCTCCTTAGTCACTTATGCTGATGACATTTTTAACCTTAGCCGAACTCTAGACACAAATCCTGAAATATTTCAAAAACTGCAAAACGAGTATTTATAATCTGGCATTGAATTCAACGCTGAAACAACTGACGTAGTCCTTTTTAATTTGAAAGGCACACTTCCTGATAAAATTGTACTTGGAAATTCAAAGATCCGCCCGTCCGACCAAATCGTTCATCTTGGCATTACCATTGGAAATACAATTTCTCAAACTCGTCATCTTTTAACAGAACACTTCGCCGCATATCAGCTTCATACGCTTCAATAGTCTCTACTAAGTTTCGTTTTAATCGCCGTTATCTGTCAACCTTATACAACACTGTTGCTCTCCCCCATATCCTCTGTATTGCACCCTTCTGGAAGGTTCTTACACACGTTGATAAACTGAAAATCCGTTCGAACTTCTTCCGTTTCGCGAAATCTTTACTGAGATATCCAATTTGGACACGCAATTTAAAGCTTGGACAAGCAATCAATAGACTTAACATAGCAGATCCTAATATAGCTGTTGTTAATCTCATAGAAAACACAACCAAAAGATTTCAAACCCCGCTTGTAAACAACTCCTTTTACACTATCCATTTCTATATATATTTTCATAGCTCATCTACTTCATTTGCTTAGTTCTCGTTCCAAATGTCTTCCCTCTTTATTGTTTCTGTGTTTCCTATTTGTTTATCCTCCCAGAAAGCATAGTGCCCTTCCGCAATGCTCTCTCTTTTTTTTGGCTAAAAGATGATTGGTAACAACTCATTCTACACTAGTTAAATTGTAACAGTTGCACAGTGATCTTTTGGGTTTTTTTTTTTATAGTGCTCTGTCATTTCCTTTTTGTAGTAAGACAGGTTTGCAATAAATAATAATAATAATAATAATAATAATAATAATAATAATAATAATAATAATAATAATAATAACAACTAATAATAGCAATAATAATAATAATAATAATAATAATAATAATAACAATAATAATAATAATAATAATAATAATCATAATAATAATAATAATAATAATAATAATAATAATAATAATAATAATAATAATAATAATAATAATAATAATAATAATAGTGATGTTGTAAAAACTTGAAAAAGGGTTCATTTGATCTGGAAAATTGAAAGGGCTAATGCCCTATTCAAAAATTATTGAAGGGCAGCTAACATCTCTCTCACGCCCACCATTTCCCCAAACACATCCAATCAAAATCAGCTAGCTGGGCACTTGAAAATCATAAAGAGATGTATAATAGCTAATTTTAAAGGAAATTTCTACACTTAGTGACTTTTAGAATTAAAAATAAAATATTTTTTAATAAAAATAAAGACCCCAAGCCAGATGTTCTTTCCCCGTGGCTACCAAGTCCAAATGTTTCAATTTTAGGTCTCAATACAAACTCTATTCAATTTATTCTAAGGAAAATAGGGGATGAATTTTGCAATTTCACCCAAGCTGAAAGAGAAGCTATCCGGCAGCAAAAGGATTTTCTATCTTCTTTAAGTCTCTGTTGATTATTTTCTCTGTAGCAGTCAGTACAGACGATAAATTCACATTTGGTGCATGTCCAGTGGAAATCGAATATGGAAGTTTCACAGACATCACAGTTTTTCCTTAGTCCATTTGACACAGGTTTCCATGCAATTTGTTGGGCATTTGGATTTTGCTGCCGAATAGCTTCTTTTTCAGCTTGGGCGAAATTGCAAAATTCATCCCCTATTTTCCTTAGAATAAATTGAATAGAGTTTGTATTGAGACCTAAAATTCAAACATTTGGACTCGGTAGCCACGGGGAAAGAACATCTGGCTTGGGGTCTTTATTTTTATTAAAAAATATTTTATTTTTAATTCTTAAAGTCACTAAATGTAGAAATTTCCTTTAAAATTAGCTATTATACACCTCTTTATGATTTTCCAGTGCAAAGCTAGCTGAGGAGGAATAAAAAGTGGAAAGAAAAAAAAATAAATGCTGTTTGTGGAGAATATCGTGTTTAAAGTAAATTTTCGTGATTTTCAAGCCAATATATTTTCTTTGTTATTAAAGCCAAATTACGGAAAGTTTGCTATATAGAAGTTTTTGACAAGGCAGTTTTAATAATGTACTTCTTGTTTTAATCTGAATCTTTTTTCAGGAGTTATGGGTTACTTTAGTTTTTACTATGGAGCTTGATCGTCTCTTACTAGGTTGCTAGCTACCGCTGCAACCCGGATATTCTTAAGACAAAATCAGATAAAATTAATTTGCTAATTTGACAAGATATAGGTAACTAAGGACAAGAGTTCGTTCTTTACTATAACAACCAGGATGACCTCAGTTACAACTTGGGTTTCGTTTTATGCTATATAATTAGAAACAGAAAAAAACCTACGGCTTTTTCTTTTTGAAATAGTGAGAGACGAACCCCGAGCAATCAAGTAGCCAACTAAGTCCAATGTATTCAGTGGTATGTTATTCCAATGATGGTCTTTTAATGTTATTTTTTTTATATTTCTTAGCGTTGGACTGATAGTCTCTTACTAGGTTGCTAGCTCCTGCTGCAACCCGGATTCACATATATAGTTATGAGAGGCATCGGGGCCGAGTGGTTCAAGGTGCTGGTGTTAGCCACCAGTCTCTTCGGAGGCGTAAAGCTCTTTGAAATAGCAAGAGACGAGCCTCAAACAATCAAATAGTTAACTAACTCCAATGTATGCAATGGTTTGTTATTCGAAGGATCGTCTTTTAATGTAAATAGTTATGAGAGGCAGCGTGGTCGAGTGGTCAAAAGTGCTGGTGTTAGCCATCAGTCTCTTCGGAGGCGTGGGTTTCAATCTTGCCGCTGGTGTACGATTATGACTTATGTACAAAAATCAAATATCTTTAGAAAGACTTCAGAATGGAAAGACATTAAAAATGCAGTTTTTAGTTGAGAAATTTATTCTCTCTTAGAAAAAATTATTTTAGTTACAAAAGACTTTTTACCCAATTAATTTCCTTTAAAATAGGCCATTGAACAACTCTCTACGATGTTCCAGTGCCAAGCCATCTGTGGAAAAGAAAAAAAGAAAAAAGAAAAAAAGAAAAAAAAATTATGCCGCTTAGGCAGAAGGTTGTAGTAGCTGCCACTTTTCTTGATTTTCAAGCCAATATATTTCCCTAGCTGTTCAAGACAAGGAACAGAAGGTTTCTTATACAGGGTTTCGGACAAGGCGTTTCTAATTGTCTAATTTTTGTTTTGATCTGACTCCTTTTTTACGAGCTATGGGTTTTTATATAACATTGGACGTGATTGTCTCTTACTAGGTTGCTAGCTACCGCTGCAACCAGGATAACTAACCCGCCTTTCACAGACATCATTTCCCAAAAGACATCCAATTAAAATTTTGAGATAGCCATTTTGTTCAACGTATTTGAAAAGTTCGAAAATTATGTCTTTGAGGATGACGCTCCCTCCACAGTCCTCAAGGCAAGGGTTGTAAGTGATAGTAGTTTTTATAATGGGACGCGATCGTCCCTCACTAGATTACTACCACCGAAACTCAGGTTTCTCATTTAAAATCCTTACAACTTCCATTTCAAGCTGTTTCATGCTGTTTCATGATCATTCAAGCTGTTTCATTTTCCTTTCAGATTTTTATGCTTAAATTGCTTTTTCAATACCAACTTTTAGATAAATAATTACCATAATTTTCCACTGTAATTACAGCTTCAGGTGGTGGGCAGTTTTTCACATCATACAGAGCTATAATATACAATTGTTTTAGCTTCATTGCATGAAAGCCATTTTCTCCCTTTTTTGCCCGTACAACACCATGATCCCTTGAAAGGTAAAAATACTTCATTCCTCTCATCATATACCGTTCTCAGAAAACTCATCTGAGTCATATTTTGATACAAACACTTTCAATTCAGCTGCTATGGCAGAATATTCCCTAGACTTTGCCCAAACTGAACCATCAACACCAATAATAGCAGCTTCCGAAATACCTTTTGATAGCAATTGACTTTTAATATGATAAATCCAAGATTTCATCTTAAACCTCTATACAGAAGACTTACCATCACTTGGCTTGAACAACAAAGAAAAATATATTGGCTTAAAAATCAAGAAAAGTGACCGAATCCACAATATTTTCCACATGAGGCATGTATTTTCTTTCCGTTTTTTTTCTCCTCAGCTAGCTGGTCACTGGAAAATTATAGAGAGCTGTATAATGGTTAATTTTAAACGACATTACTATATTAGTGCCTTTTGTAATTAAAATAATATCAGGAATCATCGGATTCATCGAGTCATCAGATATAGCTATAGTAGCTATTGTTATTAACATCCTATTGCATACGAAAATAAAAATATTATTTTTAACATTATAAAACGTATGTAGATATATTTATGTAAAATGCAGTATTTCCTTTAGGGTTGTAACAAAAAATACAATTCTTTTAGGGTTAAAAAAAATCTGCTTGTTTTAGGGTTTTAACAAAAAATCCGATTCGCCAACTGAAATTAGATTAATTCCTAAAAATTTTAAATAAAATAATTTTATTTAGCTGCTAACTGCAAAATTATTTATGATGTCTGAGGAAAAATTTTTATTTTTTTTATTCAAACAAAAAAAAAATTAAAATTAGTTTTGTTTTTTGTTAGTTTCTAACTACTTAACATAAACAAAATCTAATTCGTCATTTGAAACTAAAATAATATCTAAAAATTTTAAACAAAATGATTTTATTTAACTGCAAACTGCCAAAATTTTTATGGTGTCTGAGGAATAATTTTAATTTTCTAATTCAAACCAGAAAAATACCTAAAAATTTTTAAATTAGTATACTTTTCGTTTTGCTTCAAGTGACTCGTTAAGTCAATTTATTGGGTGAAAATATATTATTGAATTGAATAATTATTAAGATGAATTCTTAGATTGATCATATTAAAAGTCAATTGCTATCAAAAGGTATTTCGGAAGCTGCTATTATTGGTGTTGATGGGTCAGTTTGGGCAAAGTCTAGGAAATTTTCTGCCACAGCAGCTGAATTGAAAGCGTTTGTATCAAATTATGACTCAGATGAGTTTTCTGAGAACGGTATTATGATGGGAGGAATGAAGTATTTTTACCTTTCAAGGGATCATGGTGATGTACGGGCAAAAAAGGGAGAAAATGGCTTTCATGCAATGAAGCTGAAGCAATTATATATTATAGCTCTGTATGTGATAAACTGCCCAACACCTGAAGCTGCAATTACAGTGGAAAATTATGGTAATTATTTATCTAAAATTGGGTATTGAAAAAGCAATTTAAGCATAAAAATCTGAAAGAAAAATGAAACTGCATGAAACAGTTTGAAATGGAAGTTGTAAGGATTTTAAATGAGAAGCCTGGGTTTTGGTGGTAGTAATATAGTGAGGGACGATAGCGTCCCCATAAAATTAAAACAAAAATCACTTACAACCCTTGCATTGACTGTGGAGGGAGTGTCATCCTCAAACCAAATAACAGAAAGTTTACTAAACAGGGGTTTCGGACAAAGCGGTTCTAATGGTGTACTGTTTGTTTTGATCTGACCTTTTTTTAGGAGTTATGGGTTTTAATATTTCTTAACATTGGACATGATCGTCTCTTACTAGGTTGCTAGCTACCGCTGCAACCCGGATAATGTAATTTCTTTGGAGGTGCGGGTTTAAATCTTACTGCTGCTTAGTGGGGACTTTGGATTCTGGAAATATAAATAATCGTGGCGTTTTAAAATGTGTTTTGTTCTTTTTTGTGAAAGCTGGTAAAATAGGCAAAAAGTGTCACCGCATCTATTAAAAGTAATCCCTCTGTTTCTCTCTGCTTGTTCTGTCGATCCTGCTAGTAATGATCAATGGCTTTTTGCTTTGGATAGGAGTTTTTTCTTACTGATTCCGAAGATCAATTGATTTTCCAAATAAATAAGATTTTTGTTTTACAGTTTTGCAGGATATTGAAACAATGTGTCTCGATATAACATTTACCTTTCCTCTCCTGCTTGCATGATGAAATCGATTATATTGATGAAGTGCAGGAGTACCAACTTTGTCTAGATTTTTAGCTAAATAAAGTCCCTAGGAAACTGAATTAAGGGACTAGACTAGAGTATAATATGGGTATTGTGAACTTCAATTCTTTGGGACACGCCCAGGTTTTGAAATAACCATAGATGTTGATTACAATGCGGATTTAACCCAGAAAATAGGTATTACTAGGTTTCAATAGCTATGACAATATAATAAAAGTATCCAAGTGACTAAAACAGAAACTAGAACATAGCATAGTTTTTGTGAGTTTCTCTTCTTGGGGTCAATCGATGTTAGAATGTTAAAAAAAAAACAAATAATCAATTGAGCCGCACAAATCCCTAAACACATTTTACAATACGTATTTAACCAAGGAAATAAATGTTATTAGATTCTAACGGGTATAAATATGGCCTAAAGTGTTGAACTCTTGTGAATATTAAAATTCTGCTGTTCATCCTTTTACAAAATAAAAAAGAAATGGAAAAAAAGATGTATGACCACAATATACTTAAAAGGGTTTGATTCCCCTAATTAATCTAAAATCCACTGGCTAGCTATTTTATCTCAGAATAATCGTAGGAAGTGCAATAACTCTGCCTAATAAAGAGCAAAGTGGGCTCTATACATTATTTTTTTCACCAAGATCACCGAGACCTTTCGTATAGAATTTCTTAGACGACTGATTCGATTGAGACTTAATGGTTCTAGTACATTTTTAAAAGTCAAAAGGGATTGGAGGGCAGGCAACCCATCACACTCTTTTTTCTCTCAAAAACTTGCAATAAATATTTTAAGATTGTCATTTTGTTCTGAATAGTTGAAAGGTCAAATAGCTATGCCTCTGGGGATGACAACCTTACTCCTCTCCCCTGTAAAGTACTTTGGGCAAGGGTATTAAGTCGTGTGATTCGAAATAAAGAAACAAAATATAAGGAAATTGTTATTGGAAAAAGGTAGTATGTTTGACCCTTGGTAGCTGAACTGCCACTTGATCACTCAATATCTGAAAGTAATAAATTGAACCTTGCTTGCGTAATAACAGTTGTGGATTTTAGCTCGAAAACCTACCAGCCAGTCTATCTCTGTCTCTTTGCTATTATTCCAGTTCTTACGAATTGTCTTGTTGTTTGCTATAGCAAATTAGTTGATGTAGATAGTCATTTGTCCTGGCAATTGCAGTTACAATTAGTTGGGGTCGCAGTTGCGATCAGTCACATTTACAAGTATTTACAGTTGCAAGTAGTCGCAAATTCAAACAGTTCAAAGCAGTCACAGTTTCAAAAAGTCACAATAGCAGAAGTGCTAATTGCATAAGTAGTAGTTGTAGCAGCCCTCAAAGGTTCAATTTACTTCTTTCAGATTTTGTTCATATGCCCTTTTGACAACCTGCATGCATGGAGTACATATTTATTTTGTTCAATATACACTGCACATGTTTGACCCTTGGTGTCCAAAAAGTATAAGCGTGTATTTGAGAAAAGCTTTCGAGGAACGCTGAGTGAAGTACTGAATTAATCTAAAGACACAGCTCGGTAGCGGGTTAGGGTACTAAGTTAGAAATTTCAGGGAATGATGAAAGGATGATCAATTGACCAAAAGGCAATATGTGCATGCTGCTCTACTCCTACTACTAAAACTGCTATTAAATACTGCTCTTACTGTTACCACTATTATAACTACTACTTCTACTGGTTCGTTCTTATCTAGGTTTCAGCCATCTTTACAGCCAAGATACCGATGAAAATTACGTAATCCCTATTTATATTTCAGTTAACATGGGCTAGATGTCGTTCTTTATTATACTATATTCGTCCTTTATGTAACTACACCTGGAACCACCATATATCAGTTAGTATTGGAGAGAGATCGTTCTTTACTGTAACTATTTTAAAAATAATTTGTTTTAATTACAAAAGGTTTTTAACCCCGTTAATTTTCTTTAAAATGAGCCATTGAACAACTCTCTACGATGTTCCAGTGCCAGCTATCTGTGGAATTACTAACCTATACTATAATTAAGTGGCGTATAAAATTTAGTATAGACAAGAGGTCGTTCTTTATTAAAAATTGAACAACTCTCTACGATGTTCCAGTGCCAAAGCTATCTGTGGAAGAGAAGAAAGAAAAAAAAATATCCTGTTTGTGGAGAATAACGTGGTTAAAGTCAATTTTCTTGATTTTCAAGCCAATATATTTTCTTTGTTATTCAAGCCAAAGGGCGGTAAGTTTCCTTTATAGGGGTTTCGGAAAAGGTGGCTCTAATGGTGTACTTTTTGTTTTGATCTGACTGTTTTTTTAGGAGTTAGGGGTGGAAAAACGTGGTTTTAACGTGGTTAAAAAATATCTAGTAGGGTTTCAGACAAGGTAGTTCTAATGATGTACTTTTGCTTTGATCTGACTCTATGTTTAGGAGTTTTAGGTTTTTATATTTCTTAGCATTGGTCTGATCGTCTCTTACTAGGTTGCTAGCTACTGCTGTAACCCAAATTATGAGAGGCAGCCTGGCCGAGTGGTCCAAGGCACTGGTGTTAGCCACCAGTCTCTTCGGAGGCATGGGTTCAAATCTTACCGCTGGTATACGATTATGTTTGAAAGACTGCAGTGTGAAAAGACATCAAAAATGCAGTTTTTGGTGGAAAAATTTATTCTCTTTTAGAAATAATTTATTTTAGTTACTATAGTTTTTAACCCAATTAATTTATTTAAAATGAGCCATTGAACAACTATCCACGATGTTCCAGTGCCAAGCTATCTGTGGAAAAGAAAGAAAATAAAAAAAAATATCCCGTTTAGGCAGAATGTTGTAGTAGCTGCCACTTTTCTTGATTTTCAAGTCAATATATTTCCCTTGCTGTTCAAGCCAAGGGACAGAAAGTTACCTATACAGGGATTTCGGACAAGGCGGTTCTAATGGTGTACTGTTTGTTTTGATCTGACTCCTTTTTTTTAGGAACTATGGGTTTTTATATTTCTTAACATTGGACTTGATCGTCTCTTACTAGGTTGCTAGCTACCGCTGCAACCCGGATATTTAACTGTAAATACAAACAGGAAAAGGCCTACGGTTTTTTCTTCTTTTAAATAGTGAGAGACGAAGCTCAAACAATCAAGTAGCTAACTAAGTCCAATGCATGGAATTGTTTGTTATTTCAGTGATCGTCTTTTAATGTAATTGGTGGTTCAAAGCCATCCGGAGTCGATTTTGCTTTTTGTTTGTAATTTCGCTATCAATAAAAGATTATACCGCCGATACTTACAAAATTCCAATTTACAGTACCGATCCCTTATGTATGATCTTCTGATGGTCGTTTTTCTAATATAACTTCAGTTACTATTGACTATTAAGTTCGTCCTTAATTATAAAATTGTCGTATTTTAATTTAATAAAAAAAATCAAATATCTTTTAAAATACTGCAGTATGAAAAGACATCAAAAATGCAGTTTTTAGAGGAAAAGTTTATTCTCTCTTAGAAATAATTTATTTTAGTTGCAAAAGATTTTTAACCTAATTAATTTCCTTTAAAATGAGCCATTGAATGAGGAATCATCGGATTCATCGAGTCATCAGATACAGCTATAGTAGCTAATGTTATTAACATCCTATTGCATGCGAAAATAAAAATATTATTTTTAATATTATAAAACGTATGTAGATATATTTATGTAAAGTGCAGTATTTCTTTTAGGGTTGTAACAAAAAATACAATTCTTTTAGGGTTTAAAAAAAATCTGCTTGTTTTAGGGTTTCAACAAAAAATACGACTCGCCAACTGAAATTAGATTAATTCCTGAAAATTTTAAATAAAATAATTTTATTTAGCTGCTAACTACAAAATTATTTATGATGTCTGACGAATAATTTTTCTTTTTTAATTCAAACCAAAAAAAAATTAAAATTAGTTTTGTTTTTTGTTAGTTTCTAACTACTTAACATAAACAAAATCTAATTCGTCATTTGAAACTAAAATAATATCTAAAAATTTCAAACAAAATGATTTTATTTAACTGCAAACTGCAAAATTTTCTATGGTGTCTGAGGAATAATTTTAATTTTCTAATTCAAACCAGAAAAATACCTAAAATTTTTTAAATTAGTATACTTTTCGTTTTGCTTCGAGTGACTCGTTACGTCAATTTATGGGGTGAAAATATATTATTGAATTGAATAACTATTAAGATGAATTCTTGGATTGATCATATTAAAAGTCAATTGCTATCAAAAGGTATTTCGGAAGCTGCTATTATTGGTGTTGATGGGTCAGTTTGGGCAAAGTCTAGGGAATTTTCTGCCACAGCAGCTGAATTGAAAGCGTTTGTATCCAAATATGACTCAGATGAGTTTTCTGAGAACGGTATTATGATGGGAGGAATGAAGTATTTTTACCTTTCAAGGGATCATGGTGTTGTACGGGCAAAAAAGGGAAAAAATGGCTTTCATGCAATGAAGCTGAAGCAATTATATATTATAGCTCTGTATAATGTGATAAACTGCCCACCACCTGAAGCTGCAATTACAGTGGAAAATTATGGTAATTATTTATCTAAAAGTGGGTACTGAAAAAGCAATTTAAGCATAAAAATCTGAAAGGTAAATGAAACAGCTTGATCTTTCAACGAAACAGCATGAAACAGCTTGAAATGGAAGTTGTAAGGATTTTAAATGAGAAACCTGGGTTTTGGTGGTAGTAATCTAGTCAGGGACGATCGCGTCCCCTAATAAAAACTAAAATCACGTACAACCCTTGCATTGACTGTGGAGGGAGCGTCATCCTCAAACCAAATAACAGAAAGTTTACTTTACAGGGGTTTCAGACAAGGCGGTTTTAATGGTGTACTTTTTGTTTTGATCTGACTTTTTTTTAGGAGTTATGGGTTTTTATATTTCTTAACATTGGACGTGATCGTCTCTTTCTAGGTTACTAGCTACCGCTGCAACCCGGATAATGTAATTTCTTTGGAGCTGTGGGTTCAAATCTTACCGCTACTTAGTGGGGACTTTGGATTCTGGAAATATAAATAACCGTGGTGTTTTAAAATGTGCATTGTTTTTTTTTTGTGAAAGCCGGTAAAATAGGCAAAAAGTGTCACCGCATCTATTAAAAGTAATCCCTCTGTTTCTCACTGCTTGTTTTGTCGATCCTGCTAGTTATGATCAATGGCTTTTTGCTTTGGATAGGCATTTTGCTTTTACTTATTCCGAAGATCAGTTGATTTTCCAAATAAATAAGATTTTTGTTTTACAGTTTTGCAGGATATTGAAACAATGTGTCTCGATATAACATTGCACTTTCCTCTCCTGCTTGCATGATGAAATCGGGCATATTGATGAAGTGCAGGAGTACCAACTTTGTCTAGATTTTTAGCTAAATAAAGTCCCTAGGAAACTGTATTAAGGGACTAGACTAGAGTATAACATGGGTATTGTGAGCTTCAATTCTTTGGGACACGCCCAGGTTCTGAAATAACCATAGATGTTGATTACAATGCGGATTTAACCCGGAAAATAGGTATAGCTATGACAATATAATAAATGTGTCGAAGTGACTAAAACAGAAACTAGAATATAGCATAGTTTTTGTGGGTTTCTCTTCTTTGGGTCAATCGATGTTAGAATGTTAAAAAAAAACAACAAATAATCAATTAAATAGCCGCACAAATCCCTAAACACATTTTACAATATGTATTTAACCAAGGAACGATTTCAATATATATGCGCCTGAAAGGGTTGCTTTTCCCCATTTTATTTATAGAAGAGTAATAAGGTCTGTTGAAGGTCAAATAAGTGCCCTTACAATCAACCACAGCCTTTCTCTGCGACGAAATTTTAATTTTCAGAGTTTTTACTTGCTTTAAACGAATCTGTCAATCGTCTCACTTTTGCCATTTTTGTCGTGGATTTATCCGAATATATTGTGCTAAAAAAAGAGCATCCCCCCTTGGTTGTATTGAAAGGGGGGTGCTACCTGGTTTGTTCCCCCCCCCCCCTTGGATGCAACTTTTTCATGACTAACTTTTTTAAGCTCGGATAAATCCAAGTCAAACCTGATATAAAATGAAACACCACCCATGTCATGGGGAGACGATTGACAGATTCGTTTAAAAAGAACCAAAACTGGGAAAATTAAGATATTGCAACAAGGGTGAATTGGGGTTACTCAACTCTTAAATTAGTCATTAAAAAAAAGAGTAAAAAACATGTTTTTCGTACAAAACTAAACAACATTTCTCCGACGTATAAGTTGGTCTTAAAAATACTCTAGCTCCATGAGAGGTAAGCCTCTTTATCTTCGTTTTCTTTGTAACCACCCCCTCTCCTATAAAGTTCATGATTCAGTCATGCATCATCTAAATTCCAACCAGTACTATTAATTTGTTTAATTTATTTGTAAGATGCTAAATTTAAATATATCCTACTCAAGGTCTAGTCAGTATTTTTGCTCCCTTTTGAATTCTGTCACAGATTAAAATTAACTTTCGCTGAATTTTGTTGATTTTCTTTCGCATTGCTGCCCTGTAACTAGCTGCTCTAGTCAAATTTTAGTTAAAAGTCTTAACATAATTACATTTTAATTAATATTATGAGTCAGAAGTACGAAATTTATTGTTTTAGTCATTTTATTATTCTCTGAAAAGTAACCAAGTCACTTTCTCAGTCATAGTCACTTTTGTAGACAAACTATATCTCATGTAAACGTTTATATCGCTATTTTTTGTCCATCAGTGATACTCTTCATAACTAAAACTGTATTAGTCAATAAAACAAACAGTTAAGAAATTTAAAAAAGAAGATCAAATTGCTAATTTTGATTCTAATATGCGAGTAATTTGGTTTAGTATATTTAGAATTTGGTTATTAGTATGTATAAAACAAAGATCGCAGAAAAAAATTAATAGATTATTTTAATTTGAATATAAAAAAATTTATATATATTTTTTTTAAATGATATATATATTATTTAATAAAATTGCTAAAAGTAGATTAATCAATTTGGCATCTAAACGACTCAATCAACAAATTAACTGCTTTTTTAGTGTACAAAATCCTGCGGTGGTGGTACGCAAACTAGTTCATTTTCATGTCATGATGAAAGAGGCAAAAAAATTAAGGATTTCTACTGTAATGAGACCTCTTTGGAGATGACGCGGCATTGCTCCGCCGAAGCGTGCCCGGAATGGAAATTTGGCGAATGGAGTAAGTTTTCTCAAAGTAATATGCAAAAATTTTAAAGCATCGATGCCTAATTATCAAAAATGCCTATATTTCCATAAAAAAGAGACATACAAATCTGCAGAAGGAAGGAAAACTGAAGTATTATTTTATTGTTATTTTCTAAGTGTATCAGAACTGAATAAAATCTAATTTTCATAAAATAAATGCGGGTAGGCAAAAAGAAAAAAAATGAATCCAAATTTTCACAAGCTTGTTGAAAGAGCTTGGTTACCTGTGCACCCAGTTTCTTAAAATATACCATATTTTTACCTATCCTTACTCATAATTCTACAAGATTCTAGTGCTAAGTTTGGGCCATTCTACCTTATGTACACATGCCACCCCACAGTAAGTGGAAATATGAGTCTGTATGAAAATTTAAACACTTAAATACCCATAAAATCGGTGACTACAAAGGTAAGACAAAATCAGCAAATGAACTTATACATAAAAAAGAAATGGGAAAAAATATGTATGACCGCAATATACTTAACAGGGTTTTATTCCCCTAATTAATCTAAAATCCACTGGCTAGCTATTTTATCTCAGAATAATCGTAGGAATTGTAATAACACTGCCTAATAAAGAGCGAAGTGGGCTCTATGCATTATTTTTTTTCACCAAGATCACCAAGACCCTTCGTATGGAATTTCTTAGACCAGTGATTCGATTGAGACTTAATGGTTCTAGTACCTTTTTAAAAGTCAAAAGGGATTGGAGGGCAGGCAACCCATCACACTCTTTTTTCTCTCAAAAACTTGCAATAAATATTCTAAGATTGTCATTTTGTTTTGAATAGTTGAAAGGTCCAATAGCTATGCCTCTGGGAATGACAACCTTACTCCTCCCCCCTGCAAAGTACTTTGGGCAAGGGTATTAAGTTGTGTGATTCGAAATAAAGAAACAAAATATAAAGAAATTGTTATTGGGAAAAGATAGTATGTTACCCAAAAAGTATAAGCCTGTATTTGAGAAAAGCTTTCGAGGAATGCTGAGTGGAGTACTGAATTAATCAAAAGACACAGCTCGGTAGCGGGCTAGGGTACTAAGTGGGAAATTTCAGGGAATGATGAAGGGATGATCAATTGACCAAAAGGCAATATGTGCATGCTGTTACCACTACTCCTACTATTAAAACTGCTATTAATACTGCTCTTACTGTTACCACTATTATAACTACTACTTCTACTGGTTCGTTCTTATCTAGGTTTCAGCCATCTTTACAGCCAAGATACTGATGAAAATTACGTAATCCCTATTTATATTTCAGTTAACATGGGCTAGACAAGGACGGATCCAGGATTTTTTTTCGGGGGGCGGGTTTACTAATTTTTGAATCAGTTTTCGATTAATTTTACTGATTTTTACCTAGGTTTTACTAATTTTCGACTTATTTTCGACTCGGTCAAAAATTTCGGGGGGGGGGGGGTTAAACAGGGTAACCCCCCCCCCCCTGGATACGGCCTTGGGGCTAGATTTCGTTCTTTATTTTCATATTTAACTGTAAATACAAACAGGAAAAATCCTACGGCTTTTTCTTCTTTTAAATAGTGAGAGACGAAGCTCAAATAATCAAGTAGATAACTAAGTCCAATACATGGAATTGTTTGTTATTTCAGTGATCGTCTTTTAATGTAATTGGTGGTTCAAAGCCATCCGGGGTCGATTTTTTTTGGTTTGTAATTTCGCTATCAATAAAAGATGATACCACCAATACTTATAAAACTACAATTTACAGTACCGATCTCTTATGTATGATCTTCTGATGATCGTTTTTTTAATAAAACTTAAGTTACAATGGACAATAAAGTTAGTCCTTTAATTATCAAATGGTTGTCTTTTAATGTAATAAAAAAATTAAATATCTTTGAAAATATTGCAGTATGAAAAGACATCAAAAATGCAGTTTTTAGAGGAAAAATTTATTCTCCCTTAGAAATAATTTATTTTAGTTACAAGAGATTTTTAACCTCATTAATTTCCTTTAAAATGAGCCATTGAACAACGCTCTACGATGTTTCAATGCAAAGCTATCTGTGGAAAACAAGAAAGAAAAAAGAAAAAAAGAAAAAAGACAAAAATATGCCGTTTAGGTAGAATGTTGCAGTAGCTGCCACTTTTCTTGATTTTCAAGCCAATATATTTCCCTTGCTGTTCAAGCCAAGGGACAGAAAGTTTCTTATACAGGGGTTTTGGACAAGGCGGCTCTAATGGTGTACTTTTTGTTTTGATCTGACTCCTTTCTTAGGAACTATGGGTTTTCATATTTCTTAACATTGGACGTGATCGTCTCTTACTAGGTTGCTTGTTACTGCTCCAACCCGGATACTAAGTTGCTAAATATTGCTGCAACCCGGAAAAAAACTAAGTCTAATTTGTCCCATGGTTTGTTGGCTAGATGTCGTTCTTTACTATAAATTTATTATGAACATTATCAATCTACAAACATGAAAAAGCCTACGGCTTTGACGTTCTCTTAGATTGAAATCCATAAAATTACTTTGGTCGTGTATGGGTTCATGATTTCCACAAATCATTTTGTTATTTTCAATGATAACTTTGTTTAAAAGATCTCGAACTTTGTCGGAGTCACTGGCATGATAAATATGCTAAATCACAACCGTATTTTTTTGTTAGCCCTAATTTGATGAATCATTTTTGAGTCCACATGCTCATGGTCTAGGCAGCTGAAAGACTCTGCTAATAAGTTTTCTTTTTGGGTGTCTTTTGGCACGGATATATGAATCATGACGTTAACAGCGTCTGAAATATCTATGTGAAGATTGGTTATCCCGACTTCACGTAAAGCTGGGTGGCCATAGGCAACGTACATTTTGGGCCCCATGTCCGATGTGTTAAAAAACGATCATTCTTCCTATTAAGTTAAATCTAACAGCTCTATGGGTAAAATCCCCAGACGGCAAAGCTTCCATGAAGTCTTTGTAACATCTGGGTGAAAACTCTGTAAAATCGTGTAAATAAGGCCAGTCTTTCAACTTCAGAAAGATAGGTAGACTTACTATCCTTTAGCCTTTTGGAACACTTCTTAAAGCCTTCCCAGAATTGAGACATACGTTCCATTTGAATTATATCTCCAGTTTTGCAGTTGATGAGAGTGCAATTATTGGAGCCGAATTCCCTTGATAACGTCTGAGGCGTCCATAAATTTCTAATTAAACTTTGATGGATATTAGCAACAACAACCGGATTCTCTTTTGTGTACATTTCTCGAAATAATTCTTGACTCTCTGAATAAAAGTAGAGTTCTGTTCGTAGAAACTCTCCTTCACATTCGATTGAGCAAGGAACTGGAAATTTTAATAGTCTCCCACTTCGAAGTCTTAAGGCCTTTTGATCAATCAGAGAAATATCATTGTTCTAGATTGACCATACACACTTTACTACTTCTGGACTGCAACATAACTGGGAAATTCGTAATTGATCTCTCATACAGTGCAGGTATTCTAAAACCTTATCTAATGCATTTCCAGGGATAGCCTGAGTTGGCATAAGACTTTTTTTTAAATGAGGCTTATGATTAGAACAGAAAAACCAGCCTCCAGAGTCTCGATCTATTGAGGATTTTCTATCTTTTTTAAGTCTATGTTGATTATTTTCTCTGTAGCAGTCAGTACAGACGATAAATTCAAATTTGGTGCATGTCCAGTGGAAATCGAATATGGAAGTTTCACAGACATCACAGTTTTTCCTTAGTCCATTTGACACAGGTTTCCATGCAATTTGTTGGGCATTTGGATTTTGCTGCCGAATAGCTTATTTTTCAGCTTGGGCGAAATTGCAAAATTCATCCCCTATTTTCCTTAGAATAAATTGAATAGAGTTTGTATTGAGACCTAAAATTCAAACATTTGGACTCGGTAGCCACGGGGAAAGAACATCTGGCTTGGGGTCTTTATTTTTATTAAAAAATATTTTATTTTTAATTCTTAAAGTCACTAAATGTGGAAATTTCCTCTAAAATTAGCTATTATACATCTCTTTATGATTTTCCAGTGCAAAGCTAGCTGAGGAGGAAGAAAAAGTGGAAAAAAAAATAAATGCTGTCTGTGGAGAATATCGTGGTTAAAGTAAATTTTCGTGATTTTCAAGCCAATATATTTTCTTTGTTATTAAAGCCAAATTACGGTAAGTTTGCTATATAGAAGTTTTTGACAAGGCAGTTTTAATAATGTACCTCTTGTTTTAATCTGAATCTTTTTTCAGGAGTTATGGGTTGCTTTAGTTTTTACTATGGAGCTTGATCGTCTCTTACTAGGTTGCTAGCTACCGCTGCAACCCGGATATTTTTAAGACAAAATCAGATAAAATTAATTTGCTAATTTGACAAGATATAGGTAACTAAGGACAAGAGTTTGTTCTTTACTATAACAACCAGGATGACCTCAGTTACAACTTGGGTTTTGTTTTATGCTATATCATTAGAAACAGAAAAAAGCCTACGGCTTTTTCTTTTTGAAATAGTGAGAGACGAGCCCCGAGCAATCAAGTAGCTAACTAAGTCCAATGTATTCAGTGGTATGTTATTCCAATGATGGTCTTTTAATGTTATTTTTTTATATTTCTTAGCATTGGACTGATAGTCTCTTACTAGGTTGCTAGCTCCTGCTGCAACCCGGATTCACATATATAGTTATGAGAGGCATCGGGGCCGAGTGGTTCAAGGTGCTGGTGTTAGCCACCAGTCTCTTCGGAGGCGTAAAGCTCTTTGAAATAGCAAGAGACGAGCCTCAAACAATCAAATAGTTAACTAACTCCAATGTATGCAATGGTTTGTTATTCGAAGGATCGTCTTTTAATGTAAATAGTTATGAGAGGCAGCGTGGTCGAGTGGTCAAAAGTGCTGGTGTTAGCCATCAGTCTCTTCGGAGGCGTGGGTTTCAATCTTGCCGCTGGTGTACGATTATGACTTATGTACAAAAATCAAATATCTTTAGAAAGACTTCAGTATGGAAAGACATTGAAAATGCAGTTTTTAGTTGAGAAATTTATTCTCTCTTAGAAAAAATTATTTTAGTTACAAAAAACTTTTTACCCAATTAATTTCCTTTAAAATAGGCCATTGAACAACTCTCTACGATGTTCCAGTGCCAAGCCATCTGTGGAAAAGAAAAAAAGAAAAAAGAAAAAAAGTAAAAAAATTATGCCGCTTAGGCAGAAGGTTGTAGTAGCTGCCACTTTTCTTGATTTTCAAGCCAACATATTTCCCTTGCTGTTCAAGACAAGGAACAGAAAGTTTCTTATACAGGGGTTTCGGACCAGGCGTTTCTAATTGTCTAATTTTTGTTTTGATCTGACTCCTTTTTTAGGAGCTATGGGTTTTCATATTTCTTAACATTGGACGTGATTGTCTCTTACTAGGTTGCTAGCTACCGCTGCAACCAGGATAACTAACCCGCCTTTCACAGACATCATTTCCCAAAAGACATCCAATCAAAATTTTGAGATAGCCATTTTGTTCAACGTAGTTGAAAAGTTCGAAAATTATGTCTTTGAGGATGACGCTCCCTCCACAGTCCTCAAGGCAAGGGTTGTAAGTGATAATAGTTTTTATTAGGGGACGCGATCGTCCCTCAGTAGATTACTACCACCGAAACTCAGGTTTCTCATTTAAAATCCTTACAACTTCCATTTCAAGCTGTTTCATGCTGTTTCATGATCATTCAAGCTGTTTCATTTTCCTTTCAGATTTTTATGCTTAAATTGCTTTTTCAATACCAACTTTTAGATAAATAATTACCATAATTTTCCACTGTAATTACAGCTTCAGGTGGTGGGCAGCTTTTCACATCATACAGAGCTATAATATACAATTCTTTCAGCCTCATTGCATGAAAGCCATTTTCTCCCTTTTTTGCCCGTACAACACCATGATCCCTTGAAAGGTAAAAATACTTCATTCCTCCCATCATATACCGTTCTCAGAAAACTCATCTGAGTCATATTTTGATGCAAACACTTTCAATTCAGCTGCTATGGCAGAAAATTCCCTAGACTTTGCCCAAACTGAACCATCAACACCAATAATAGCAGCTTCCGAAATACCTTTTAATAGCAATTGACTTTTAATATGATAAATCCAAGAATTCATCTTAAACCTCTAAACAGAAGACTTACCATCACTTGGCTTGAACAACAAAGAAAAATATATTGGCTTAAAAATCAAGAAAAGTGACCGAATCCACAATATTCTCCACATGAGGCGTGTAATTTCTTTCCGTTTTTTTTCTCCTCAGCTAGCTGGTCACTGGAAAATTATAGAGAGCTGTATAATGGTTAATTTTAAACGACATTACTATATTAGTGCCTTTTGTAATTAAAATAACATCAGGAATCATCGGATTCATCGAGTCATCAGATATAGCTATAGTAGCTATTGTTATTAACATCCTATTGCATACGAAAATAAAAATATTATTTTTAACATTATAAAACGTATGTAGATATATTTATGTTTAATGCAGTATTTCCTTTAGGGTTGTAACAAAAAATACAATTCTTTTAGGGTTAAAAAAAATCTGCTTGTTTTAGGGTTTTAACAAAAAATCCGATTCGCCAACTGAAATTAGAGTAATTCGTGAAAATTTTAAATAAAATTATTTTATTTAGCTGCTAACTGCAAAATTATTTATGATGTCTGAGGAATAATTTTTATTTTTTTTATTCAAACCAAAAAAAACATTAAAATTAGTTTTGATTTTTGTTAGTTTCTAACTACTTAACATAAACAAAATCTAATTCGTCATTTGAAACTAAAATAATATTAAAAATTTTAAACAAAATTATTTTATTTAACTGCAAACTGCAAAAATTTTTATGGTGTCTGAGGAATAATTTTAATTTTCTAATTCAAACCAGAAAAATACCTAAAAATTTTTAAATTAGTATACTTTTCGTTTTGCTTCAAGTGATTCGTTACGTCAATTTATTGGGTGAAAATATATTATTGAATTGAATAATTATTAAGATGAATTCTTAGATCGATCATATTAAAAGTCAATTGCTATCAAAAGGTATTTCGGAAGCTGCTATTATTGGTGTTGATGGGTCAGTTTGGGCAAAGTCTAGGGAATTTTCTGCCACAGCAGCTGAATTGAAAGCGTTTGTATCAAAATATGATTCAGATGAGTTTTCTGAGAACGGTATTATGATGGGAGGAATGAAGTATTTTTACCTTTCAAGGGATCATGGTGTTGTACGGGCAAAAAGATGCAATGAAGCTAAAGCAATTATATATTATAGCTCTGTATGATGTGATAAACTGCCCAACACCTGAAGCTGCAATTACAGTGGAAAATTATGGTAATTATTTATCTAAAAGTGGGTATTGAAAAAGCAATTTAAGCATAAAAATCTGAAAGGAAAATGAAACTGCATGAAACAGTTTGAAATGGAACTTGTAAGGATTTTAAATGAGAAAACTGGGTTTTGATGGTAGTAATATAGTGAGGGACGATCGCGTCCCCATAAAATTAAAACTACAATCACTTACAACCCTTGCATTGACTGTGGAGGGAGCGTCATCCTCAAACCAAATAACAGAAAGTTTACTATACAGGGGTTTCAGACAAGGCGGTTCTAATGGTGTACTGTTTGTTTTGATCTGATTTTTTTAGGAGTTATGGGTTTTTATATTTCTTAACATTGGACATGATCGTCTCTTACTAGGTTGCTAGCTACCGCTGCAACCCGGATAATGTAATTTCTTTGGAGGTGTGGGTTCAAATCTTACCGCTGCTTAGTGGGGACTTTGGATTCTGGAAATATAAATAACCGTGGCGTTTTCAAAATGTGTTTTGTTCTTTTTTGTGAAAGCTGGTAAAATAGGCAAAAAGTGTCACCGCATCTATTAAAAGTAATCACTCTGTTTCTCTCTGCTTGTTCTGTCGATCCTGCTAGTTATGATCAATGGCTTTTTGCTTTGGATAGGAATTTTTTCTTACTGATTCCGAAGATCAATTGATTTTCTAAATAAATAAAATTTTTGTTTTACAGTTTTGCAGGATATTGAAACAATGTGTCTCGATATAACATTTCACTTTCCTATCCTGCTTGCATGATGAAATCGAGCATATTGATGAAGTGCAGGAGTACCAACTTTGTCTAGATTTTTAGCTGAATAAAGTCCCTAGGAAACTGTATTAAGGGACTAGACTAGAGTATAATATGGGTATTGTGAACTTCAATTCTTTGGGACACGCCCAGGTTCTGAAATAACCATAGATGTTGATTACAATGCGGATTTAACCCGGCAAATAGGTATTACTAGGTTTCAATAGCTATGGCAATATAATAAAAGTATCCAAGTGACTAAAACAGAAACTAGAACATAGCATAGTTTTTGTGAGTTTCTCTTCTTGGGGTCAATCGATGTTAGAATGTTAAAAAAAAAAAATAATCAATTGAGCCGCACAAATCCCTAAACACATTTTACAATACCTATTTAATCAAGGAAATAAATGTTATTAGATTCTAACGGGTATAAATATGGTCTAAAGTGTTGAACTCTTGTGAATATTAAAATTCTGCTATTCATTCTTGTACAAAATAAAAAAGAAATGGGAAAAAAGATGTATGACCACAATATACTTAAAAGGGTTTTATTCCCCTAATTAGTCTAAAATCCACTGGCTAGCTATTTTATCTCAGAATAATCGTAGAAAGTGCAATAACACTGCCTAATAAAGAGCGAAGCGGGCTCTATACATTATTTTTTCACCAAGATCACCAAGACCCTTCGTATGGAATTTCTTAGACGACTGATTCGATTGAGACTTAATGTTTCTAGTACTTTTTAAAAGTCAAAAGGGATTGGAGGGCAGGCAACCCATCACACTCTTTTTTCTCTCAAAAACTTGCAATAAATATTTTAAGATTGTCATTTTGTTCTGAATAGTTGAAAGGTCCAATAGCTACGCCTCTGGGGATGACAACCTTACTCCTCCCCCCTGCAAAGTACTTTGGGCAATGGTATTAAGTCGTGTGATTCGAAATAAGGAAACAAAATATAAAGAAATTGTTATTGGGAAAAGGTAGTATGTTTGACCCTTGGTAGATGAACTGCCACTTGATCACTCAAAATCTGAAAGTAATAAATTGAACCTTGCTTGCGTAATAACAGTTGTGGATTTTAGCTCGAAAACCTACCAGCCAGTCTATCTCTGTCTCTTTGCTATTATTCCAGTTCTTACGAATTGTCTTGTTGTTTGCTATAGCAAATTAGTTGATGTAGATAGTCATATGTCCTGGCAACTGCAGTTAAAATTAGTTGGGGCCGCAGTTGTAATCAGTCACATTTACAAGTATTTACAGTTGTAAGTAGTTGCAAATTCAAACAGTTCAAAGCAGTCACACTTTCAAAAAGTCACAATAGCAGAAGTGCTAATTGCATAAGTAGTACTTGTAGCAGCCCTCAAAGGTTCAGTTTATTTCTTTCAGATATTGTTCATATGCCCTTTTGACAACCTGCATGCATGGAGTACATATTTTCTTTGTTCAATATACACTGCACATGTTTGACCCTTGGTACCCAAAAAGTATAAGCCTGTATTTGAGAAAAGCTTTCGAGGAATGCTGAGTGAAGTACTGAATTAATCAAAAGACACAGCTCGGTAGCGGGTTAGGGTACTGAGTTAGAAATTTCAGGGAATGATGAAAGGATGATCAATTGACCAAAAGGCAATATGCGCATGCTGCTCTACTCCTACTACTAAAACTGCTATTAATACTGCTCTTACTGTTACCACTAATATAACTACTACTTCTACTGGTTCGTTCTTATCAAGGTTTCAGCCATCTTTACAGCCAAGATACCGATGAAAATTACGTAATCCCTATTTATATTTCAGTTAACATGGGCTAGATGTCGTTCGTCCTTTATGTAACTACACCTGGAACCACCATATATCAGTTAGTATGGGAGAGAGATCGTTCTTTACTGTAACTATTTTAAAAATAATTTGTTTTAATTACAAAAGGTTTTTAACCCCGTTAATTTTCTTCAATATGAGGCATTGAACAACTCTCTGCGATGTTCCAGTGCCAGCTATCTGTGGAATTACTAACCTATACTATAATTAAGTGGCGTATAAAATTTAGTATAGACAAGAGGTCGTTCTTTATTAAAAATTGAACAACTCTCTACGATGTTCCAGTGCCAAGCTATCTGTAGAAGAGAAGAAAGAAAAAAAAATATCCCGTTTGTGGAGAATAACGTGGTTAAAGTCATTTTTCTTGATTTTCAAGCCAATATATTTTCTTTGTTATTCAAGCCAAAGGGCGGTAAGTTTCCTTTATAGGGGTTTTGGACAAGGCGGTTCTAATGGTGTACTTTTTGTTTTGATCTGACTATTTTTTTAGGAGTTAGGGGTGGAAAAACGTGGTTTTAACGTGGTTAAAAAATATCTAGTAGGCTTTCAGACAAGGTAGTTCTAATGATGTACTTTTGCTTTGATCTGACTCTATGTTTAGGAATTTTGGGTTTTTATATTTCTTAGCATTGGACTGATCGTCTCTTGCTAGGTTGCTAGCTACTGCTGCAACCCAAATTATAAGAGGCAGCCTGGCCGAGTGGTCCAAGGCACTGGTGTTAGCCACCAGTCTCTTCGGAGGCGTGGGTTCAAATCTTACCGCTGGTATACGATTATGTTTGAAAGACTGCAGCGTGAAAAGACATCGAAAATGCAGTCTGTGGTGGAAAAATTTATTCTCTTTTAAAAATATATTATTTTAGTTACTATATATTTTTAACCCAATTAATTTCCTTTAAAATGAGCCATCGAACAACTATCTACGATGTTCCAGTGTCAAGCTATCTGTGGAAAAGAAAGAAAATAAAAAAATATATCCCGTTTAGGCAGAATGTTGTAGTAGCTGCCACTTTTCTTGATTTTCAAGTCAATATATTTCCCTTGCTGTTCAAGCCAAGGGACAGAAAGTTTCCTATACAGGGTTTTCGGACAAGGCGGTTCTAATGGTGTACTTTTTGTTTTGATCTGACTCCTTTGTTTAGGAACTATGGGTTTTTATATTTCTTAACATTGGACGTGATCGTCTCTTACTAGGTTGCTAGCTACCGCTGCAACCCAGATATTTAACTGTAAATACAAACAGGAAAAGGCCTACGGTTTTTTCTTCTTTTAAATAGTGAGAGACGAAGCTCAAACAATCAATTAGCTAACTAAGTCCAATGCATGGAATGGTTTGTTATTTCAGTGATTGTCTTTTAATGTAATTGGTGGTTCAAAGCCATCCGGGGTCGATTTATTTTTGGTTTGTAATTGCGCTATCAATAAAAGATTATACCGCCGATACTTACAAAATTCCAATTTACAGTATCGATCCCTTATGTATGATCTTCTGATGATCGTTTTTTTAATATAACTTCAGTTACTATGGACTATAAAGTTCGTTCTTAATTATCAAATGATCGTCTTTTAATGTAATAAAAAAATCAAATATCTTTGAAAAGACTGCAGTATGAAAAGACATCAAAAATGCAGTTTTTAGAGGAAAAATTTATTCTATCTTAGAAATAATTCATTTTAGTTGCAAAAGATTTTTAACCTAATTAATTTCCTTTAAAATGAGCCATTGAATGAGGAATCATCGGATTCATCGAGTCATCAGATACAGCTATAGTGGCTAATGTTATTAACATCCTATTGCATGCGAAAATAAAAATATTATTTTTAACATTATAAAACGTATGCAGATATATTTATGTAAAATGCAGTATTTCTTTTAGGGTTGTAACAAAAAATACAATTCTTTTAGGATTAAAAAAGAATCTGCTTGTTTTAGGGTTTTAACAAAAAATCCGACTCGCCAACTGAAATTAGATTAATTCCTGAAAATTTTAAATAAAATAATTTTATTTAGCTGCTAACTGCAAAATTATTTATGATGCCTGAGGAATAATTTTTATTTTTTAATTCAAACCAAAAAAAAAATTAAAATTAGTTTTGTTTTTTGTTAGTTTCTAACTAATTAACATAAACAAAATCTAATTCGTCATTTGAAACTAAAATGATATCTAAAAATTTTAAACAAAATGATTTTATTTAACTGCAAACTGCAAAATTTTTTATGGTGTCTGAGGAATAATTTTAATTTTCTAATTCAAACCAGAAAAATACCTAAAGTTTTTTAAATTAGTATACTTTTCGTTTTGCTTCAAGTGACTCGTTACGTCAATTTATGGGGTGAAAATATATTATTGAATTGAATAATTATTAAGATGAATTCTTGGATTGATCATATTAAAAGTCAATTGCTATCAAAAGGTATTTCGGAAGCTGCTATTATTTGGTGTTGATGGGTCAGTTTGGGCAAAGTCTAGGGAATTTTCTGCCACAGCAGCTGAATTGAAAGCGTTTGTATCAAAATATGACTCAGATGAGTTTTCTGAGAACGGTATTATGATGGGAGGAATGAAGTATTTTTACCTTTCAAGGGATCATGGTGTTGTACGGGCAAAAAAGGGAAAAAATGGCTTTCATGCAATGAAGCTGAAGCAATTATATATTATAGCTCTGTATAATGTGATAAACTGCCCACCACCTGAAGCTGCAATTACAGTGGAAAATTATGGTAATTGTTTATCTAAAAGTGGGTGCTGAAAAAGCAATTTGAGCATAAAAATCTGAAAGGTAAATGAAAAAGCTTGAAAAATCACGAAACAGCATGAAACAGCTTGAAATGGAAGTTGTAAGGATTTTAAATGAGAAACCTGGGTTTTGGTGGTAGTAATCTAGTCAGGGACGATCGCGTCCCCTAATAAAAACTAAAATCACTTACAACCCTTGCATTGACTGTGGAGGGAGCGTCATCCTCAAACCAAATAACAGAAAGTCTACTATACAGGGGTATCAGACAAGGCGGTTCTAATGGTGTACTTTTTGTATTGATCTGACTTTTTTTTTAGGAGTTATGGGTTTTTATATTTCTTAACATTGGACGTGATCGTCTCTTTCTAGGTTACTAGCAACAGCTGCAACCCGGATAATGTAATTTCTTTGGAGCTGTGGGTTCAAATCTTACCGCTACTTAGTGGGGACTTTGGATTCTGGGAATATAAATAACTGTGGTGTTTTAAAATGTGTTTTGTTCTTTTGTGTGAAAGCCGGTAAAATAGGCAAAAGTGTCACCGTATCTATTAAAAGTAATCCCTCTGTTTCTCACTGCTTGTTTTGTCGATCCTACTAGTTATGATCAATGGCTTTTTGCTTTGGATAGGCATTTGCTTGTACTTATTCCGAAGATCAGTTGATTTTCCAAATAAATAAGATTTTTGTTTTACAGTTTTGCAGGATATTGAAACAATGTGTCTCGGTATAACATTGCACTTTCCTCTCCTGCTTGCATGATGAAATCGGGCATATTGATGAAGTGCAGGAGTACCAACTTTGTCTGGATTTTTAGCTAAATAAAGTCCCTAGGAAACTGTATTAAGGGACTAGACTAGAGTGTAACATGGGTATTGTGAGCTTCAATTCTTTGGGACACGCCCAGGTTCTGAAATAACCATAGATGTTGATTACAATGCGGATTTAACCCGGAAAATAGGTATTACTAGGTTTCAATAGCTATGACAATATAATAAAAGTGTCCAAGTGACTAAAACAGAAACTAGAATATAGCATAGTTTTTGTGGGTTTCTCTTCTTTGGGTCAATCGATGTTAGAATGTTAAAAAAAAACAACAAATAATCAATTAAATAGCCGCACAAGTCCCTAAACACATTTTACAATATGTATTTAACCAAGGAAATAAGTGTTATTAGATTCTAACGGGTATAAATATGGTCTAAAGTGTTGAACTCTCGTGAATATTAAAATGCTGCTATTCATTCTTTTACAAAATAAAAAAGAAATGGGAAAAAAGATGTATGACCACAATATACTTAAAAGGGTTTTATTCCCCTAATTAATCTAAAATCCACTGGCTAGCTATTTTATCTCAGAATAATCGTAGGAAGTGCAATAACACTGACTAATAAAGAGCGAAGTGGGCTCTATTGATTGTTTTTTTCACCAAGATCACCAAGACCCTTCGTATGGAATTTCTTAGACGACTGATTGGATTGAGACTTAATGGTTCTAGTACATTCTTAAAAGTCAAAAGGGATTGGAGGGCAGGCAACCCATCGCACTCTTTTTTCTCTCAAAAACTTGCAATAAATATTTTAAGATTGTCATTTTGTTCTGAATAGTTTAAAGTTCCAATGGCTATGCCTCTGGAGATGACAACCTTACTCCTCCCCTCTGCAAAATACTTTGGGCAAGGGTATTAAGTCGTGTGATTCGAAATAAAGAAACAAAATATAAAGAAATTGTTATTTGGAAAAGGTATTATGTTTGACCCTTGGTAGCTGAACTGCCACTTGATCACTCAATATCTGAAAGTAATAAATTGAACCTTGCTTGCGTAATAACAGTTGTGGATTTTAGCTCGAAAACCTACCAGCCAGTCTATCTCTGTCTCTTTGCTATTATTCCAGTTCTTACGAATTGTCTTGTTGTTTGCTATAGCAAATTAGTCATATGTCCTGGCAATTGCAGTTACAATCAGTTGGGGTCGCAGTTGCAATCAGTCACATTTACAAGTATTTGCAGTTGCAAGTAGTCGCAATTTCAAACAGTTCAAAGCAGTCATAGTTTCAAAAAGTCACAATAGCAGAAGTGCTAATTGCATAAGTAGTAGCTGTAGCAGCCCTCAAAGGTTCAATTTATTACTTTCAGATATTGTTCATATGCCCTTTTGACAACCTGCATGCATGGAGTACATATTTATTTTGTTCAATATACACTGTACTACACCTTGATAGTTTCACCTTAATGTCATTAGTCATCCCATATATATTGCAGATAGACCATTGCAGCATCCATATTTAGTCATAAAGCCCTCTCAATAGGTCCCTAAGTTTCAAGCTTAATTCCTTTATGCGCTTCTAAGATCTCGTAATATGCCCTTATGATAAACTGGACGGACACAGAGTCTTTTGATTTAGTTCTACATCCCCAAAAAAATTCTCTGAAATTTCTAACGTAACCTCCTTTTTTCCTGGGATATTGCACATACACCTTTTTATCTGGACATGTACTGTACCTTTTGATTTAGCTTTACTCCCCATCTAGTTTCCCTGAAAGTTGAAACTTAATACCTATGCTGTTCCTTAGATATTGTATCTGTGCTCCTTTGACAACGTGGATGTACTTAAACCTTTTGAAAAAAAAATTTTCCTTGCAAAATCAAAGCGTGACTTTTTTTGCTTTGAAATGTTTCGCCACAAGATGACCAGATAATTTGGCTTTCAATTGGTACCCCAAGCACAAAATTTAATTTTACTATACTTAAAAGGAATAAACAAAGAAAATCTAAAGACAAAATATTTTTTGCGGTGTATTTTCCAGACGTTGAGATAGGTTTGGTCAAAAACAAAAATTGTAAGCTAGCATACCAAAATAATTTAACTTTTACTGGATGATTGAGCATCAAACTAACTATACTGGATGAGGCTTATGGATTTTTTTGAGAATGCTAGATTGTATCCCATTTCACTTCGTGGTATATGGGTATTGTGAGTAATATGGTCCGTCAGGTGCGTTGCGGGAAGGTCTTGTGGGCCACACCAATACGCCTCACGGGTTGCCTGCGGGCCGTGGGTTGCCGACCAATGCGCTATGTTGTCTATTAATTTGTTAAAATGAACTAAATTCCTTCTCCAAAGCTTCATGATCAAATGGCAGTGAAACTGAAATCTAATTGTCTGAATTGGCTAAGTGAGAACTTATAAAACCACACATATACTTAATTTCTACGGGTTAACAGTGTTGTCAGATTTAACTAGTTATTTGTGGTTATTTCTTTTCCCTGTTCAAAATGACAATATTGACAAAATGTTGCTCTTCCCTTAAAAATTCTATAATTTCAAAACGACCAATAAAACATCTCATGAAGTCACAGTTTTCAGGCTGAATAGGCCTAAGATTAGTCCAAGAGGGAAAATATTTTGATTTTAATGCTCTAAGGGATTTTTTATTTCATTGCAACTTGAAGTGATTCCATGTCAGCCCCCTAGTTCAGAGGTTTCGTTCAGTACTGTTTTATCTTCCATTTGGGAAAAGCAAAATGTGTCCGAATGTTCGGAAAGTTGCGGTCCTGGAGTAAAAACAATTCACTATCAGTGTGTAAAAACATCCTCCGAACGATCAAAAACGATTATGAATGCGACGTTTTGTAGTCATTTGACCATTCCAAATAAACAAGAAAATTGTGTTGGACCATGTCTTAAAGCTTACTGGAGATATGGGGAATGGTTGCCGGTAAGACAAAAATTTTTTCTATAATGTCAATCAGCTACATTTTCTATCCTGCAGTTTTTTGTGATTATAATGGTTAACTATTTGCAAAATTCTGATTCGGAGCATGGATTTTAATTGAAAACAACTATTTATATTCTAATGGTAATTAAATTAACTGGATTTTACTACAACAAATAGTTAAGACAGCATTTTAGTTAATAGCTGATATTCATTTATATTCAGTAACTTAAATTTGTTTGTTTGTTTATGTTTAGCTAATAATTAATCATGTTTTGTTGATATTTAGTTTAGGTATTATATAATAAATTGTATTTAGCTATCACACATATATTTCTACCATATTATTGTTAATGATGAAATCCTTTAGCTCTTAGCAATACTCAAACTAGGGACGAATATTTAATTAAAAACAAATACCTATATTTCGTTAGTACAAAAAACTACCCTAATTTTGCCAAGATAAGTAGATGGATCTCAACATAGTTTCAATATTCGATAAATATAGTTTAATAGTTTTTATAAATATTTCAATATTTAACAATATTTATGGTGTTGATCTTACTTAGGAGCGTCAAAGATGATGTTTTAAAGAAGTGTGCTATTTTAAAAATTACGAACGATTTAAATATATATGCGCCTGAAAGGGTTGCTTTTCCCCATTTTATTTATAGAAGAAATACTAAGGTCTGTTCAAGGGCAAATAAGTGCCCTTACAATCAACCACAGCCTTTCTCTGCGACGAAATTTTAATTTTCAGAGTTTTTACTTGCTTTAAACGAATTTGTCAATCGTCTCACTTTTGCCATTTTATTCGTGGATTTATCCGAATATATTGTGCTAAAAAAAGAGCATCCCCCCTTGGTTGTATTGAAAGGGGGGTGCTACCTGGTTTGTTACCCCCCCTGTATGCAACTTTTTCATGAATCACTTTTTTAAGCTCGGATAAATCCAAGTCAAACCTGATATAAAATGAAACAGCACCCATGACATGGGGAGACGATTGACAGATTCGTTTAAAAAGAACCAAAACTGGGAAAATTAAGATATTACAACAAGGGTGGATTGGGGTTACTCAACTCTTAAATTAGTCATTAAAAAAAGAGTAAAAAACATGTTTTTCGTACAAAACTAAACAACATTTCTCCGACGTATAAGTTGGTCTTAAAAATACTCTAACTCCATGAGTAGAAAGGGGGGTGCCAGTCCGAACAGTACAACGTGGTTTATGGTTTTTCTCACTGAGAATGAAAAAACAGAATTTTTCTCACTTGAAAAAACAAGAATTTTCTCACTTTTATGGTTGTTTTTTGGACGGTTATGAGTGTTGGTCAATTTATTTGATGTTTTTCATGGATGTCAACATCAATTTATGTCTGTTTTATGGTTTTTGTCAGTGATAATGGATAAACAGTATTTTTCTCACTTTGATGGATGTTTTCTGGATTATTGAGTCTAACGGGGACCGGAGGCAATGACCTCTTCTTTCAAGATCAATTGATTGTTGTTGTTGTTGTTGTAAGTGCATGCTCGAGGCGAATGTTATGATCCAGAAATAGGAAACAGTATTTGTTGTTGTTGTTGTTTTGGCCAAGTGCATGCTAGAGTCGAATGTTATGATCCTGATATAGGAAACAGTTAGATCACGTGTTTCCTTCTCAGCCAATCAGCGAGTTATGGTTTTCCCTGTTACATAACAATTCCCCCTTGAGATTTCGTATGTAACGGACATGCATTGTGATTAAATTATCAGAAAGTAAAGTAACCATACAATGGATAGACCACTAAATATTATTGATGAGCTTGAAGCCTTGGCAACCACAATTAGCAATGTTAGTACATTTTTAATTTTTATTTTCAAAATAAAATTATTTTCCTTGGTCACCCTCCAGTCTCTCTAAGTCCCCCTTCCCCCACAATACAAAACACCTCCATTCTATCTTTATACTCGTTAGAAAACATAAAATATGTTCTTTTTACCCTCAAAACCTAACCCCTCCCCCACTGTTTTTACAACGGTAATATTCGCAATAGAAATAATTCTTTTTTCGTTAAATTTATACAATTTTAAGCATTCTATATCCTAGCTAAAAGCGACCACTGATTTCCGTCAATTCTTAAGGCATTATGCCGCTCTGTTTTGACATAATGCTCTCCGCGAGGTTAAAATTAGCTGTCACCCTTTTTAAAGCACTTCCTGTAAAAGGTTTCAGACACACATCCATATGGATTGTTCCTCCCGTCAAATTAAAACGGTTTTTCAGACAATTGCAATTTATTAAGCGCAGGCCTATGCAATCTCTATTTGAAGAAGTGAATCGAGTTATTTTCAAATTAAGGTCTAACAATATTTAACTTTGATATGCAAGGCTAGAAAGAAAAGTCTTTAGGAGTTGCATGAAGCTTATATTATGCGTAAATTGAATAGAACTTTAACCTATGTTTGCAAAATTTAGGCATATAGGCTGCTGGGTTAACGATCTTTTTTTTATCTAATTTAAAGCCTATAGACTGGAACATTTAATTTTTTTCTAAATGATAAAAATAGAAACATTGAATTCTATCCTAAGGCTATAGACTACTGATTGTCATGATTTTTTTCACAAGTTGTGTAATAAAAACGTTTGATTTCTGAGTTTAGTATGTTTTTACTTTTTGCTTTACTTAAAATGCTGGCGTAGGGGGGCTTTCTTAGTGATAAATGCTTTTCTAGACAAAATTATGTGGATGAGGGTACTAATTTTCTTTCTGTAAAAAAGGGGGAAATTATTTTTGATACTAACTTTTTTCTCTTCTTTAAGGCAAATTGTGAAGAATGCCCGCCGCCACCCAGTAAGAGAGCAAGGAGTAATAATGCGGGCCCTGCGAAGGCGACAATTGTCCAATATGATCGCTGGCCGAAGCATCCTAAACATGTGTTACCTGACCAAGCCGCAGCCCAATCTGCGCAGGATTGTGACATCGAGTGTCCATCCACTAGCAGAAAATTCAAATGTGAATGTGCAGCTTCCTACACGATGGCGAGTCCCACTCCTTGTAAAGTCGATGCCCCACCAACACAAGGTCCGCCGATGGTACAGCAAGCTTCACCTGGGCCTTCGGGCACCCAAGTGCAGCCAGGATTTGCAAATGTGAGCATTTTTACCTCTAGCTATAGAAATATATATCTATTTCTTCCAATGTCTTTTTCGTCTTTTCTTTTCACTATTTTTCAACACTGTGAAAAAGTGTATCTCAGGGGTATTAAAATATTAACCCCTCGCCCCCAACCATTGTTTTAAATTTCTCTGCTCCTCCCTCCCTCAGAGATATCTAAATATAATGTAATTTTTTGTTTTTGCTTGTCAAACCGCTCTTTTTCTAATCTTTGCTATTTTCTCTGTTCCCCCAGTGAGCATTTTTACCTATAGCTATAGAAATATATATTTATTTCTTCCAATGTCTTTTTAGTCTTTTATTTTAACTATTTTTCAACACTGTGTAAAAGTGTATCTCAGGGATATTAAAATATTAACCCCTCGCCCCCAACCATTGTTTTAAATTTCTCTGCTCCTCCCTCACTCAGAGATATCTAAATATAATATATTTTTTTGTTTTTGCTTATCAAACCGCTCTTTTTCTAATCTTTGCTATTTTCTCTGTTCCCTCACTGTTGCTATCTCTTCGATATCTCATAATAATATTTTTAGGTAATTTCTAGTTTACTGCTATATCTCTCCACTATGAAATTCAAAATGCTATTTTTCACAATTGAATATTATAGTTTTATGGAGAAGGACAGAGATTATCCCATTTATCTCATTGCACATATGGATTCTAATTTGCGTAATATTTTTGACAGCTTACAATTTGCCAAGATTTTAAGGGAGTTAACGGTATCCCATTTAATTGTAGTGTTTTCCTGAGAATACGCATGGAACAGAACATACGTGGCTTACAATAATTAAGCCAATGAGTCCTAGACATCCCAGTGTAGGGAATTAGAGAGAGAGAGAAACGACTTATGGTCTAAAAATATTTTTTTTTACATTATGTAAACAGCTGGGAGCCGCGGTTGCGTTCGGGAAGCGCCGGTGGGCCCGAGAAGCGCCGGGGGAAGCACCGGGGGAAGCGCTGCGATGGCCGGCTCGGAGGGGGAGCATTAAATATTGGAAATTGGGGGTGGAGTTGTTTGAACAAAATCAAATTGTCAATTCTATGTTAAGCGACGTTTTAGATTGTAAATATCTTATGTTAAGTTGGAAATTGGAACTTTCAGTTGAATTAACCAAATGCTACTATGTGCATACTGCTACTACTACTATGCGCGTTTTAAATAACACGTAAATAATAATCCAAATTTTAAAAACAGTAGGGGTGATTTGAACACTTTGAAAATAAGCTATTTTTCATTTATAGATTGGAGCATTGGTACCATATTCCTTGTCACCGTCATCATCAGTTGAAGGAGAGGAGGCACACATTGAGTCCCCCAACAATTTAACATGGGACGATAACATTTTCCCTGATAGTCAAATACCGTTTAATATTGATGAGTTTTTAAATGATTTTCTTTTTAATGTAGATAATAGCACAGTTGAGCAGGGAGACTTGAGTCAAAATACACTACAGCTTTTGGAGGATTTTGCAAACGAATTAACTGGGAACCCTCCTCCTCCAGCCTCCGATACCCTAACGAATCCATTTTAAACAATTGAAGTAGAGCATTCGCATACCCCAAATATTGTTGAACAATGTAGGGGAGGGAGTGTTGATAATATACAAGAGGGGGAGGGGGGTAATGTCCAATTCACGACCTTTCCTGACTTTCAGCTGTCCAACACAATTTTAAATGCAATAGTTGTCTACACTGCGACTTTTGGGGACCCGTTTAATTCACTTATGGGGGGATTATTTGTGTTTGATCCCGTAGAAATTGTGCATGACTATGTAGATAAAATTCGTGCACTGCTGTAGAACCAAATTCAATTATGGGGGAGGGATTCAATTAAGGTTTCAATTGTTTTAAAGGTGTTTTATTTAAATGAGGGGAAAAGTGAAGTTAAACCACCACTATATACATTCCGAGTTGCGCGTTATTTATCCGAGTTTAGAAAATTTTGAGGGTGTTTTTTTGGAATTGGATAGGTCATATTATAGCGCATCTTGAGAACTTTAACGAAAACGGTAGTGGGTCTGTAGTTTTATTTATTGAAAATTTAAGCGTTAATATCTGTAAATTTAAGAAAGATTTTATTTTAAGAGGTAGGAGTGGACCAAGGGCAATTGTTTTAAAATACAATTCTGATCTAGAAGGTTGTCAAGGTGTCCAGCGGATATGTTTTGAAACAGGTCAAAAATGTTTCAAGTATGCTTTCCTCATATCAGCATTCGAGCCTCTAGCACGTGACGCTACCAAGACGAATTTAGACGATTGGGCTGTACATGGGAAGGACGGGTCCAATTTTCCCATTGAAAATTTCTCTTGTTTAGAAGGAAAATATCCAGTGACGCTAAGATCTATTGATATTTTTGAAAGGGCTAATGCCCATTTAAATATCGGCGTTACTGTGGTTCAGTATGAAACTGAATTTGAAGATGGGGTTCGTTTAAAAAAGAAGAGGGTGGTTTTCCCTGTAAGAGGCCCGTCAATTGAATTAGTCAAACACTGGGTTTGGTTGTTGTATACACCACCTTCTAGTTCAATTGGCCATTTTAACCCTATAACAGACATCAGTAGAGTTCTAGGGGGTGGTAGGGATCTAGGGGTACGTTTCTACTGTCCAACATGTCTGTCACAATTCCGTAGTGATATAAAACTACGGGATCATATGAAGCATTGTAGTCGGCATGGCTATCAAACAGTGGAAACGGTTTGAGAGGATTGGGCCATTTTAAGTTTTAAAAATTTCCAAAACACCCTCCTCCAGTGCAACAAAATATCTTTGGATTGTGAAGCTAAGCTGGTGGAGGTGAATGATCCACGATTTCCAAACCGAGTCAAAGAACATCAAGCTATTGCAGTGTCCTATGCCCATGCCCAAAGAGACAGTTCTAACACCACGCGGTTTTTAGAAATAGTAGAAACATTGGATGAGGGGGAGTGTATGGTCAAGGCATTTACTAAACTAATTGGCACAGCTAATGGTGCTATTTCTCGTTTGAGAAATACCCATTACCCAATGGTTTTGTCTGCAGAGGATCGTCTCGCGATTAAAAATCAAAAAATATGTTGGGTTTGTAAGGGGGAGTTTGTAGAGGGTGATAAGGGGACTAAAGGGAAAAGAGGTGGTGGGAGGAGGAAAGCCAGAGATCATATTCACTTGTGGCAGGAAATATCCTCTGGTTGTAGTAATTTTAGAGGGGTTGCGCACCAATCGTGTAACTTAAATGTTAGCCAACAGTTTTTTATTCCTGTTTTTATCCACAACTCAAATTACGATTTAAAATTTATTTTACCGGCACTGGCACGTATGCACAGGGAGGGAGGGGGAGTAGACAATCCATGGGTAAATATTTCATTTACCTATAACATTATTCCCAAATCGGCCGAGAAGTTGTTGCTTCTCGAGCTGAAATGGCAGGCAGTGGATAATGGGCATACGTGTTGGAATAAAATCAGGTTTTTAGATTCTTTTAGTTTTTTTCACAAGGCATTGAGTCAATTGATTCAAGTGCAGAAAAGCGACAATTTTGATAGCTTTCTCTTGCTTAAACAGCACTTTCCAGACAGTGATATGTATGACCTTTGGACCTGCAAAGGTGTATACGCATACGACTATTACTGTTCTGGCGCTCGCTTAAGCGAGGTGAAACTACCTCCAATTGAATCTTTTTACAATTCACTGACCAGCAGTGAATGCACAGCCGAGGAATATGAGTTTGCCAAGAAGGTGTGGTCTAAGGGGAATTGTAAAAATGGGTGGGGTTATTGTAGACTGTACTTGGCCAGTGACGTTTTAACTCTGTTGGATATAGTCTGTAAGAACACAGACCAAATCTATTCCGAGTTCGGGTTAGATATAGAATACTATTTTTCCACACCCCATTTGGTGATGGATTTGATTTTAAAAAATAGTAGGGAGGAAATAGGCCTAATTACAGATGTAGATCAACACCTTTTTATAGAGTATTCAAAGAGGGGTGGGTATGTTTTTCATGGGGACCGCGTCTTGTCAACCGATCTGAACGGACAAAACAGCAGCGGTGCAAAGTCAAATGCAGTGTTCTTGGACATGAACTCATTTTACCATTTAGCAATATTCCATTACTGTTTGCCGCCTGGTAACTATCAATGACTTGAGAATCTTTGTGATTTCCCCGAAAATACCACCGTCGTGGACAATGGGTCACATGGATGGCTCTTTTAAATTGACGGGCATATTCCTCTGGCGCTTCACGACTCCGTCAAAGATTTTGTTTTTCCCTGTATCAATCGACCCGTGATTAGGGACTCATTGAGCCCCTACAATCGATCATTGGTTGAGGATATGGGGATGCACTGGACTCCCTCAAAGCAAAAACTGATTGCTGATTTGGACCCTAAGGAGAATATCGTTGTTCACCATGTGCTTTTGCACTGGATGGTGAACAATGGCTTCAAAATCACCAAAATACATAAGGTCTTACAGTTCAATCAGCTACCATATTTAAAGACGTTTATCGACACCTTTGTCGATAAACGCTCTAGGCCAAACTCCAAGGTTGAGAAGGAAATGTACAAACTTATTCTAAATTCAGCGTTTGGCAAAATTTGTGAAGGCGTACGTAACAGATCTCGCTGTGACTGACACTCTAGAGTGTGCATGAATTATTGCCGACCCCAATTTTACATCTTTCACGAGCATAGAGGCTGGCATGGTTCTTCTACACAGGAGAAAGCGAAATGTGGTACTGAACAAGAATATAGCGGGTGGCAGTTAAGTACTGGAAATTACCAAAAAGCTCACGTTGTCGTTTTTTTACAATGTGTGCAAGGTGCAATGGCCACGGGAGGGTGAGGTTCAAGTTTACTATAGGGATACAGATTATATGCTGTTAAAGGTAAATGGGACCGAAGATTTATTGGGTGATCTAGAAAAGGGGGAACACATCGAGCTCGCGGATGGATTTCACCAACTGGAATCCATCACTCTACCTCGAGTTGGTGAAATGTCAAACCCCCGACCAACTATTAATGTTAAAATCAAAGACGGGGAATGATTTAATATCCAGGGGGGTTCTCCCGTGCCCCATATTTTAGTGCGTTGAAAATTATAATAGGGTTGACAAGAAGGCGCGTAAAGGGGTGGCTTCACACTTTGTAAGGATTAATTTTAACATGAGTATTTGTAGCGACGGTGTATAAAGAAGCATAGTACCAAGAGCAAAGGTGCTTGTAAGTCACTCTCTACAGTATAGAAATGATACTGTGAGAGTGGAAAAAAATGCAATGTCATGTATATCGGACAAAGTCTATGTGCTTGAGAATGGTGTGAGTGTCCTACCTCATGGCCACCACCGTATTTCAGACCGAGTTGAATGCATAGACTATCGCAATCAACTTGGCCTTGATAAATTAACATAACCTGACTAACCCAACCACAAACCACCACCATCACCAACCCGTTCATTATATAACTAACCACCACCAACCCGTTCATAAATTAACTAACCCAATCTCAACTAACCCAACCACTAACCTGTAGCAGCAGCAGTAACGACAACTATTGTGTACAATCCATTTTCCACCGCGGCCCGGGGGGGCCTTCCCGTGGCCGGCCCCGGGGAGGAGGCCCTTCCCGTGGCCGCTCCCGGGGGGTGGGGGGGGGGGGTCCCGCCCGCGGCCGGCCGGCCTTTGGGCCCGCGGCCCTGGGGGGGACCCCACTTTTAAATTCATAATGTTCAACTGTACTATCCAGAATTTTCAAGTGTGCTTTTTTTTCAAGTGTTGTTGTTGTTGTATACAAAAGTGTGTGTTTGCTACATAAAGTGTTGTTGTTGTACCGAAAAGTGTTTTTAAGACAATAAGTGTTGTACAAAAAAGTGTTATTGCTGCTGATGGACAAAAAGTGTTTTTATTTATGGTGTATATAAAGTGTCATTTTTATCGCTGTCAATTGTTGAACAAATAGACGTTTTTATGTTGCCGAAATAAATGCTGCCATGAAACATTGTTTTTTTTGTTGTTCTTGTTAAACTACTAAATATATCTATGGTGAAGCTATTGCTACTACTACTTTTTCACCAAACTTGTATGATTTACAGTAAGTTATAGTCTGACTTTTTTCAACAGCAGCAGCAGCATGTATCAATTTAAAACATCCTTCGGATTTCTTCTGTATGGTCCCTCAATGTCTGGGAAAACAACACTTTTAGCTAAAATAATTCAAAATTGCGATAAAATGTTTTTGGAAAAACCGAAAAAAATCTACTATTTCTATAGTATTTGGCAGGAGTCCTATGATTAAATAAAAGCTATTGCCACAACCACACCAATACAATTCATACGGGGACTCGATATTTTCAATAGTATTGAATAGAACTCATGGCTGATTATTGATGATTTGGCTGAATCCATTGAACAGTTCTCACAGGAAATGCTACAACTGTTCACCGTTCGCTCCTATCATGAACACATTTCCATAATCCTAGTTCTACACAATCTGTTTCATCAAAGCAAATGTATGCAAACCCTTGCTTTGAATTGCACTATCTATATTATCCATCGAGTTGTTCGTGATTCTAGCTCACTCATAACTATCAATAAACAGAAATACCCCAGCGCCCCTAAATTTCTGTTGTCAGCGTACACTCAGGCTACTAATAAACCCTACGGTTACATATTGCTGGTTCTTAATCAGAGCACACCCGAGGACCTATGTGTAGTCACCGACATTTTCGACAATGAAATTACAGTATATCTTCTGGTGAACAGTAGAAAAGACTATTAGTTGGCTTTATGACACTGAAGAAGCTACACGAACAACGGCATTTATTTTCCGTTTTAAGCACTTCAAAACCCTTGCTTAGAAAGGCCATACTCAAACATGGTGTTGACAATGATTTCATTAATCTAATATCTGAACTTTGTTTAAATTTAACTGAGGGCAATGTTAATATCTTCCGGTGAACAGTAGAAAAGACTATTAGTTGACGTTATGACACTGAAGAAACTGCACGAACAACGGCATTTATTTTCCGTTTTAAGCACTTCAAAACCCTTGCTTAGGAAGGCCATACTTAAACATGGTGTTGACAATGATTTCATTAATCTAATATCTGAACTTTGTTTAAATTTAACCGAGGGCAATGTTCAAAAGCCAGAAGGTGTTAGACAACAGACAAAGAAACATTGTTCCACTGTACGTGCCTTGGCTTGTAAGAAAAAGGGAAAATTTTTTAAAAGAAAATGTCTCCTTCAAGCGGGTGGTAGCTTTTTCACACTTTTACTGCCAATAATTGCAGGACTTGTAAACAGTTTTCTCTAGAGAGAGAATGGCTAAACCCTATAAATTGATACCATTTGAACTTGTCCTCTCGCCCGTCGAACATTTTGAAGACAATCTAAGCAAATTCATTAATGATGAGAATATTGCCGATGATAAAAACTGCTTTTACTTCAAGATGCATTGCGACGTGTGGACAAACATAAACCTTATCGTGAGAGACCCACCACTGTCACCGATCCTTCTAAACGGGAAACATCTCCTCAAGATTCTGCAGCAGCATCAAAGGAGAAAGAATTGAATTCAATTGTATTGAAAATTTAAAACCTATTGCCACTCACCTATCGTGAACAGAGTAAAAGAGTATTATCATATCTCATGTTGGAAACTGGTGAACAAGTTCAAGTCGACAGCACAGGGAAACGAATTATAATTCAGGGAAAAAGTTATAATCTAGTTGATTTAATTTGTGATATGGTGAACGAATCGTAAAGGACTTTTATCCTTTGACAATAATCTATACACCTTTCTAAGTGTATCAAACTTCCCCAAAAGTCTTATTGGCAATAAGCAAATTCTAAAGAAACTAAGAGAATATAGTCCTCCAACAACACCAACACCAACACCACCATTTAAAAAAGAAGAAGATTCAATATTTGAAAATACTAGCAGCAGCAGCAGCACTGATTTTATAACACCAGTGGCTTCTAGTTGAAAGCGAAGACGAATTGATTCACCCTCCAGTGTGCAAAAGGGGAGTGGACATTACACTACGTGTTTGCGTTCAAAATGGATGAAGTTCTGAAAGGTGTCTATGAAAATATCGGTGAAGCGAGAAGTCTAAATTCCCCCAAAACGCTTTTTAAGGTTGTTTACGGTAGCACATTGAAAAAAGAAAAAAATTATCTAGAGAACGAACCAAGTTATAAACTGCATCGGAATCACAGGCTTCGCGGCAAACAATATCGACAAACTAAAGCCTTTTTCCCTCTGCATATAATGCAAATGGATATTTTAACTTTAGACGCAGTTCAACAGCGTCACAATGCACCCTAAAAATATATTCTGGTGGCAATCATTGTCTTTTGTCGCTATGCCTATGCCATTCCACTGCGATCAAAAAGAGGTGTTGAAGTTGCTCGGGCCATTGAAAGTATTCTTGAACAGGATTCGCTTAGAAAAATTTAATCGGATCGTGGCAGTGAATTTGTTAATCCCCATGTGCAAAAGGTTCATTTCAAATATAATACAACACTTTATCATAGTCACAGTCCGATAAAGGCTGCATTGGCCGAACGATTAATAAGAACAATTCGTCTATTAATTTCAAGATATTGTACCCTGAAAAATACACCGGCTTTTATTCATGATTTAGATAACATCATGCGAATATACAACCATCGACCACATCGATCTCTGTCCAACTCAAGCCCTCGTGATATTCACTACAATGAAAATACATTTGATGCTTTTCTAAATCAGTACTCTAATGGTGAAAAAGAAAAAAAAATGTGAAGAAGAAACTCAATGTTGGTGATACTGTTCGAATTAATAGAACCACCAATATTTTTGAAAAGGGGAATTATTTATGGAGCACCGAACTTTTTAAAGTGTCCAAAATTCTGGAAACCGAGCCCACGACATATCGACTGCGAGACACCAAAGATGATGAGATTATGCGGTTTTTATGAATATGAAATTCAAAAAGTTAGAAACACTAGTGAAATGTATCAAATTGAAAAGATATTAAAGAGTCGTACTCATAGGGGCAAGAGACAGTTGGTTGTTCGCTGGCTAGGATACAACTCAGATTTTGATTCTTGGGTCAGTGCTGAAGACATTAACAATACCCAATGATTTCTATGTGACTTTCATGTCCAATGTTTCCGATCCTCTCTACAATGACTTGAATAGAACAAGTGATTTTTGGACAAAACTTTCCCCCACCATCAAATTTGACGGAAACTATGAAGTGACTCTTGTCGACTGTATTCTCAAAAATACCTACGACATCCTGAGAAAAGATGGTAAATATGAAATAAAAATTAGACCCTATGATTGGCCGCCACCATCCTCAAGTGATCAAGAACAAATTCAAAAAATCAATTGGATGGATTATCCATATATTGAATTACCCTACGAGGAACTCACCTGTATGAACGATTTATATCGTTATATTAATAAAAGAATTTTCGCTCGTAAAACGGGAGTTTTCCATTTCAACTATTCGAATGAAGAGGGTAAGATCTATATTAGTTCACCTATTGCCAGCGAAAAGGTTATTCTCAATGATAATCTAAAGGATGTTCTTGGCTTTAAGCTCAATATAATCGATGGTAGAAGTGACGGAAACACTAATTTCATTTTTGCCGACTATCTACGTGCATTCTCCACAGACACTTTTATATTTTTCTACGCTTCATTTGTGGAAACATCTCCGGTTGGTAATTCAAATGTTCCCATCCTACAAGTTCTTTAACTAAAAACCAATCAAGAGCATATTCACCACTACAATATAAAGCATCTTCAGTATATTCCCGTAAACACGTTCTAATTGGAACTCTTTCACTTAACATTAAGAACTGATGTGGGGATCCAATAGCGTTTTTAAAGGGATTGTCTTTAATTACATTCCATTTTCGACCCATCGTTCAACAACATGATATCTAATAAAAAAGTGGTATTCACTTGTCCTGATATTGACTGCTATGTTATTATTCTTGGCCCAAGACAACAGGGCAATGGAATGGACTATTACAAAGCTCGCTCGTCAATGTCTGGCTATGGTCTTGGCAGTTGGTTTGCTAAGCTGTTTCGCTCTTCACTACCTCTGGCTAGAAAATATCTTGTACCGACTGCAACAGCTTTTGCATCCTCTACACTATACGATTGGGGCTCTGGAAAGGATTTTTAAAAAAGTGCTACAGAAAATCTTAGATCCAGTGCGCGAACCTTTGGCGAGAGATTAAAACAGAATGGTAAAGGCTTAAAAAGGTCGAGAAACAATGCACCACTCATCAGTCTCCAATCAGGTCGGAAACGAAAGACATCATCCCTCTTGTCAAAGAAAAGAAGGAAAAAGCCGACACGTAGTGTAAACAGAAGAAGAAGCCCCAGGAAGAGAATTGTTAGATCGAAACTAGATTTCTTCTCCTAAGTTGTCCTACCTATCGCATAAGGATTCTCAACCTTCAATCACCGCCTCATTGAATCTATTCAATGGAGAAAACGCTGATGTGAGTGTCAAGCATGGATACTATGAACAATTTTATCCACAACAACCCCTCTCCGATAATATCCACTTTCAAATTTAGTCCAATGAAGACTACTTTATGGACATGTCTTCAACATTTATAGATTTAAAAATGAAAGTTCGGAAATTCGACAGTGCAATGCCAATTCGGGCCAATGGAATATCCTATGAAAATTGTATATTACATAATCTATTTCGTCAAATTAGTGTCTACATCAATGGCACGCTGGTGAGCACAAGCAACAATCTCTCAAATTATACAAGCTATATGCAAGTCATGCTGATGACACCAAAGTCGTACAAGGAATTGAGAGGCGCCTCCAATGTATATGAATATATTACTAATACTGATAGTACAGATGCAATTAAAAATACTACAACTAGCGAATTACACCTAGTTGGAAAAATATATCATGAAATATTTAATATACCCCAATGGCTGCAACCCAATTTTAAAGTGGATATAAAACTGACGCTTGCACCCTACAATTTCATATTGAGAAAAGAACTTGCTGCCAATCCTGATGTAAGTCTCTCCCTCACCTCGGCACTACTTCATGTACGCAAACAACAGGTTATGAGTTCTGTTGCTTTGGCAGTGGAAGAACTGAGAGCCAATGGAAATAATATTAAACTACTTGTTCCTCATACAATCACCAATCAACGTCATATTGCCATTGGCTTACGCACCTTCACCGATTAATCCTTTATCAATGATGAAATTCCGACAAAACTCGCATTGGCATTTGTAAAAAGCGCCAGTGAAAAAGGATCGTGGACTAAATGCCGGCATACATTTGAGATGTTTGAACTTTCATCTCTTGTGTGCAAAGTAAACGGCATCCCACTCTACAATCTATCTTTTGATAAATCCTATAGAACATTGTATGAGTTGACCATGCAAACCCTAGATCATGACTCTCAACTATTTGAAAATAGTATAGCCGAAGATATGTTTGCTAAGACACATGGTATCATTGTACTAGATTTGTCTGGCACACAGGATATGAGTATATTACGTACGGGGAGTGTGCGTTTAGAGTGTACATTTGCCGATCCAGTAGCTGAGAGCATTGCACTAATCTCACTAAATCAATATGAAACCTATTGGGAAATCACTCCCGGAGGCAGTGTTCTATTAGAATCGGCACCATGAACACCAGTCAAATAATCAATGTATTTAATATGGACCTCTACATGTCCCAGTACAAATCCTATTGTCTACCCTCGGACTTTCTTGGACAAATTCAAATTGTCAACAATACCTTGATTATTGTTAATAGCAGTCCGTCGACTGTGCTGACGGGTCATTGGCTGTGCATCTTTCAAACAATGAAGACGATTGAATTTTTGATCCTCTTGGTCTACCCTATACATTTTACACACCCCACATCAGCAACTATATTGAGAGCAGTGGGAAAACTATTATTCAAAATCGAAATAGGGTGCAGGATCTAACGACTATAAGCTGTGGCTTCCATGCACTACTATATTTTGTGTTCCGATGTCGCGGCTATACTTACAAGCAGTTTTTCCACATTTATAGTGACAATCCACGTCTGAACGACTTTCTAGTGGAAAATATCCTCTCAGACCTATACAGTATTGATTTCAGTGCCCTACGAGTAAAGTGCTTAAAAAATGTTTGTGAATTTGTTTATTAATAAAATGCATATATATACAACAATGTCTTTAAATCTTCACTTTAGATTTCTTCTTCGATGTATACGCAACTGTCATGAACAACTAATGCCAGTAAATCATTTGGATTCACTGTATATTGATCTTGATTGACTGCAAAGTCAGGGTCACATTTTCTACAGTACAATGTAACTTCACTCTTGTCATATCTCTTTGTATAATCAATGATACTATTTGCATTCATATTATGAAATTCGCAAGTTTCAATCTGTCTATTTGAGGCAATATCACATACAGTGTTTTCAAATGGTGAATCACATTCGGTAACTGCCAAATAAAAAGCACTTGGTTTATAGTCATAGTAGGCAGTGTCGTCACAACGATGACGTAGAAACCAAATTGTCTTGTTACCCCAACAGTTGAATCGTAGACCAGATTCCTCTTCCAAGAAAAAAACTAAAATCACGTTTGGGATTCTTTCCAATCATAGCGGGGTAAGTATTCTCCCACTGATCACATTTATCATAGTGACAATTTGAGCACAGGTGCCCTCTAGGGTGAGAGTCACACACCTCCTCAAGACATGAATTACATCCTTTAATTTGTACTGCATAGCCTCTATGTAATTTACAAGGATTACATAATTTACACTTTTCACTATGGTCATCAATAATTGTACAATTCTCACATTGAGTCCAACTGCCAAGAGTGTACATGCACAATGGACATGTATAGAACATTTTTTGGTTTTCCAATGTCACTTGACTCTCTCACAGCTAAAACGAAACTGATCGTCCCTGCCGAAGATAAATTCAGGATGGAGGACGGTGGAGAGGAGTAGCTCTGTGTCATTACCTCTTTTGAGTTGTGGGGGAGCCATCTACATTGAATTCATTGGAAATGTTTTCAAAAGTATAATCACAATAAGATCCGGCCTTGTTCCAATTAATATATCAATAAATTGAATATGAGCACTTGAGTCACATTTTAAAAGTTTCATACAATAGTACAATGGGGGAAAATCACTCCTCATTATATTGTCAAGTGTTCCCTGACGAGAGAATATCCTGCGTTGAAGAGATAACTCGAGAAAATCGTCATCCAAAATCAAATGTTTTTCCATAAACACTAGAATTTGATCTAATTCTATCTTTCTCAAATTTATTCATTTTTCAATCCTTTCACTCTGACTGCTGACTCTAGACTGACCTTGATTCGTTAGCCCTGCCCCGAAAAGAAAGGGAACATTTTCGATTTCAAACCATTTTATTGAATAATTACAACAACAACAATAATACTAAGCATGTACAATTAGCGATACAGTTTATTGTCTTCGATATGTTTCACTAATGCACTTAAAGCACATTGGAAGTCGATTCACTTGTGCTATATCAACTTGTGCAGCGAAATATAAGTGATCCTCCATTTTAAATTTTTACAAGAAAATCATAGGTCTTGCACTTTCATCATCCCATTCCAGGCAAAGCTTTGATCCTTCTGTGATATCCATTACAGTGTTAGATGATCTTTTATTATTGCCATCAACTTCTAATTGGGTAAACATTCCACTCATCATCAGCACAAATATATATATCCAAATGAGTAAAGTCAAACTCTTCTCACTCCTTTAAATTCTAATCACAGACAAATAAAAACTATAGCGAAAATCCTTTCCTCATATACCCTCCGCCGCTAATATGTAAACCGACTCGCTGATTGGCTGAGAAGGAAACACGTGATCATGTTTCCTAATTCATGGATCATAACATTCGTAAGAAGAGGTCATTGACTTCGGTCCCCGTTAGACTCAGTAATCCAGAAAACATCCATCAAAGTGAGAAAAATACTGTTTATCCATTCTCACTGACAAAAACCATAAAACAGACATAAATTGATGTTGACATCCATGAAAAACATCAAATAAATTGACCAACACTCATAACCGTCCAAAAAACAACCATAAAACTGAGAAATTCCTGTTTTTCAAGTGAGAAAAATTCTGTTTTTTCATTCTCAATGAGAAAAACCATAAACCACGTTGTACTGTTCGGACTGGCACCCCCTTTCTACTTCCATGAGAGGTAAGCCTCTTTATCTTCGTTTTCTTTGTAACCACCCCCTCTCCTATAAAGTTCATGATTCAGTCATGCATCATCTAAATTCCAACCAGCACTTTCAATTTGTTTAATTTATTTGTAAGATACTAAATTTAAATATATCCTACTCAAGGTCTAGTCAGTATTTTTGCTCCCTTTTGAATTCTGTCACAGATTAAAATTAACTTTCGCTGAATTTTGTTGATTTTCTTTCGTATTGCTGCACTGTAACTAGCTGCTCTAGTCAAATTTTAGTTAAAAGTCTTAAAATAATTACATTTTAATTAATATTATGAGTCAGAAGTACGAAATTTATTGTTTTAGTCATTTTATTATTCTCTGAAAAGTAACCAAGTCACTTTCTCAGTCATAGTCACTTTTGTAGACAAACTATATCTCATGTAAACGTTTATATCGCTATTTTTTGTCCATCAGTGATACTCTTCATAACTAAAACTGTATTAGTCAATAAAACAAACAGTTAAGAAATTTAAAAAAGAAGATCAAATTGCTAATTTTGATTCTAATATGCGAGTAATTTGGTTTAGTATGTATAAAACAAAGATCGCAGAAAAAAATTAATAGATTATTTTAATTTGAATATATATATTATTTAATAAAATTGCTAAAAGTAGATTAATCAATTTGGCATCTAAACGACTCAATCAACCAATTAACTGCTTTTTTAGTGTACAAAATCCTGCGGTGGTGGTACGCAAACTAGTTCATTTTCATGTCATGATGAAAGAGGCAAAAAAATTAAGGATTTCTACTGTAATGAGACCTCTTTGGAGATGACGCGGCATTGCTCCGCCGAAGCGTGCCCGGAATGGAAATTTGGCGAATGGAGTAAGTTTTCTCAAAGTAATATGCAAAAATTTTAAAGCATCGATGCCTGATTATCAAAATGCCTATATTTCCATAAAAAAGAGACATACAAATCTGCAGAAGGAAGGAAAACTGAAGTATTATTTTATTGTTATTTTCTAAGTGTATCAGAACTGAATAAAATCTAATTTTTCATAAAATAAATGCGAATAAAATAATGGCTAAAAGAAAAAAAAATGAATCCAAATTTTCACAAGCTTGTTGAAAGAGCATGGTTACCTGTGCACGCAGTTTCTTAAAATATACCATATTTTTACCTTAATTGTATTTAATTCTATTTTTACCTTAATTCTACAAGATTCTAGTGCTAAGTTTGGGCCATTCTACCTTATTTACACATCCCACCCCACAGTAAGTGGAAATATGAGTCTGTATGAAAATTTAAACACTTAAATACCCATAAAATCGGTGACTACAAAGGTAAGACAAAATCAGCAAATGAACTTATACATAAAAAGAAATGGGAAAAAATATGTATGACCACAATATACTTAAAAGGGTTTTATTCCCCTAATTAATCTAAAATCCACTGGCTAGCTATTTTATCTCAGAATAATCGTAGGAAGTGTAATATCACTGCCTAATAAAGAGCGAAGTGGGCTCTATGCATTATTTTTTTTCACCAAGATCACCAAGACCCTTCGTATGGAATTTCCTAGACGACTGATTCGATTGAGACTTAATGGTTCTAGTACCTTTTTAAAAGTCAAAAGGGATTGGAGGGCAGGCAACCCATCACACTCTTTTTTCTCTCAGAAACTTGCAATAAATATTCTAAGATTGTCATTTTGTTTTGAATAGTTGAAAGGTCCAATAGCTATGCCTCTGGGAATGACAACCTTACTCCTCCCCCCTGCAAAGTACTTTGGGCAAGGGTATTAAGTTGTGTGATTCGAAATAAAGAAACAAAATATAAAGAAATTGTTATTGGGAAAAGGTAGTATGTTACCCAAAAAGTATAAGCATGTATTTGAGAATTGCTTTCGAGGAATGCTGAGTGAAGTACTGAATTAATCAAAAGACACAGCTCGGTAGCGGGCTAGGGTACTAAGTGGGAAATTTCAGGGAATGATGAAAGGATGATCAATTGACCAAAAGGCAATATGTGCATGCTGTTACTACTACTCCTACTACTAAAACTGCTATTAATACCACTAATATAACTACTACTTCTACTGGTTCGTTCTTATCTAGGTTTCACCCATCTTTACAGCCAAGATACCGATGAAAATTACGTAATCCCTATTTATATTTCAGTTAACATGGGCTAGACAAGGGTGGATCCAGGATTTTTTTCGGAGGGGGGGGGTTACTAATTTCTGACTCAGTTTTCGATTAATTTTACTGATTTTTACCTAGGTTTTACTAATTTTCTACTTATTTTCGACTCGCTCAAAAATTTCGGGGGGGGGGGTTAAACTGGTTAACCCCCCCCCCCCCCCTGGATACGGCCTTGGGGCTAGATGTCGTTCTTTATTATATATTTAACTGTAAATACAAACAGGAAAAGGCCTACGGCTTTTTCTTCTTTTAAATAGTGAGAGACGAAGCTCAAACAATCAAGCAGACAACTAAGTCCAATACATGGAATGGTTTGTTATTTCAGTGATCGTCTTTTAATGTAATTGGTGGTTCAAAGCCATCCGGGGTCGATTTTTTTTGGTTTGTAATTTAGCTATCAAAAAAATATGATACCGCCGAAACTTACAAAAATTCAATTTACAGTAACGATCCCTTATGTATGATCTTCTAATGGTCGTTTTTTTAATATAACTTCATTTAATATGGACTATAAATTTCGTCCTTTAATTATCAAATTGTTTTCTTTTAATGTAATAAAAAAATTAAATATCTTTGAAAATATTGCAGTATGAAAAGACATCAAAAATGCAGTTTTTAGAGGAAAAATTTATTCTCTCTTAGAAATAATTTATTTTAGTTACAAGAGATTTTTAACCACATTAATTTCCTTTAAAATGAGCCATTGAACAACGCTCTACGATGTTTCAATGCAAAGCTATCTGTGGAAAACTAGAAAGAAAAAAGAAAAAAAAGAAAAAAGACAAAAATATGCCGTTTAGGTAGAATGTTGCAGTAGCTGCCACTTTTCTTGATTTTCAAGCCAATATATTTCCCTTGCTGTTCAAGCCAAGGGACAGAAAGTTTCTTATACAGGGGTTTCGGACAAGGCGGCTCTAATGGTGTACTTTTTGTTTTGATCTGACTCCTTTCTTAGGAACTATGGGTTTTCATATTTCTTAACATTGGACGTGATCGTCTCTTACTAGGTTGCTAGTTACTGCTCCAACCCGGATACTAAGTTGCTAAATATTGCTGCAACCCGGAAAAAAACTAAGTCTAATTTGTCCCATGGTTTGTTGGCTAGATGTCGTTCGTTACTATAAATTTATTATGAACATTATCAATCTACAAACATGAAAAAGCCTACGGCTTTGACGTTCTCTTAGATTGAAATCCATAAAATTACTTTGGTCGTGTATGGGTTTATGATTTCCACATATCATTTTGTTATTTTCAATGATAACTTTGTTGAAAAGATCTCGAACTTTGTCGGAGTCATTGGCATGATAAATATGCTAAATCACAACCGTGTTATTTTGTTAGCCCTAATTTGATGAATCACTTTTGAGTCCACATGCTCATTGTCTAGGCAGCTAAAAGACTCTGCTAATAAGTTTTCTTTTTGGGTATCTTTTGGCACGGATATATGAATCATGACGTTAACAGCGTCTGAAATATCTATGTGAAGATTGGTTATCCCGACTTCACGTAAAGCTGGGTGGCCATAGGCAACGTACATTTTGGGCCCCATGTCCGATGTGTTAAAAAACGATCATTCTTCCTATTAAGTTAAATCTGACAGCTCTATGGGTAAAATCCCCAGACGGCAAAGCTTCCATGAAGTCTTTGTAACGTCTGGGTGAAAACTCTGTAAAATCGTGTTAATAAGGCCAGTCTTTCAACTTCAGAAAGATAGGTAGACTATTACTATCCTTTAGCCTTTTGGAACACTTCTCCCAGAATTGAGACATACGTTCCATTTGAATTATATCTCCAGTTTTGCAGTTGATGAGAGTGCAATTATTGGAGCCGAGTTCCCTTGATAACGACTGAGGCGTCCATAAATTTCTAATTAAATTCTGATGGATATTAGCAACAACAACCGGATTCTCTTTTGTGTACATTTCTCGAAATAATTCTTGACTCTCTGAATAAAAGTAGAGTTCTGTTCGTAGAAACTCTCCTTCACATTCGATTGAGTAAGGAACTGGAAATTTTAATAGCCTACCACTTCGAAGTCTTAAGGCCTTTTGATCAATCAGAGAAACATCATTGTTCAAGATTGACCATACACACTTTACTACTTCTGGACTGCAACATAACTGGGAAATTCGTAATTGATCTCTCATACAGTGCAGCTATTCTAAAACCTTATCTAATGCATTTCCAGGGATAGCCTGAGTTGGCATAAGACTTTATTTTAAATGAGGCTTATGATTAGAACAGAAAAACCAGCCTCCAGAGTCTCGATCTATTAAGGATTTTCTATCTTCTTTAAGTCTCTGTTGATTGTTTTCTCTGTAGCAGTCAGTACAGACGATAAATTCACATTTGGTGCATGTCCAGTGGAAATCTAATATGGAAGTTTTACAGACATCACGGATTTTCCTTAGTCCATTTGACACAGGTTTCCATGAAATTTGTTGGGCATTTGGATTTTGCTGCCGAATAGCTTCTTTTTCAGCTTGGGCGAAATTGCAAAATTCATCCCCTATTTTGAGACCTAAAATTCAAACATTTGGACTCGGTAGCCACGGGGAAAGAACATCTGGCTTGGGGTCTTTATTTTTATTAAAAAATATTTTATTTTTAATTCTTAAAGTCACTAAATGTAGAAATTTTCTTTAAAATTAGCTATTATACATCTCTTTATGATTTTCCAGTGCAAAGCTAGCTGGCTGAGGAGGAAGAAAAAGTGGAAAGAAAAAAAATAAATGCTGTTTGTGGAGAATATCGTGGTTAAAGTAAATTTTCCTGATTTTCAAACCAATATATTTTCTTTGTTATTAGAGCCAAATTACGGTAAGTTTGCTATATAGAAGTTTTTGACAAGGCAGTTTTAATAATGTACTTCTTGTTTTAATCTGAATATTTTTTCAGGAGTTATGGGTTACTTTAGTTTTTACTATGGAGCTTGATCGTCTCTTACTAGGTTGCTAGCTACCGCTGCAACCCGGATATTTATAAGACAAAATCAGATAAAATTAATTTGCTAATTTGACAAGATATAGGTAACTAAGGATAAGAGTTCGTTCTTTACTATAACAACCAGGACGACCTCAGTTACAACTTGGGTTTTGTTTTATGCTATATCATTAGAAACAGAAAAAAGCCTACGGCTTTTTCTTTTTGAAATAGTGAGAGACGAGCCCCGAGCAATCAAGTAGCTAACTAAGTCCAATGTATTCAGTGGTATGTTATTCCAATGATGGTCTTTTAATGTTATTTTTTTATATTTCTTAGCATTGGACTGATAGTCTCTTACTAGGTTGAAGCTCCTGCTGCAACCCGGATTCACATATATAGTTAGGAGAGGCATCGGGGCCGAGTGGTTCAAGGTGCTGGTGTTAGCCACCAGTCTCTGCGGAGGCGTAAAGTTCTTTGAAATAGCAAGAGACGAGCCTCAAACAATCAAATAGTTAACTAACTCCAATGTATGCAATGGTTTGTTATTCGAAGGATCGTCTTTTAATGTAAATAGTTATGAGAGGCAGCGTGGCCGAGTGGTCAAAAGTGCTGGTGTTAGCCATCAGTCTCTTCGGAGGCGTGGGTTTCAATCTTGCTGCTGGTATACGATTATGACTTTTTATTTCTTAGATTAGATTTTTATTTTTAAGATTAATTCTTAGATTGATCATATTAAAAGTCAATTGCTATCAAAAGGTATTTCGGAAGCTGCTATTGTTGGTGCTGATGGGTCGGTTTGGGCAAAGTCTAGGGAATTATCTGCCACAGCAGCTGAATTGAAAGCGTTTGTATCAAAATATGACTCAGATGAGTTTTCTGAGAACGGTATTATGATGGGAGGAATGAAGTATTTTCACCTTTCAAGGGATCATGGTGTTGTACGAGCAAAAAAGGGAGAAAATGGCTTTCATGCAATGAAGCTGAAGCAATTATATATTATAGCTCTGTATGATGTGATAAACTGCCCAACACATGAAGCTGCAATTACAGTGGAAAATTATGGTAATTATTTATCTAAAAGTGGGTATTGAAAAAGCAATTTAAGCATAAAAATCTGAAAGGAAAATGAAACTGCATGAAACAGTTTGGAATGGAAGTTGTAAGGATTTTAAATTTGAAACCTGGGTTTTGATGGTAGTAATATAGTGAGGGACGATCGCGTCCCCATAAAATTAAAACTACAATCACTTACAACCCTTGCATTGACTGTGGACGGAGCGTCATCCTCAAACCAAATAACAGAAAGTTTACTACACAGGGGGTTCGGACAAGGCGGTTCTAATGGTGTACTGTTTGTTTTGATCTGACTTTTTTTTAGGAGTTATGGGTTTTTATATTTCTTAACATTGGGCAGGATCGTCTCTTACTAGGTTGCTAGCTACCACTGCAACCCGGATAATGTAATTTCTTTGGAGGTGTGGGTTCAAATCTTACCGCTGCTTAGTGGGGACTTTGGATTCTGGAAATATAAATAACCGTGGCGTTTTAAAATTTGTTTTGTTCTTTTTTGTGAAAGCTGGTAAAATAGGCAAAAAGTGTCACCGCATCTATTAAAAGTAATCCCTCTGTTTCTCTCTGCTTGTTCTGTCGATCCTGCTAGTTATGATCAATGGCTTTTTGCTTTGGATAGGAATTTTTTCTTACTGATTCCGAAGATCAATTAATTTTCCAAATAAATAAGATTTTTGTTTTACAGTTTTGCAGGATATTGAAACAATGTGTCTCGATATAACATTTCACTTTTCTCTCCTGCTTGCATGATGAAATCGAGCATATTGATGAAGTGCAGGAGTACCAACTTTGTCTAGATTTTTAGCTGAATAAAGTCCCTAGGAAACTGTATTAAGGGACTAGACTAGAGTATAATATGGGTATTGTGAGCTTCAATTCTTTGGGACACGCCCAGGTTCTGAAATAACCATAGATGTTGATTACAATGCGGATTTAACCCGGAAAATAGGTATTACTAGGTTTCAATAGCTATGACAATATAATAAAAGTGTCCAAGTGACTAAAACAGAAACTAGAATATAGCATAGTTTTTTTGGGTTTCTCTTCTTTGGGTCAATCGATGTTAGAATGTTAAAAAAAAAAAAAAAAAATAATCAATTGAGCCGCACAAATCCCTAAACATATCTTGCAATACGTATTTAATCAAGGAAATAAATGTTATTAGATTCTAACGGGTATAAATATGGTCTAAAGTGTTGAACTCTTGTGAATATTAAAATTCTGCTATTCATTCTTTTACAAAATAAAAAAGAAATGGGAAAAAAGATGTGTGACCACAAAATACTTAAAAGGGTTTTATTCCCCTAATTAATCTAAAATCCACTGGCTAGCTATTTTATCTCAGAATAATCGTAGGAAGTGCAATAACACTGCCTAATAAAGAGCGAAGTGGGCTCTATACATTATTTTTTTCACCAAGATCACCAAGAACCTTCGTATGGAATTTCTTAGACGACTGATTCGATTGAGACTTAATGGTTCTAGTACATTTTTAAAAGTCAAAAGGGATTGGAGGGCCGGCAACCCATCATACTCTTTTTTCTCTCAAAAACTTGCAATAAATATTTCATGATTGTCATTTTGTTCTGAATAGTTGAAAGGTCCAATAGCTATGCCTCTGGGGATGACAACCTTACTCGAAATAAAGAAACAAAATATAAGGAAATTGTTATTGGGAAAAGGTAGTATGTTTGACCCTTGGTAGCTGAACTGCCACTTGATCACTCAATATCTGAAAGTAATAAATTGAACCTTGCTTGCGTAATAACAGTTGTGGATTTTAGCTCGAAAACCTACCAGCCAGTCTATCTCTGTCTCTTTGCTATTATTCCAGTTCTTACGAATTGTCTTGTTGTTTGCTATAGCAAATTAGTTGATGTAGATAGTCATTTGTCCTGGCAATTGCAGTTACAATTAGTTGGGGTCGCAGTTGTAATCAGTCACATTTACAAGTATTTACAGTTGCAAGTAGTCGCAAATTCAAACAGTTCAAAGCAGTCACAGTTTCAAAAAGTCACAATAGCAGAAGCGCTAATTGCATAAGTAGTAGTTGTAGCAGCCCTCAAAGGTTCAATTTATTTCTTTCAGATATTGTTCATATGCCCTTTTGACATCCTGCATGCATGGAGTACATATTTATTTTGTTCAATATACACTGCACATGTTTGACCCTTGGTACCCAAAAAGTATAAGCCTGTATTTGAGAAAAGCTTTCGAAGAATGCTGAGTGAAGTACTGAATTAATCAAAAGACACAGCTCGGTAGCGGGTTAGGGTACTAAGTTAGAAATTTCAGGGAATGATGAAAGGATGATCAATTGACCAAAAGGCAATATGTGCATGCTGCTCTACTCCTACTACTAAAACTGCTATTAATACTGCTCTTACTGTTACCACTATTAAAGCTACTACTTCTACTGGTTCGTTCTTATCTAGGTTTCAGTCATCTTTACAGCCAAGATACCGATGAAAATTACGTAATCCCTATTTATATTTCAGTTAACATGGGCTAGATGTCGTTCTTTATTATACTATATTCGTCCTTTATGTAACTACACCTGGAACCACCATATATCAGTTAGTATGGGAGAGAGATCGTTCTTTACTGTAACTATTTTAAAAATAATTTGTTTTAATTACAAAAGGTTTTTAACCCCGTTAATTTTCTTTAAAATGAGCCATTGAACAACTCTCTACGATGTTCCAGTGCCAGCTATCTGTGGAATTACTAACCTATGCTATAATTAAGTGGCGTATAAAATTTAGTATAGACAAGAGGTCGTTCTTTATTAAAAATTGAACAACTCTCTACGATGTTCCAGTGCCAAGCTATCTGTGGAAGAGAAGAAAGAAAAAAAATATCCCGTTTGTGGAGAATAACGTTGTTAAAGTCAATTTTCTTGATTTTCAAGCCAATATATTTTCTTTGTTATTCAAGCCAAGGGGCGGTAAGTTTCCTTTATAGGGGTTTCGGACAAGTCGGTTCTAATGGTGTACTTTTTGTTTTGATCTGACTGTTTTTTAGGAGTTAGGGGTGGGAAAACGTGGTTTTGACGTGGTTAAAAAATATCTAGTAGGGTTTCAGACAAGGTAGTTCTAATGATGTACTTTTGCTTTGATCTGACTATGTTTAGGAGTTTTGGGTTTTTATATTTCTTAGCATTGGACTGATCGTCTCTTACTAGGTTGCTAGCTACTGCTGCAACCCAAATTATGAAAGGCAGCCTGGCCGAGTGGTCCAAGGCACTGGTGTTTGCCACCAGTCTCTTCGGAGGCGTGGGTTCAAATCTTACCGCTGGTATAAGATAATGTTTGAAAGACTACAGTGTGAAAAGACATCAAAAATGCAGTTTTTGGTGGAAAAATTTATTCTCTTTTATAAATAATTTATTTTAGTTACTATAGATTTTTAACCCAATTAATTTCCTTTAAAATGAGCCATTGAACAACTATCTACGACGTTCCAGTGCCAAGCTATCTGTGGAAAAGAAAGAAAATAAAAAAAAAATATCCCGTTTAGGCAGAATGTTGTAGTAGCTGCCACTTTTCTTGATTTTCAAGTCAATATATTTCCCTTGCTGTTCAAGCCAAGGGACAGAAAGTTTACTATACAGGGGTTTTGGACAAGGCGGTTCTAATAGTTCACTTTTTGTTTTGATCTGACTCCTTTTTTTTAGGAACTATGGGTTTTTATATTTCTTAACATTGGACGTGATCGTCTCTTACTAGGTTGCTAGCTACCGCTGCAACCCGGATATTTAACTGTAAATACAAACAGGAAAAGGCCTACGGCTTTTTCTTCTTTTAAATAGTGAGAGACGAAGCTCAAACAATCAATTAGCTAACTAAGTCCAATGCATGGAATGGTTTGTTATTTCAATGATTGTCTTTTAATGTAATTGGTGGTTCAAAGCCATCCGGGTCGATTCTTTTTTGTTTGTAATTGCGCTATCAATAAAAGATGATACCGCCGATACTTACAAAATTCCAATTTACAGTACCGATCCCTTATGTATGATCTTCTGATGGTCGTTTTTCTAATATAACTTCAGTTACTATGGACAATAAAGTTCGTTCTTAATTATCAAATGATCGTCTTTTAATGTAAGGTGGAAAAATTTATTCTCTTTTAGAAATAATTTATTTTAGTTACAAAAGGTTTTTAACCCAATTAATTTACTTTAAAATGAGCTATTGAACAACCCTCTACGATGTTCCAGTGCCAAGCTATCTGTGGAAAAGAAAAAGAAAAAAGAAAAAAGAAAAAAATATCCCGTTTGGGGAGAATAACGTGGTTAAAGTAAATTTTCTTGATTTTCAAGCCAATATATTTCCCTTGCTGTTCAAGCCAAGGGAAAGAAAGTTTCCTATACAGGGGTTTCGGACAAGGCGGTTCTAATGGTGTTCTTTTTGTTTTGATCTGACTCCTTTGTTAGGAACTATGGGTTTTTATATTTCTTAACATTGGACGTGATCGTCTCTTACTAGGTTGCTAGCTACCGCTGCAACCCGGATAAAATCAAATATCTTTGTAAAGACTGCAGTATGAAAAGACATCAAAAATGCAGTTTTTAGAGAAAAAATTTATTCTCTCTTAGAAATAATTTATTTTACTTGGAAAAGATTTTTAACCTAATTAATTTCCTTTAAAATGAGCCATTGAATGAGGAATCATCGGATTCATCGAGTCATCAGATACAGCTGTAGTAGCTAATGTTATTAACATCCTATTGCATGCGAAAATATAAATATTATTTTTAACATTATAAAACGTATGTAGATATATTTATGTAAAATGCAGTATTTCTTTTAGGGTTGTAACAAAAAATACAATTGTTTTAGGGTTTAAAAAAAATCTGCTTGTTTTAGGGTTTTAACAAAAAATCCGACTCGCCAACTGAAATTAGATTAATTCCTGAAAATTTTAAATAAAATGATTTTATTTAGCTGCTAACTGCAAAATTATTTATGATGTCTGAGGAATAATTTTTATTTTTTAATTCAAACCAAAAAAAAAACAAAAATAAAATTAGTTTTGTTTTTTGTTAGTTTCTAACTACTTAACATAAACAAAATCTAATTTGTCATTTGAAACTAAAATAATATCTAAAAATTTTAAACAAAATGATTTTATTTAACTGCAAACTGCAAAATTTTTTATGGTGTCTGAGGAATAATTTTAATTTTCTAATTCAAACCAGAAAAATACCTAAAATTTTTTAAATTAGTATACTTTTCGTTTTGCTTCAAGTGACTCGTTACGTCAGTTTATGGGGTGAAAATATATTATTGAATTGAATAATTATTAAGATGAATTCTTGGATTGATCATATTAAAAGTCAATTGCTATCAAAAGGTATTTCGGAAGCTGCTATTATTGGTGTTGATGGGTCAGTTTGGGAAAAGTCTAGGGAATTTTCTGCCACAACAGCTGAATTGAAAGCGTTTGTATCAAAATATGACTCGGATGAGTTTTCTGAGAACGGTATTATGATGGGAGGAATGAAGTATTTTTACCTTTCAAGGGATCATGGTGTTGTACGGGCAAAACAGGGAAAAAATGGCTTTCATGCAATGAAGCTGAAGCAATTATATATTATAGCTCTGTATAATGTGATAGACTGCCCACCACCTGAAGCTGCAATTACAGTGGAAAATTATGGTAATTATTTATCTAAAAGTGGGTACTGAAAAAGCAATTTAAGCATAAAAATCTGAAAGGTAAATGAAACAGCTTGAAAGATCACGAAACAGCATGAAACAGCTTGAAATGGAAGTTGTAAGGATTTTAAATGAGAAACCTTGGTTTTGGTGGTAGTAGTCTAGTCAGGGACGATCGCGTCCCCTAATAAAAACTAAAATCACTTACAACCCTTGCATTGACTGTGGAGGGAGCGTCATCCTCAAACCAAATAACAGAAAGTTTACTATACAGGGGTTTAAGACAAGGCGGTTCTAATGGTGTACTGTTTGTTTTGATCTGACTTTTTTTTTTAGGAGTTATGGGTTTTTATATTTCTTAACATTGAACGTGATCGTCTCTTTCTAGGCTACTAGCTACCGCTGCAACCCGGATAATGTAATTTCTTTGGAGCTGTGGGTTCAAATCTTACCGCTACTTAGTGGGGACTTTGGATTCTGGAAATATAAATAACCGTGGTGTTTTAAAATGTGTTTTGTTCTTTTGTGTGAAAGCCGGTAAAATAGGCAAAAAGTGTCACCGCATCTATTAAAAGTAATCCCTCTGTTTCTCACTGCTTGTTTTGTCGATCCTGCTAGTTATGATCAATGGCTTTTTGCTTTGGATAGGCATTTGCTTGTACTTATTCCGAAGATCAGTTGATTTTCCAAATAAATAAGATTTTTGTTTTACAGTTTTGCAGGATATTTGAAACAATGTGTCTCGATATAACATTGCACTTTCCTCTCCTGCTTGCATGATGAAATCGGGCATATTGATGAAGTGCAGGAGTACCAACTTTGTCTTGATTTTTAGCTAAATAAAGTCCCTAGGAAACTGTATTAAGGGACTAGACTAGAGTATAATATGGGTATTGTGAGCTTCAATTCTTTGGGACACGCCCAGGTTCTGAAATAACCATAGATGTTGATTACAATGCGGATTTAACCCGGAAAATAGGTATTACTAGGTTTCAATAGCTATGACAATATAATAAAAGTGTCCAAGTGACTAAAACAGAAACTAGAACATAGCATAGTTTTTTTGGGTTTCTCTTCTTTGGGTCAATCGATGTTAGAATGTTAAAAAAAAAAAAAAAAAAAAAAAAAACGAATAATAAATTAAAAAGCCGCACAAAACCCAAAACAAATTTTAAAAAATGTATTTAACCAAGGAATTAATGTTATTAGATTATAACGGGTATAAATATGGTCTAAAGTGTTGAACTCTCGTGAATATTAAAATGCTGCTATTCATGATGTTGATTACAATGCAGATTTAACCCAGAAAATAGGTATTACTAAGTTTCAACAGCTATGACAATATAATAAAAGTGTCCAAGTGCCTAAAACAGAAACTAGAGCATAGCATAGTTTTTGTGGGTTTCTCTTCTTTGTGTCAATCGATGTTAGAATGTTAAAAAAAAAACAACAACAAACAAATAATCAATTGAGGCGTACAAATCCCTAAACACATTTTACAATACGTATTTAACCAAGGAAATAAGTGTTATTAGATTCTAACGGGTATAAATATGGTCTATAGTGTTGAACTCTCGTGAATATTAATATGCTGCTATTCATTCTTTTACAAAATAAAAAAGAAATGGGAAAAAAGATGTATGACCACAATATACTTAAAAGGGTTTTATTCCCCTAATTAATCTAAAATCTACTGGCTAGCTATTTTATCTCAGAATAATCGTAGGAAGTGCAATAATACTGCCTAATAAAGAGCGAAGTGGGTTCTATACATTATTTTTTTTTTCACCAAGATCACCAAGACCCTTCGTATGGAATTTCTTAGACGACTTATTCGACTGAGACTTAATGGTTCTAGTACCTTTTTAAAAGTCAAAAGGGATTTGAGGGCAGGCAGCCCATCACAATCTTTGTTCTCTCAAAAACTTGCAATAAATATTTTAAGATTGTCATTTTGTTTTGAATAGTTGAAAGGTCCAATAGCTATGCCTCTGGGGATGACAACCTTACTCCTCCCCCCTGCAAAGTACTTTGGGCAAGGGTATTAAGTTGTGTGATTCGAAATGAAGAAACAAAATATAAAGAAATTGTTATTGGGAAAAGGTAGTATGTTTGACCGTTGGTACCCAAAAAGTATAAGCCTGTATTTGAGAAAAGCTTTCGAAGAATGCTGAGTGAAGTACTGAATTAATCAAAAGACACAGCTCGGTAGCGGGTTAGGGTACTAAGTTAGAAATTTCAGGGAATGATGAAAGGATGATCAATTGACCAAAAGGCATGCTGTTCTGTTACGTACGTTTGCTGTTAAGTGCATGCTGTTACTACTAGCCCTACTATTAAAACTGCTATTAATACTGCTCTTACTGTTACCACTATTATAACTACTACTTCTACTGGTTCGTTCTTATCTAGGTTTCAGCCATCTTTACAGCCAAGATACCGATGAAAGTTACGTAATCCCTATTTATATTTCAGTAAACATGGGCTAGATGTCGTTCTTTATTATATATTTAACTGTAAATACAAACAGGAAAAAGCCTACGGCTTTTTCTTCTTTTAAATAGTGAGAGACGAAGCTCAAACAATCAAGTAGCTAACTAAGTCCAATGCATGGAATGGTTTGTTATTTCAGTGATCGTCTTTTAATGTAATTCACATATATATTTATTTATGAGAGGCAGCCTGGCCGAGTGGTCCAAGGCACTGGTGTTAGCCACCAGTCTCTTCAGAGGCGTGGGTTCAATTCTTACCGCTGGTATACGATTATGTTTGAAAGACTGCAGTGTGAAAAGACATCAAAATGCAGTTTTTGGTGGAAAAATTTATTCTCTTTTAGAAATAATTTATTTTAGTTACTATAGATTTTTAACCCAATTAATTTCCTTTAAAATGAGCTATTGAACAACCCTCTACGATGTTCCAGTGCCAAGCTATCTCTGGATACAAAAGAAAAAAAAGAAAAAAAAGAAAAAAATATCCCGTTTAGGCAGAATGTTGTAGTAGCTGCCACTTTTCTTGATTTTCAAGCCAATATATTTCCCTTGCTGTTCAAGCCAAGGGACAGAAATTTTACTATGCAGGGGTTTCGGACAAGGCGGTTCTAATGGTGTACTTTTTGTTTTGATCTGACTCTTTTTTTAAGAACTATGGGTTTTTATATTTCTTAACATTGGACGTGATCGTCTCTTACTAGGTTGCTAGCTACCGCTGCAACCCGCAACCCGGATTGTTCCACTCGGCCACGCTGCCTCTCATAACTAAATATGTGAGTCCGGGTTGCAGCTGTAGCTAGCAACCTAATAATACAGAAAGGCTCGACCATCGAATAAAGCTGAAACTAAGTAAAGGACAATCATGCCTCCGTATATGCACAGTGATGTCTAATATTTTCCATTACATCTGTAAACTGTTCCACAGTTGCCGGTCCGTACCTTGGAATATATAATGGACCGATCTAGATCATTATAAATGGTTGTCATGTAAGTTTCATCGGATATAGCTAAGACTTAGTAAAGAAAAAACCACGGCACATAATAACTAAAACGTAAGATAATACAAGCATCTTTTGAAAAATTGCTTATCTGGAGTATAGTACCATATTGAGGTTCTACATAACGTTTTATATTAAAGAACAACCTCTAGCCCATATTAACTGAAATTATGTAAGTTTCATTGGTGTCATGGTTGTAGAGATGGCCAAAACCTAGTAAATTACATAAAGGACGATATAATTCATTATAAATTTGGATTATGTAATTTTATAAGTCATCGGTAATGTTCTTAATAAATGGGTGTTCATGGTTGTAGAGATGAGTGAAACTGAGTCAAGAACAAGCCGTGGCTTATCTAAAACTAAAAGTGATGATAATAAAAGCCTCTTATGAAAATTTGCATTTCTGGGGTGTGGTACTGTATTTTACTTAATGACCCATGGAACAAGAAACAGCCGCAATCATATTGAATTGCAAATGAAAACATTGCACTGCGCAATCTGGTGGTAGACGATAAAACAAAAAGACAACGGAATGAAGGACCGTATTAGTTTAGCATGTGTGACTTTTTAAAAAATAAAAAGGATGGAGAAAATATAATTCAAGCCAGAATACTCCGAAGAGATAAAGAAAAGGGCATGGAACAAGAAACTGTAAAAATCACATTCTGTTATAAACAGAAGTTTTGCAAAATGAAATCTGCAGTTAGAAGACAAAGTAAAATTCGAATGGAGTGAAGGAAAGTTTTAGGTTAGTCTGTTTGAATAACTGAAGAAAAGGAAAAAGGAGTTTGCATTTGGTATCTGACAAATGCAAAATTAGACAAAAGGACAAACGTATCCACGCCGCTAAGAAAAACACATGGAGTGAGAAACAGCCACAATCGCACTGAATTTCAAACGAAAGTGTGGCCGAAAACTAAAGAATAGCACGATAATGGCTGTACTTCATAGTTCAAACATCTCAGTAACTAAATTAAACTAGAATAAGGAATATATCAAACAGTTCGTGGTAACGAACTGTAAGTAAGGAGCGACCCGGCTCAATGGTAACCGAAACTGTAGAAAACGGAATTTTGATACCAATAGATACATCACAAGAATCAGATTTTAATGCTGAGACTAGAGTTGTGAGACTTTCTCACAACTCTATTTTTTTTAAACAATGAAAAACTTTAGCGTAAAGAGCAAGGCGTTGAGGAGGGGACAGCCCCTTTCATATACGGAATAATTTCTGTTCGTTTCAAGTTTTAGCGTCGTTCCTTACTTTCAGGTAAAAAAAAACTTGTGTTTTTTTATTTAATTACTTTTAAGTCTATAAGGGGTAAATACAAAGGAGGAACTAGATTAATGCCACAATTTCTTCATTCAACTGAAATTGCTGATATATTACCCTATGACTTTATATTTGACCTGACACCACTTTTAGGTTTTTTTTACTTTTTTCCTAATATGGGACATTTTTGTTTTTTACTAGGTTACAACTGCCGCTGCAACCATGATGCCATGCTAGTGTTATATACTGACGGTACTGATGTCATAGTCACCATAATAATGGTTTACATTTTAACGTCATATATGGGTATAACCTACGGTTATGACATCATTCGTCTTCTTGTATACTAAAATGCAGTTTTTCGCAAAAAATTGATTTTGTTTTATTGTTTTTTTTTCAATTACAAAAGCACGTAGAAGTAGCAACTTCCTTCAAGATACCCCCTTAGACAGCTCTTTATGATGTTCCAGGGCCCAATTAGCAGTGGAGAAAAAAGATAGTTTTAGTGGTGAATTTTATGGTCGCCGCCACTTTGATTTATTTTTTCATCCAAAGGATTTTCCTTGTTGTTCAAGCCACGAGATTGTAAGTTTTTGTTTATAGAGATTTTTGCCAAGTCAGTTCGAATGGGGTACTTTTTTTTAATGTGGCACCACTTTTAGGAGTTTTGGGCTATTTTTGCTACTATGTGGTGTGTTCTGTTCTATGTCTAATTTTACCAGTGTTCAGGTCTTTGAGTAAACTTTAATAGTATATGCAAATGTACCAATGTTAAATTAGATTTGTACAGTAAAGAACGAACTTCAGCCAATAGTAAATAAAATAAGATAATAATTTATGACTAAAACAAGTAATTTGTCTGCTTTGGTCTAATCCGGGTTGCAGCGGTAGCTAGCAACCTAGTAAGAGACGATCACGTCCAATGTTAAGAAATATAAAAACCCATAGTTCCTAAAAAAGTCAGATCAAAACAAAAAGTACACTATTAGAACCACCTAGTCCGAAAACCCTGTTTAGGAAACTTTCTGTCCCTTGGCTGGAACAGCAAGGGAAATTTAATGGCTTGAAAATCAAGGAAAGTTTCAGCTACTACAACATTCTGCCTAAACGGGATATTTTGTTTTTCTTTTTTTCTTGTTTTTCACAGATAGCTTGGCACTGGAACATCGTAGAGAGTTGTTCAGTGGCTCGTTTTAAAGGAAATTAATTGGGTTAAAAATCTTTTGTAACTAAAATAAATTATTTCTAAGAAAGAATAAATTTTTCAATTAAAAACTGGATTTTTGATGTCTTTTCATACTGCTTATAACCAAGAACGAACTTTAGCCTATACTAACTGAAATGTTTATGATAAATATTATCCGGGTTGCAGCAGTAGCTAGCAACCTAGTAAGCGACGATCACGTCCAATGTTAATTACTATATAAAAAGTGACAAAGATGTAAATGGTCTCATTCTTGATTACATAATGGTTAGATCAAAACAAGCTACACGCAAGTTAAAAAAACAGTACTACACAAAAACAGAGATGACATCTTGGAAAGAGAAAGCAAATGTATTCAATCGACCAGGCGTATCGAGAAGTAAAAATTGAGAGAGCCAAACAAAACATCAAGGAGCGTTATCAAAATGATGAACTTTATAGAAAAGCAAAAATTAAACAAGCTAGACAAAAGAGCAAGGAACAGAATGATAATGATGAAGATTACAGAGAATTTATAATAAAGAGCGAACACTGGCCTATACTAATCCGGGTGACAGCGGTAGCCATCAGCCTAGTAAGAGACGATCACTCCCCATATTAAAAACAAATTTCCGGGTTGCAGCGTTAGCTAGCAACCTAGTAAGAGACGATCAAGTCCAATGTTAAGAAATATAAAAACCCATAACTCCTAAAAAAAGTCAGATCAAAACAAAAAGTACACCATTAGAGCCGCCTTTTCCGAAACCCCTGTACAGGAAACTTTCTGTCATTTGGTTTGAACAGCAAGGGGAATATATTGGCTTGAAAATCAAGAAAAGTGGCGGCTACTGCAACATTCTGCCTAAATGGCATATTTTTTCTTTCTTTTTTCTTTCTTTTTCTTTTCCACAGATAGCTTGGCACTGGAACATCGTAGAGAGTTGTTCAATGGCTCATTTTAAAGGAAATTAATTGGGTTAGAAATCTTTTGTAACTAAAATAAATTATTTCTAAAAGAAAGTAAATTTTTCCACTAAAAACTGCATTTTTGATGTTTTTTCATACTGCAGTCTTTTCAAATATATCTGATTTTTGTACATATCCGGGTTGCAGCGGTAGCTAGCAACCTAGTAAGAGATAATCAAGTCCAATGTTAAGAAATATAAAACCCCCAACTCCTTAAAAAAAGACAGATCAAAACAAAAGGTGTAGCTACCATTACAACTCCCTTGTCCAAAACCCCTATATAGGAAACTTGCTGTCATTTGGCTTGAACAGCAAGGGAAATATATTGGCTTGAAAAGCAAGGAAAGTGGCAGCTACTTCAGTATTCTGCCTAAACGGTATCTTTTTTCTCTTTTCTTTTTTTTCCACAGATAGCTTGGTACTGGAACATCGTAGAGAGTTGTTCAATGGCTCACTTTAAAGGAAATTAATTGGGTTAAAAACCTTTTGCAACTAAAACAAATTATTTTTAAAATTATAGTAAAGAACGAACTCTTGCCCTTAGTTACCTATATCTTGTCAAAATAGCAAATTAATTTTATCTTATTTTGTCTTAAAAATATCCGGATTGCAGCGGTAGCTAGCAACCTAGTAAGAGACAATCAAGCTCCAAAGTAAATACTAAAGTAACCCATAACTCCTGAAAAAAGATTCAGCTCAAAACAAGAAGTACATTATTAAAACTGCCTTGTCAAAAACTTCTATATAGCAAACATACTGTAATTTGGCTTTAATAACAAAGAAAATATATTGGCTTAAGAATCAAGAAAATTTACTTTCACCACGATATTCTCCACAAACGGCATTTTTTTTTCTTTCCCCTTTTTCTTCCTCCTCAGCTAGCTGAGCACTGGAAAATCATAAAGAGTTGCATAATAGCTAATTTTACAGGAAATTTCTACATTTAGTGACTTTTAGAATTAAAAATAAAATATTTTTAATAAAAATAAAGACCCTAAGCCAGATGTTCTTTCCCCGTGGGTACCGAGTCCAAATGTTTCAATTTTAGGTCTCAATACAAATTCTATTCAATTTATTCTAAGGAAAATAGGGGAACAGTTTTGCAATTTCGTCCAAGCTGTAAAAGAAGCTATCCGGCAGCAAAATCCAAATGCCCAAAAAATTGCGTGGAAACCTGTGTCAAATGGACTAAGGAAAAAGTGTAATGTCTGTGAAACTTCCATATTCGATTTCAACTGGACATGCACCAAATGTGAATTTATCGTCTGTACTGACTGCTACAGAGAAAATAATCAACAGAAACTTAAAGAAGATAGAAAATCCTTAATAGATCGATACTCTGGAGGCTGGTTTTTCTGTTCTAATCATAAGCCTCATTTAAAAAAAAGTGTTATGCCAACTCAGGCTATCCCTGGAAATGCGTTAGATAAGGTTTTAGAATACCTGCACTGTATGAGAGATCAATTACGAATTTCCCAGTTATGTTGCAGTTCAGAAGCAGTAAAGTGTGTATGGTCAATCTAGAACAATGATATTTCTCTGATTGATCAAAAGGTCTTAAGACTTCGAAGTGGTAGGCTATTGAAACTTCAAGTTCCTTACTCAATCGAATGTGAAGGAGAGCTTCTTCGAACAGAACTCTACCGTTATTCAGAGAGTCAAGAATTATTTCAAGAAATGTTGACAAAAGGGAATCCGGTTGTTGTTGCTAATGTCCATCAGAATTTAATTAGAAATTTATGGACGCCTCAGTCGTTATCAAGGGAATTCGGCTCCAATAATTGCACTCTCATCAATTGCAAAACTGGAGATATAATTCAAATGGAATGTATGTCTCAATTCTGGGAAGGCTTTAAGAAGTGTTCCAAAAGGCTAAAGGATAGTAATAGTCTACCTATTTTTAAGAAGTTGAAAGACTGGTCTTATCAATACGATTTTACAAAGTTTTCACCCAGACGTTACAAAGACTTTGTGGAAGCTTTGCCGTTTGGGGATTATACCCATAGAGCTGTTAGATTTAACTTAATAGGAAGAATGATCGTTTTTTTAACACATCAGACTTGGGGCCCAACATGTACGTTGCCTATGGCCGCCCAGCTTTACGTGAAGTCAGGATAACCAATCTTCACAAAGATATTTCAGACGCTGTTAACGTCATGATTCATACATCCGTGCCAAAAGACACCCAAAAAGAAAACCTATTAGCAGAGTCTTTCAGCTGCCTAGACCGCGAGCATGTGGACTCAAAAATGATTCATCAAATTAGTAATAACAAAACAATACGGTTGCGATTTAGCATATTTATCATGCCAATGACTCCGACAAAGTTCGAGATCTTTTAAACAAAGTTATCATTGAAAATAACCAAATGATTGGTGAAAATCATGAACCCATACACGACCTTATTGATGTTGATGTTGTAGAAACTTCAAAAAGGGCTCATTCGATTGAAAATTAGAAGGGCTTGTGCCCTTTTTAATAGTCGAGAGGGATTGGAGGATAACTAACAGCCCCCTCACAACCAGCATTTCCCCAAACACATCTAATCAAAATTTAAGATAGCCGTTTTGTTCGACGTAGTTAAAAAGACCGGAATAATGTTTTTGAGGATGACATTTCCCCCACAGCCCTCAGGCGAAGAAATATTTTGTTTTTCACCTTACAACGAAGGTGTTAGAATTGACACATTGCCCCCTTCCCCGCCTTGAATTTTTATAAAAGCCTCTTAATCATCTATGAAATCCATTTTCTTTCATCAAATACATTGAAAATAGAATATCTCGTTTAATTTGACCAAAAATCAAACTCTTTTTCAAAGTGTCTTGAATTACACAAACGCATGTGGCATTAATCTATGCCGATAAGACAAGCGTGTGAAGTCTGTTTCTGAAACCGTCATTTTCGTAACAGGATTATAAACAAAGATGGTTTTATTTAGACCGAAAAAGAAAGCAAACTCTATTTTAATAATGGGAAAGTGACATTTTTTTCGAACGAAAGAACTATTTGTAATGAATGAATTAAACTCGTAAACAGCGGGGGGAGGGAAGATGGGGTTTACGTAGTGGAAAAAAGAGCGTATTTTACGTCTTATATCGACTATAATCATCATATTGTAGAGTTTGTATTGTTGGGGAGGAGGGGATGGGGATTTGCTCTGAATTTGAATTTACTAGTGGGGTGGTAAAATGATTTTATTTGGAAATAAATTAAGACAATTTAGTAAACTGAACTCACATTATAAATCGATGTATCCATAGCTTCAAAGTCAATAATATCAAACGTGCTATCCATGGTATGTTAGAACATTATGAAAATTTAATTGTAACACATGAGCATTTTATACAAAATCTCAAGGGTGGTAACAAGGAACATTGGTGTGAGAGGATACTCACACTCTTTGAAAAGGTATAGAGCATTAAGCAAATAGTATGGGAATTCCTAGGGCCTCAAGCAAAGTATAAGGCCATGTGAGAGGATACTCACTCTCTTTGAAAAGGTGTAGAGCATCAAGCAAATAGTATGGGAATTCCTAGGGCCTCAAGCAAAGTATAAGGCCATGTGAGAGAAGACTCACTCTCTTTGAAAAGGTGTAGAGCATCAAGCAAGTAGTATGGGAAGGAACATAATGCAATAGAATAGCATGGAGAGGAACATAAACCCTTAGAATAGCATAGGAAGGAACATAAACCCTTAGAATAGCATAGGAAGGAACATAAACCCTTAGAATAGCATAGGAAGTAAAATAAACCCTTAGAATAGCATGGGAAGGAACATAAACACTTAGAATAGCATAGGAAGGAACAAACATACTTAGAATAGCATAGGAAGGAACATAAACCCTTAGAATAGCATAGAAAGTAACATAAACCCTTAGAATAGCATAGGAAGGAACAAAAACCCTTAGAATAGAATAGGAAGGAACATAAGCCCTTAGAATAGCATAGGAAGTAACATAAACCCTTAGAATATCATAGGAAGGAACATAAACCCTTAGAATAGCATAGGAAGGAACATAAACCCTTAGAATAGCATAGGAAGGAACATAAACCCTTAGAATAGCATAGGAAGGAACATAAACCCTTAGAATAGCATAGGAAGGAACATCAACCCTTAGAATAGTATAGGAAGGGACATAATCCCTTAGAATAGCATAGGAAGGATTATAAACCCTTAGAATAGCATGGGAATGAACATAACCCCTTAGAATAGTATTGGCAGGAACATAAACCCTTAGAATAGCATAGAAAGGAACATAAACACTTAGAATATCATAGGAAGGACCATAAATACTTAGGATAGCATAGGAAGGAAAATAAACCCTTAGAATTGAATTAGACGGAACATAAACCCTTAGAATAGCATAGGAAGGAACATAAACCCTTAGAATAGCATAGAAAGGAACATAAACCCTTAGAATAGCATAGGAAGGAACACAAACCCTTAGAATAGCATAGGAAGGAACATAAACCCTTAGAATAGCATAGGAAGGACCATAAACCCATATGATAGCATTGTAAGGAAAATAAACACATATAATAGCAAAGTAAGGAACATACACCCTTAGAATAGAATAGTAAGGAACGTAAACCCTTAGAAAAGCATAGGAAGGAACATAAACCCATAGAATAGCATAGGAAGGAACAAAAACACTTAGAATAGCATAGGAAGGAACATAAGCCCTTAGAATAGCATAGGAAGAAACATAAACCCTTAGAATAGCATAGGCAGGAACATAAACCCTTAGAAGAGCATAGGAAGGAACGTAAACACTTCGAAAAGCATTGGAATGAACATAAACCCTTAGAATATCAAATTAAGGAACATAAGAACATAGAATATCAAAGTACGCAACATAAAAACAATGAATAGAAGAGGAATGAAAATAGACACTTGGAATATAATAGTAAGGAACATAAACCCTTAGAATAGCATGGGAAGGAACATAAACCCTTAGAATAGCATAGGAAGGAACATAAACCCTTAGAATAGAATAGGAAGGAACTATTTGATTACGGGGATTTTGAAGCTCCTTAGCAAAATTCTACTTTGCTGCAATGCAGATGGAATTAACAAGACCGGACCGTGGTCGGTCGCATTCAATCCATAAATGTAGGCAGAACTTTCCTGAATCACGTGCTTGAGAGAGACTTTGCTTTTTCCTGCCACTTAGGAACAGTTCCTCTATGCTGACGCTTCAATGGAACAGCACAAAATTCTGCATATTGTAAAGCGTGACATATATCGGCACAATAAATATCAATTTTATCAGCGTTGAATTCAAGGCCAGATTTTAAATATTCGGTTTGCAGTTTTTGAAATGTTTAAGGAATTTTGTCTAGAGTGCCATGCTATTCTAAGGGTTTGTGTTCCTTCCTATGCTATTCTAAGGGTTTATGTTCCTTTCTATGCTATTCTAAGGGTTTATGTTCCTTCCTATGCTATTCTAAGGGTTTATGTTCCTTCCTATGCTATTCTAAGGGTTTTTGTTCCTTCCTATGCTATTCTAAGAGTTTATGTTCCTTCATATGCTATTATAAGGGTTTATGTTCCTTCCAATGCTATTCACAGGGTTTATGTTCCTTCCTATGCTATTCTAAGGGTTTATGTTCCTTCCTATGCTCTTCTAAGGGATTATGTTCCTTCCTATGCTATTCTAAGGGTTTATTGTCCTTCCTATGCTATTCTGAGGGTTTATGTTCCTTCCTATTCTATTCTAAGGGTTTATGTTCCTTCCCATGCTATTCTAAGGGTTTGTGTTCCTTCATATGCTATTCTAAGGGTTTATGTTCCTTTCTATGCTATTCTAAGGGTTTGTGTTCCTTCCTATGCTATTCTAAAAGTTTATGTTCCTTCCTATGCTATTCTAAGGGTTTATGTTCCTTCCTATGCTATTCTAAGGGTTTATGTCCCCTCCTATGCTATTCTAAGGGTTAATTTTCCTTCCTATGCTATTCTAAGGGTTTATGTTCCTTCTTATGCTGTTTTAAGGGTTTATGTTCCCTCTCATACTATTATAAGGGTTTATGTTCCTTCCTATGCTATTCTAAGGGTTTATGTTTCTTCCTATGCTATTCTAAGGGTTTATGTTTCTTCCTATGCTTTTCTAAGGGTTTATATTCCTTCCTATGCTATTCTAAGGGTTTATGTTCCCTCCCATGCTATTCTAAGGGCTTATTTTCCTTCCTGTGCTATTCTAAGGGTTTATGTTCCCTCCCATGCTATTCTAAGGGTTTCTGTTTCTTCCTATGCTATTCTAAGTGATTATGTTCCTTCCTATGCTATTCTAAGGGTTTGTGTTCCTTCCTATGCTTTTCTAAGGGTTTATGTTCCTTCCTATGCTATTCTAAGGGTTTATGTTCCTTCCTATGCTATTCTAAGGGAGTTTGTTCCTTCCTATGCTATTCTAAGGGTTTATGTTCCTTCCTATGCTATTCTAAGGGTTTATATTCCTTCCTATGCTATTCTAAGGGTTTATGTTCCTTCCTATGCTATTCTAAGGGTTTATGTTTCTTCCTATGCTATTCTAAGGGTTTATGTTTCTCTCAATGCTATTCTATTGCATTATGTTCCTTCCCATTCTATTTACTTGATGCTCTACACCTTTTCAAAGAGAGGGAGTATCCTCTCACATGGCTTTATACTTTGCTTGAGTCCCTAGGAATTCCCATACTATTTGCTTAATGCTCTACACCTTTTCAAAGAGAGTGAGTATCCTCTCACATGGCCTTATACTTTGCTTGAGGCCCTAGGAATTCCCATACTATTTGCTTAATGCTCTACACCTTTTCAAAGAGATTGAGTATCCTCTCACACCAATGTTTCTTGGTACCGCCCTTGAGATTTTGTATAAAATGCTCATGCGTTACAATTAAATTTTCATAATGTTCTAACATACCATGGATAGCACGTTTGTTATTATTGACTTTGAAGCTATGGATACATCGATTTATAATGTGAGTTCAGTTTACTAAATTGTCTTAATTTATTTCCAAATAAAATCATTTTACCACCCCACTAGTAAATTCAAATTCAGAGCAAATCCCCATCCCCTCCTCCCCAACAATACAAACTCTACAATATGATGCTTATAGTCGATATAAGACGTAAAATACGCTCTTTTTTCCACTACGTAAACCCCATCTTCCCTCCCCCCTCTGTTTACGAGTTTAATTCATTCATTACAAATAGTTCTTTCGTTCGAAAAAAATTTCACTTTCCCATTATTAAAATAGAGTTGCTTTCTTTTTCGGTCTAAATAAAACCATCTTTGTTTATAATCCTGTTACGAAAATGACGGTTCCAGAAACAGACTTCACACGCTTGTCTTATCGGCATGGATTAATGCCACATGCGTTTGTGTAATTCAAGACACTTTGAAAAATAGATTGTTTTTTGGTCAAATTAAACGAGATATTCTATTTTCAATGTATTTGATGAAAGAAAATGGATTTCATAGATGATTAAGAGGCTTTTATAAAAATTCAAGGCGGGGAAGGGGGCAATGTGTCAATTCTAACACCTTCGTTGTAAGGTGAAAAACAAAATCTTTCTTCGCATGAAAAGTAAGGGGGAGGGGGTATTCTTTGTGCAGACACGTATACCCTTTGACAAGAAAACTAATGTCATCATTCCGACACGCAACACTGAACTTTAGTGTTTGGTTAGATTTTAACTATATCATATTTATGGCTGACTATTTTTATATCTATATTTTAAATCATTGTATTGGATTTGATGCAGCGGGGGTACTAATTCTTTCTTCTGTAAAAAGGGGAATCGTTTTTCCATATTAGATTTTTTCTTCTTTTTAAGGACAATTTTGAAGAATGCCTGCCTCCCCCTCAAAAGAGAGCTAAGGCTAATGGCGCTACTCCAATGCAACAACTGGAGATAGCTGAGCCATCCAGGGCCACACGAAAGCTTACTGCCATAGGAATTACCATGCTATTTGCTTGCCTTATGTTCCCTTGGTACCTTTCCAAGCAACATGATTAAACATGTTTTGAAACTACATTCGAGATTGTATAACTCAACCAGACTGGTTATTGCTATTGAAAGTACACATGGAATTGCACAAGAATATGCAGTACAGTTTCACGTGCACATTGCAAAAAGCAATCAAACCTATAAAGTGGTAAACACGTTTTGAAACTACAAGCTATTTGCTTCCTTTACGTTCCTTGGCACCTTTCCAGAGCATGTCCTTATGGCTTTGCTTGGTTTATGTTCCTTCCTATGCTATTTGCTTAATGCTCTACACCTTTTCAAAGAGAGTGAGTATCCTCTCACACCTATACTTCCTTGGTACCATTCCAAGCAAAGTGATCAAACACGTTTTGAAACTATAGTTGAGATTGTATAGTGCATGCAGAAAAACACTACTTTAGAAATTTAGGAATTTTTTTCCATGAGAAAGATGGTGTTCAAGGATGATTTACTCCTCTCTCTCTCTCTATTCCACTCAATTTGTTGTTGTTGGTAGCTCAGTTTCATTGTGGCAGTGACCGTGTCAACACATGAAAAAATTTTCCATACATTTCCGCCATGCATGTACACACTGGGCAGCTGGTCATCATTTGAGAATTGTACAATCATCGATGAGTATGATGAAAAGTGCAGATTATGCAACCCGTGTAAATTGCATAGAGAATATGCTGTACAAATTAAAGGTTGTAATTCCTGTCTTGAAGAGGTGTGTGACTCTCATCCTAGAGGACACCTATGCTCCAATTGCCATTATGATAAATGTAATCAGTGGGAGAATACATATCCTGGTAAGATCGGAAAGAATCCTAAGCGTGATTTTAGCTTATTGCTAAGAGATTGGTATCGTCGTGGCTTTAGATTGTTTTGGGAGGAGGAGCCAGGTCAGCGATTCAGCTGTTGAAGCAAGAAAAGAATTTGGTTCCTACATCATCGTTGTGAAGACAATGGCTACTATGATTATAAGCCCACTGATTTTTATTTGGCTGTGACGGAATGTGATTCGCCACTTGAGGGCACTGTTTGAGACATTTTTTAAAATACGCAAATTGAAACATATGAATTCTATAAAATGAATGAGAATAGTATCATTGAGTTTACAAAGAGATATGACAAGAGTGAAGTTACACTCTATTGTAGAAAATGCGACCCTGACATTGCAGCACATCATTTATTAGAGTACTTTTATTGAAATATTTCAATTTGCTTCAATTTGCAACATTTATTAGAATATGCACACACACTTAAAATAATAATATCACAAACTTTTATTTACAATATTTTAAATTTGGAATGGGTTCCCCCCGGGGGTGGCCGCTGCGGCGGCCGGGAAGTGCCGCGGGGTTCGCTGCGGCGGGCCGGGCCGCGCCGTGGGGCCCGCTGTGGCTGGCCGGGGGCGGGGAGGGCCGGAGGGGGGCATTAAATAGTGGAAATTGATCTGCCTTGCACACACACACACATTGAAAACTGCTTGTAATATAGAAAAAAAAGAATTTAAAAACACCCATCACCCAACAAAACCCTCCACCCAATTTGTACTTTTTAAATGAATTTAAGTCACTTTTTGTAGACCGAGTTGTTTTCTGTACTCTACACATTCAACTCGGTCTGAGATTAAATAATGACCGTGTGGTAGTACCTTCACACCATCCTCAAGTACATAGGCTTTGTCCGATATGGCCGACATGGTGTTTTTCTCAACTCTAACTGTGTAGTTTTTAAATTGTAAAGAGCGAATCACCATGACTTTCGATCTTGGGACTAAACTACCTTCCAAACAGTTACTATGCCCACTCATGGCAGAATTATTTTTTACTAAAGGTGGTGATCATCCTTTACAAACTTTAGGCGTACCTCTGCTGCGCGTTTTCCCATAATAGTCTTTTGGCCAAGAAAACAAGCAGCTGGAATTCAGATCATCTCCCATGTCAGACATTAAATATAGCCCACGATTAGGGGCCTGTCGGGGTACTAGCTCTGGATCGAGGTGTTCGTCCCAATTAGTGTAGTCCATTCGTGAGCTAATGTACTCGTCATTTTCCAAATCATTCAATAGATTTTCAGTTTTGACTTTTAACAGGAGTGAATCAGTGTCCAGATAATAAACTTGATCTTGTCCCTTAATTGGCCACTGTACCTTGCATACATTATAACAAAATGACAACATGAGTTTTTCAGATATTTCAGTTATTGCACTCCCGCCTTCAATATTTTTATTTAAAATAATATTTCTTTTCTTGCGATATAGGAGAACCATATTAGAGTCTATAATTTTGAACGATGTGAAGTTTGGATCCGCAATGATTCGAGCACAATCTTTGGGATTGGTTACAATGTCACATCGACTTCTGTTTCGTACGCTTTAGCAAATTTTACCGAAAGCTGAGTTCAAAAGGAGTTTATAGACTTCTTTTTCAACTTACGTTTTCGCTTGTGAACGCTTACTGACAAAGGTGTCAATAAACGTTTTCATGTAAGGGTTTTGATGAAATTGGAGGGCTCGATGAATCTTTGTGATTTGAAACCATTGGACACCATCCATTTCAATAGCACGTGATAAACAACAATATTCTGCTTCAGGTTGAGGTCGTCAATAAGTTTTTGTTTTGTCTGTACCCAATGCATACTCCCATGCACTACTAAAGCTAAATTTTAGGGGCTTGGAGAGTCCATAGCCACCGGTCTATTTATGCATGGGAAAACAAAGCCTTTTACCGAGTCTTGGATTTCCATGGGTATTTCACTGTCATTTTCAAAAAACCATCCCTGTGCCCTATTCTCCTCAACACTAGCAGTGTCGGGGAAATTCGAAGCACATGGATTGTCAAGCCATTTATAATTGCCACACGGCAAACAGTAGTGAGACATTGCCGATGGGTATATCGCATTTGAATAAAAAAAAACTGCGTCTGACTTTTCATCGGTGTGCTGTCCGGTCGGATCAGTTTTCATAATACGGTCCCCGTGAAAAACATACCCACCCCTCATTGATCTCTCTACAAACATATGCTGATCCACATCGGCGATCAGACCTATTTCTTCTTTGCTGATTTTAAGTATCAAGTCCATAACCAGATGAGGAGTGGAAAAATAATAACCTAAATCCAACCCGAATTCCCCATAGATTTTATCCGTATTTTTGCACACAATGTCCAGAAGAGTGAGTATGTCACTGGCCAAGTATAGTTTACAATAATCCCACCAATTTCTACATCCGCCCTTTACCCAAACCCTCTTAGCAAATTCGTAGTCGCTAGTGGTGCACTCATTCTCAGTAAGAGAATTGTAAAAAGCTTCAATGGGCGGTAATAACACCTCATCTAGCCTCGAGCCAGAGTTGTAATAATCATATGGATGTATGCCCTTACACGTTAATAATCATACATTTCATCATCGGGGAAGCGCTGTTTGAGGAGGGCGAAGCTATCAAAATTGTCACTTTTCTGTACCTGAATCAATTGACTTAAGGATTTGGGGAAGAAGCGGAAAGAGTCTAAAAACGGATTTTATTCAGTCACGTGTTACCTTTGTCAACTGTTTTCCATATGAATTCTAGCAGCAGTAGCTTCTCCGATGATTTGGGTATGATATTATATGAAAAAGAACCATCTATCCATGCGTCATCTACAACTCCACCCTTGGCAATGCGGGCCAACGCTGGTAGAACAAACTTTAAGTCGTAATTGGAATTTTGTATAAAAACAGGTACGAAATATTGCTGTCTAACGTTTAAATTGCACGACTGATGTGCCACCCCTCTGAAGTTACTCCCCCCCCCGGTGTAATTTCCTGCCACAAATAATCATGATCGATAACCTTCCTCCTCCCCCCATTCCCAACACCATCATCAAAATCTCCCTTGCAAACCCAACATATTTTACGATTTTTAATAGCCAATCTGTCATCTGGTGATAGGAGCATAGGATAGTTTGTGTAACGAAGGCGCGCTTTTTGCAATGTGCACGTGAAACTGTAGTGTATACCAAGTGAGGGAGTACTGACTCTCTTTGAAAAGGTGTAGAGCTGCTATAGAATTCCATATATACAATCTACTGACAGTAATCAGAGGGAGAATGCCCCCCCCTCCCCAACGCGCATCATTTGCCTAAATATTTCTGATTAACATTTTGATATGGCCATTTTGTTCAACGTATTTGAAAGGTCTGGAAATTATGCCTTTGAGGATGACATATTTTTCACTTATAGCTTTAAGAAAACAAAAATTAATTAAGATTTTAAGGAATAAATATCAGCATATGTGTATTAAACTGACAATGCACATTTTTTCAGTAAATTCATTTGAATTTTTGTAATAAAGTGCATCTATTTTTTCAATTGAGATGAGAGCATTATATAAGGCATTACATTTTATCATGTAATATGGACAAGCACAGAGTTGGATGATTTGTTCTGAATCTGCATCAACCTTTAAGTACCTGATGAATGAACATGACCCTAGTTGTGAGATAGCTTATAGTATTCATCAAATTTTTAGGTCATTAGAGTTTATGGGGAATTATATACTTTGGTATGGATCCCAGCACCTGTTGGAATTGCTGGAAATTAATCTGCTGATAATATAGCTAAGTGGGATATTCTAAATGGCCAAAGTATAATTGTAAAGCCCACAAAAAGTGAATATATAACATGTATTTAGAATGTATTATGTGATAGGGAGAGTAATGAGTACATTAGAAATTGTGCAAACCCAATTTTAGAGCTTTATGATTACAGGCCACCACCTGATGGACTGGTACAAGATATTAAATCTGTTGCTGCTACCATTTTCAGATTGAGGACAGGTCATGCCAAAACCCGCTCAGTTTTGCACAAATGTGGCAGAACTAGCTCTCCTTACTGTGATATTTGTATTGAGTATGATGATGCTATACATATCCTTATGAAGTGTAGGAAATTTGATGTACAAAGAAATGTACGAGGAGTTTTAGAATTCTATTTTAGAAGTTTATAAACTCGTATTTAGAAATTTAATTTTAAAGTATTTTGCTGCATTTACATTGAGAGCATTCCTAGGTCATGCAAAGTCCCCTAAGTGGTCCCATAAAAAGGCTATATCCTTATTGACTAAGCATATAAATATATATATATATATATATATATATATATATATATATATATATATATATATATATATATATATATATATATATATATATATATATATATATATATATATATATATATATATATATATATATATATATATATATATATATATATATATATATATATATATATATATATATATATATATATATTTTTATATATATATATATATATATATATATATATATATATATATATATATATATATATATATATATATATATATATATATATATATATATATATATATATATATATATATATATATATATATATATATATATATATATATATATATATATATATATATATATATATATATATATATATATTATATATATATATATATATATATATATATATATATATATGTATTTTAGCCGCTATTTAGATCTTAATTTATATATGTCTAATACTCTTAGACATGTTATGTGACCATAGCAGGATATGATATGCACAATAGTGTCAGTGATTTAAGCAAGAACACTCTGTACCACGTCTTAGTACATCCCCATGATGTCTTAAGTGACGTTGCCTGTGCCAAATATATATCTGTGTTATATTCAAAGCGACGTGGCTCCGCTTAGAGTCCTAGATTTAGTAGATGATCGCACTTATATGAGCGGTTGATTCGATCAAACGTCAGATAAACAACAACAACAACGGAAGAGCTCGCTGATGTACATTTGTTGGAAACGCGTCAGCTCTTTATAAACACCCTGGCAATTTTCTGCTTCAGTCTTTCCATTCCGTGCTATATTTCTATAAGAATTATACAACCAGTTAGAATCCTAACTGAATGTATTCTCTTCCGAGGACAGATTTGCTAAAGATGATTAAATAGGTAGTACGAGATAAGGACTGTAAATCTTTTGGAAAAAAACAAATTCTAAATTTTTTAAGTGAACTTTAAAGAAACTACTAATGATTTTTTGCTAAAGTGTTGTCGTGTTTTGAAACGCCATTTTTCAAATTAAAGATAGTTGTGCTGGATTTTGTTTCTTACATAGTTTTGAACCGACAATTTTAGGAAAAATAGTAAAATAACAGTTGTTTTCTTTCTTCTAGTCTTTTCCTTTTTGTCTAGTCTGTATCTAGCTTTCTAACCTTTATGGCGTTACTTTTCCTTCTCAAATAGCGTAGAACCATCTAAGCAGCATTTTCAATCTAGGGAGCCTTATAGTAGTCAGTTAGCCACTCACCAAAAATATGACAGGGGGGTGATCAGTGAGCAGTAGAAGGTTTGAAAATGGAATATGGGTTAATCGATAGCGCTGATTACGAATATGGGCGTTATATACTCGGCTGGGGGGTGCTAGTCTTCGAAATTCGAAAAAATCATGTTTTTTTTTGCTGTTAAAATATATGCTTCGCAAAAACTTTCAACAATGATCACGCAGCCTATGGTAATTAATGCCGCTGATTATGAGTACCATCGCTATACAGTTGGGCTCATCGCTGATGACCTTGAAACTTGCAATTTTATTGTTTTCATTCGTCAAAAAAACAACAAAGAAAACGCTAAAATATTCAAGCATTTGGCGAGTAACGGATAGTTATACTTTGAAACTGCACAGTATACTCATTAGTACATACATGAACTCAGGAATTTAGGCACATGACCTTGAAGATAAATACCTATTCATGCCTAAGTGAAATTACTAATAACATGAACAAAAAAAAATGACATGCTCTTCTGATAACAACTGCTAACTATTTCGTGTAATGCACTTATTAAAAAACAAAATTTAGAAGATAATAGCTCAGCATACCAAACTTATCCATCTCCGAATTATAGCCAGAAGAAGTATTCATAAATCCCTCCCTCACAGCCACAAAGTAAGTCGCAAGGTCTAAGGCAAGATACTAGCTAATCTTTGATCTTGAAGATAAATCTTTTCATCCCTAAGTGAAATTACTAGTAATATGAGCCAAAAATAATGGTATGATTTTCTGATAGCAACTGCTAACTATTTCGTGTAATGCACTTATTAGAAAAAAAACTTTATAAGATAATAGCTCAGCATATGAAACTTATCCATCTGAGTCCGAATTATACCTAGAAGAAACATTCATACATTCCCCCCCCCCCTCACACCCAAAAAGTAAGTCGCATGGTCTATTTCCCGCAAATTAAATATTTACGTACATGTCCTTGAAGCTAATGTCTAAGTGAAATTACTAATAATATGAACAAAAAAGACTTGAATGCTCTTCTAATAGCAACAGGTAACTATTTCGTCTAATGTACTTATTAACAAGAAAATTTTAAAAGATACTAGATCAACATATTAAATTTTTCCATCTGAGTCTAAATTATAGATAGAAGAAACTTTAAAAATTATAGAACTAGAAGAATTAATTATAGAGCATAGAAGAAGCATTCAAACATTTCCCACCACAGCCACAAAGTAAATCACAAGGTCTATTTCCCGCACATGGACAATTTTTGGTACAGCCCTTGCACGAGCAGTACTCAGGGGCTGCACCATCTGGAAATGCCTTAAGGATGGACACAACTGGCCTAACCTCACCATCCTGAAATGTCTAGCCAAACTGTAGGGGATCTAGAAACTGCGGCTTTGGTCGGTTCGCTTGTAAAAAAATGTAAAACTGGAGGTAAACGCGCTTAGCATGGCACTCAAAGGCAGCGTCAGATGGTGGCAAAAACTTAAGCTCCCGCTTTCGAGGGTATAAATGCACTCGCAAGTCATCAAGAGAGGTAAAGAGGTGTGGATCTTTACCGTATGCGGCGACGATGAGTTTTTTGCAAATACAAAGAAAACTTTCTTGCACAGAAGGATCGATCTTTGACCTCTCTATCTCTTTCACAAGCAAAGTATTCTGTTCCTGCAGTTCCCATTTCTTGATAGCCTTAGCCACCAATCTTTTTCCTTTAGAGAACATCAAACCGCCTGTGTCACAGCCCGAAAGCGTATGAAGAAGGCAGATTGATAAAACTAGATGGTTTGGCAAATTCCTGCAAAGTTGGTATATAGGCACTGAATATTCACGGAATCGCACAAAAACTTTCCGCTTTTCACAATTTGAGTGGTATCTAAGGAACAGCTTATAATGATACAGGAAAAGGACAACAATATCTGTGTCATTCGCATCGACATACACAATTTCGATTCCCCTCTTCAAACAGTCCAACGTGTGCAACACAACTCTAGTATCCGCCTCTTCAAGTATCCGCCTCTGCCTCTTATCACAGTCGAATCTAAGCAGTCACTATCAGCATCATCTGAATCAATGAGAATAGCACTGTATTCGAATTCTTTTATCATTGCCTTCACTTGTACAGCCATAGCACCTGGAGAAACTGCTCCTTTTAGATGGTAAAATGTGCCTTTTTGAGGATCAACTAACTTGATAAGCTGGTTTCCAAAATGTCTGTCCAAATTTCTCTTAAACCAAAGCAGTCTATGCTTCTGCCAAACAAGTCCATTTTCAATTAAAACCTTTATGAGCTTTTCATTCAAATCTGAAATGTGGTAGATTCTTTCTTCCCTGAACCTGGACTCAATTCCCTCTAGGAACTGGTTGAATAGTATTTTATTCAAATCAGGCACATCATCACATTTTGGCTTTGTAGCCATAAATTTGTCAATGCACTTTTTGTGGTACTTTGCCTCAGCTGCCATTAGATCAATCCCACTAACTCTGCTGAATACTTCTGGCAGTGTGCTCGAAAGGAGAATGGCTTTCTGGACAATAGCTTCATTGCGAGATAAGGTTTAAACATTGATAGGCTTAAGAGAGGCTATTTTACCACTCCCTGTTTTAGAGCAAAACTAGCAACAAGTTGTGTACGAGAAGGAAACAGCTGCAGGCTCTGAACGAGTATTTTTTCTATATTTATAATTATTTTCTATCTTATGATTCTAGCCAGATTCTATCGCTTCGATGGAGTTTTTCTATTGAGCTAAGTCAAGGTGATGTACCGTCGGGACAGGCGCATTCGTGTTGGATAGATGCCTATGCTTATCCGAGCTAAAAATTTGGTCACTCCGCTTCTTCACTAATAGTTCAAAGACGGAAAGGGTTAGAAAGTTTCCAGATCACTCATTTTGAAGAAAAATAAATTTCCTACAGAATTCATTAATAAAAAATGTACAAAGCCAAAAAATTTTGGCTTTGTAGCCATAAATTTGTCAATGCACTTTTTGTGGTACTTTGCCTCAGCTGCCATTAGATCAATCCCACTAACTCTGCTGAATACTTCTGGTAGTGTGCTCGAAAGGAGATTGGCATTCAGGAAAGTAGCTTCATTGCGAGATAAGGTTTAAACATTGATAGGCTTAAGAGAGGCTTTTTTACCACTCCCTGTTTTAGAGCAAAACTAGCAACAAGTTGTGTACGAGAAGGAAACAGCTGCAGGCTCTGAACGAGTATTTTTTCTATATGTATAATTATTTTCTATCTTATGATTCTAGCCAGATTCTATCGCTTCGATGGAGTTTTTCTATTGAGCTAAGTCAAGGTGATGTACCGCCGGGACAGGCGCATTCGTGTTGGATAGATGCCTATGCTTATCCGAGCTAAAAATTGGGTCACTCCGCTTCGTCACTAATAGTTCAAAGACGGAAAGGGTTAGAGAATTTCCAGATCACTCATTTTGAAGAAAAATAAATTTCCTACAGAATCCATTCATAAAAAATGTACATTATGTAGGCAAATTTCCAAGATGGATCAAGATTATTCCAAAAACGCTATAAATTATGTTATCCTTTTCGTCAATTTTTAGGGACTAAAACTGAACGGCAAAAGATAAAACAGTTTTGAAAAAAAAATATTGAGCATTATTCAATTTCTTTAATTTGAGCTATAGCTAAGCAATTTTGGCGCGGTTTTGAATTTTTTATTCATTTTAAGGGAATTTTTGTCGGTGGAGATCAATTTTTAGGGAATTTGAAGAAATGGGGATGTTGCACCCACTTGTCGACTATATAACATTAATTTTCGTATTCAGCATGGTCGATTACATCAGACTGCTTTCTCAAACCTTCTGGTGCTTGCTAATCACCCAAAACCTTAAGTATCAACATTTTTCTCGTGTGGCTCCCTGACTATAGGGACTGTAACCGAAGAGAGTGTTAGCAAGGGTTGTATTGATTAGAGGCTGTAGAAAAATCATTCTATTAAATATTAAATATTGCCAACTATTCTTTATAGGAGTTTAAAAAAATCCATGTCATTGCCATAAGCATATTACTACTTACATTGAGTTTTAGGAGTTACAATGATTTTGATCATATTAAATAAAAAAATAGTTTTTTCAAGTAAATTAAGGAGCAACACTAAAACTTAAATCGAACAGAAACTGGTCAACTCATGAAGGGGGCAGCAGTGTGCTATATTGTTATATCAACTATACGCCTGAGGCATGAATATACAGGGCAGTTTAACTGTTACATACAAAGGACAGTCACCTATTAGTACGAACGAAACATGAGTTACCAGACGGGCTTATGAGGCAACACCCATTTTTTGGGGGCCGATCAGAGAGAGTGGAGGCTACTCCATATACGGTAGCTTGATTAGTAATTGGATTCAAATAAAAGGAGTGTTTTTCATTATAGTTCATATTAGTAAGAGAATTGAATTCAGAGAGAGAATAGTTTATTTGAGACGATATTAGTAAAGAAAATGAGTGGAACATTTACACTATTGGAGCTTGATGGTGGAGTAGGTAGCAGCAATGATACAAGAGTGAGAGTACCAAACGGAAATGTGGAAATAACACGAGGATGTAGACTAAGCCTTGAATGGGACGATATGTATGCAAGATACGTGATATCATTGAGTAAATTTAAATTGGAGGAGCAATTATGCTTTGCTGCGAAACTGAACATTGTGCATATAAATAGACTTCAGGCAGCATTAGTTGCACCAGTGAAATATACTGATGAAAACAAATTGAATCAGTGAATATTATTGTTGTAACTATGCTCAATAAAATTGTTTCTTAGTCGAAAATATTTTTCTTTCTATAGTAGGCTAGCGTATATTTTTTTAGAGTAGAAAAAAGAATCCAGGTTAGTCTTAAGTTGACTGTGATAGTGTTAGGACTCTAAAAAATGGATAGATTTGAGAAAGAGCGAATCATGGGGAATCTTGTGTTTATGGAAAAATATTTGATTCTAGATGATGATTTTCTAGAGTTATCTATTCAAAGGAAGATATTTTCTCAGGGAATGCTTATCGATATGATGAAAACTGATTCTCCGTCATTAGACTATTGCATGAAGCTTCTACATCGTGGTCCAAAGGCATTTGCACAATTTATTGACTAATTAATCACGACACAGCAAAATGATATTGTGGATATTCTTTAAAACACTAGCTTAGAAATTTAAGACTTTTTCCACGACAAAGATGCTGTTCAATGAGAATTTACTCCTGTCTCCCTCAATCCCACTGAATTTGTTGGTCGTAGCTCAGTTTCATTTTGGCGGTGAGAGTGTGAACACATGAAAAAAAAATTTCCATACATGTCCACTGTGCATGTATACACTGGGCGGCTGGACATCATGTGACAATTTTAAAATGATTAATGAGTATGAGGAAAAGTGCAGATTATGCAACCCGTGTAAATTGCATAGAGACTATGCTGTACAAATTAAAGGTTGTAACTCCTGTCTTGAAGGGATGTGTGACTCTCATCTTAGAGGGCACCTATGCTCGAATTGCCAGTATGATAAATGTAATCAGTGGGAGAATACATATCCTGGTATGGTTGGAAAGATTCTTAAGCGTGATTTTAGTTTATTGCTAAGAGGTTGGTATCGTCGTGGCTTTAGATTGTCTTGGGAGGAGGAGCTAGGTCAACGATTCAACTGTTGGAACAACAAAAGAATTTGGTTTCTACGTCATCGTTGTGAAGACAATGGCTACTATGATTATAAGCTCACTGATTTTTATTTGGCTGTGACGGAATGTGATTCGCCACTTGAGGACACTGTATGTGGCATTGCTTCAAATAAGCAGATTGAAACATGCGAATTCTATAAAATGAATGAGAATAGTATCATTAGCTATATAGAGAATTATGATAAGAGTGAAGTTACACTCTTCTGTAGAAAATTTGACCCTGACATTGCAGCACATCAGGATCAGTATACTGTGAATTCAGATAATCTACCTGCATTAGTTGTTCTCGACAAATACCTATACCTAGTAGAAGATGAAATCTAAAGAGTAGAAAAGTTTTTTTGTCATCTATATACATTATTTTTATTAATAAACAATTTCACATACATTTTTAGAACATTTTATTCGTAGGGTTCTAAAATCAATATTAAACACGCTTGTAAGTATATTTTACATTAGAAAGTCATTTAATCGAGGAAAGTCAACGTAGATGCTGAGAAATTACTTGTAGGTACAATAATGGCATCTAAACATAAAATATAGTAATGTTTAAAATTAATTTGTCTTAGTGGTAATTACTGTATTCTCCTCTGGTTCCGAGCAATAGCTTTCATGATGTTGTCAAGAATTGTGTTGTGACAGGGAGTGCAGAGATTATGCGATATACCAAGAGGGTAAAAAAATTCGATATTCTTCGCTGTTGGAAAGATGCATAGCCAATGGCCTGTCTTCAAAGTCAATGGACTGCTATTAACAATTATTAGGGTATTGTTAACACTTGAAATTTGTTCAATGAAGTCCGATGTATGCAATAGGTGTTGTACTGGGACATGTATGGATCCATATTGAACACGCTGATTATTTGGTTTCTGTTCATGGTGCTAGGTCTAGTAGAACACTGCCGTCTTGTGTGATGTCCCAATAGGTTTCAAATTGACTCAATGCTATTAGCGTGATACTCTCAGTCAAATCATCGGAAAATGTGCACTCTAAGCGTACATTCCCCGTTCGTACCATGCTCATATCCTGGGTACCAGACAGGTCCAAAACAATTACAGCATGATTTTTTGAAAACATTGAATCGTTTATTCCATTATCAAATGGTTGGGAGTCATGATCTAGGGATTGCAAGGTCAACTCATACAGAGTTCTATAGGATTTTTTATCAAATGATAGAGTGTACAGTGGAATACCATTCACTTTGCACACAAGGCTAGATAGACCCAAAAAAATTAAAATCATGGGGGGATGCAGTCTAGGATCCAACGGCACTGCCAATCTTCACAAAGGCCAAAGCGACTTTTGATGGGATTTCTCCATTGATAAATGATGAAGCGGTATAACTACAAGAGACAGTGGCAATGTGACGTTGATTGGTGATCGTTTGGGGGAAAAGAAGTTTAATGTTGTTGCCATTGGCTCTTAGCTTTTCCACTGCCAATGCAACAGAGCTCATAACCTGTTGTTTTCGGACATGAAGAATTGCCGATGTGATAATGACATTTTCATCGGGTGCTGCAGGAAGTGTTTTTTTCAAAATGAAATTCGATTGGGCTAGTTGCAACTTTATGTCAATCTTGAGATTAGGGGGTAGCCATTGGGATATATTGAATATCTCATGATTTAATTTTCCAACTAAATGATATTCCTGGATCACTGCAGTAGTCAACTCACCGTCAGTATCAACACCTGATCAATATTCATAGCCCAATGACTGTCCTCTCAACTCATTGTATGCCTTTGGTGTCATCATCATAAATTGTATGTAGCTTGCATACTTGGAAAAATTTTTGCTAGTGCTCACCAATGTTCCATTAATTAATACATTAATCTGTTTCAACAGGTTGTGTAGAATACATTTTTCGTAGGACAGACAATCGGCAGCACTTGGAGTTGTATTATCTGACTTTTTCTTCACCGCAACATTTAAATCAATAAATGTTGATGACAAATCATTGGAAAATATCTGAAAGTTTATATTTTCCGAGAGGGGTTGCTGGGGATGAAATTGTTCATAGTAGCCATACTTGACACTGACATCAACATTTTCAGCATTGAACAGATTCAATGAAGAACTGATTGATGGATGTGATTCCTTGTGGGGAAGATAAGTCATCTTAAGACAACAAATCCTTCTTTGATCTAACAATCTTTTTCTCCTTATTGGTCTTCTTCGTTTTATTCCTCAGAGTCCTTGTTGATGTCCTTCACTTCCCGCCTGGGAAGAGACTGATGAGTGAATGACGCCCACGCATCCTTTTCAATCCCCTCCCATTTTGCTGAGATTTTAATTGCTCACCAACGGCTCTTGCTGAAGATCTAATAGTTTCCTTAACACTCTCGTTGAAATTTTTACCCGACCCCCAGTCCTGTAGTGCTGAGGCAGCAAATTCAATGCAGCAGGCACAAGATATTTTCCGGCAAAGGGTAGTCCAGAACGAAATAGCCTATCAGACCAGCTACCAAGACCATAGCCAGATATTGTAGTACGCCCCTTGTAATAGTCCAATCCATGACCTATTTGACGTAGACTCAGAGCACCAACATAGCAATTGATTTCAGGACAGACATATGGAGTTCTTCTATTGTTCATTTTAGGCGGTGATGACGATGGTTCGAAAATGTCATGTAATCACGGCTAAACCTTTTGTTATTGCTAGAGGGTAACCCAATTCACTTCTTAGTGTTAACTGACAGAGTTCCAAATGCGAAATGTTTACGTGAACATACTGAAGATGCTTTATATTTTAGTGATGAACAAGTTCATGAGTTGTTTTTCGTTCAAGAACACGTAGGAGGGGGGACATTTGAACTACTAACTCTCTATGTTTCCACAAAGGATGCATAAAGAAATATGCAAGAGTCCGAGGCGAAACCAGGTGGATAATAAGGAAAAATAACTTGATCCATCCCCTTAACAGTGCCAGCGTTTTCCCATTGATCCTGTTCTGTATAAAGCTAAGAACATCTCTCAGATTATCATTGAGATGAATCGTTTCAGTGTCAACAGGTGAGGTAATATAAATCCTATCGTGTTCCATCGAATAATTAAAATCGAATGTACCATTCCTACGATATGAGATTTTTCTATTGATTGTACGACACAAATCCGTCATACTATCATATTCTATATATTTCAATGTGACTTGTGGATATTCACTAGATTTAAGTGCTTCAACCCATTCATACTCGACAAAGAGTGACGAATCGAATGGTGTAAATTTTATATCTTACACACGATCTTTTCTCAGGATATCATAGGTATTTTTGAGAATACAGTCGACAAGAGCCACTTCATACGTACCGTCGAATTTGATGGCGGGGGAGAGTTTCGTCCAAATATCACTTGTTTCATTTAAGTCATTGTAGAGAGGATCGTCAACGTTGGACATAAATGTTACATAGAAATCATTGGGCATTGTCACTATTTTCAACACCGATCCAAGAATCAAAATCAGAGCTGTATCCTAGCCACCGAACAAGTAACTGTTTCTTTTCCCTACAAGTACGAGTCTTTAATATCTTTTCAATTTGGTAGATTTCCCTATTATGTTTAACTTTTTGTAGTTGATAGTCATAAAACCCACCAAGAAACTCTTCATCTTTGATATCGCGCAAACGTTAAGTTATGGGTTTAGTGTCTAGGATTTTTGCTACTTTAAAAAGTTCTGTGGACAACAAGTAATTACCCTTTTCAAAAACATTAGTTGTTTTATTAATTATAACAGTATCACCAACATTAAATTTTTTATTCTTCACAATCGTTTTATTGGAATATTGTTTAAGAAAAGCCTCAATTGTATCATGATCAGATTGATGATTTTCCGTTGGGGTGGAGTTGGACAATGATCAATGAGGTCGTTGATTATAAATCAACATGATTATATCTAAATCATGAATAAAAGCAGGTGTATTTTTCAATGTACAATATCTTAAAATTAAAAGTCGAATAGTTCTTATCAATCGTTCGGCCAATGCAACCTTTATAGGACTATGACTATGATAGAGCAGTGCATTATATTTCATTAGTACTTTTCCAACATGGGAATTAGCATATTCGCTACCGCGATCCGTTTGAATTTTTTTATACGAATCCTGTTCGAGAATACTTTCTATAGCCTGAGCAACTAAACACCTCTCTTTGACCACAATCGTATTGCATATGCATAGCGACTATAAACACTGATTGCAAGTAGAATGTACTTGTATGGTGTATTGTGACGTCTTTGAATCTCATCTAGAGTTAAGAGATCTGCTTGCATTATATGCAGGGGGGAAAGGCTTTAGTTTTTTGATAATGATTAGCACAAAGCCTATGATTTCTACGGGAGTGTAACTTGATTCATTTTGAGGATAGTCCTGCGCATTTTTAATGGCAACACAAGTGATGTTTGAAAGCGTGGTGGGGGAAATTAAACGTCCCGCTTTACCATTATTTTCATTGAAACGTTTCAGTACGTCAACTTTTTTGAATGCAAGCGTTTAGAGATATGCTCCCTACTCCTTTTTATGTTAGTGGTCGATGAAGATGGTGGCGTTGACTCGATACATCTTCGCTTTTTTCTATCTATCAGTGGTGTTCTCATCATTGTGAAATCAATGTTTCCACTAGGTGCGCTAGTACTTTCCAAGATCTTCTTCTTCTTCTATTTAACAGCAAGCGGGCTTTTCAGTAAAACTATTTAGCCCTTTTCCTTTTGCTTCACTCTGTGGGCTACAGAGCTACTGGCTTGATTGCCTCATATTTATTATATATATTCAGATATTTTTCAGCAGATCTTTCGACTCTAGGAGTTCAAATATAAGATGATAGATGTCAATTTCTACGCTCTGTGTGCAGGTATAGTTGGCTAGGCTCTTGGCTGATAGTGGGATTTTGTGGTGTTTAAAGTATTTTAACAGTTTAGAAAGCAAGGTATGTTGTGCAGACGTCAGAATATTACATTCAAATAGGCAATGGCCAATTGTTTCATTATTCATATTACAATGCCTGCAAAGAGAGGACAGGGGAATTGAACCACTTGAATTAGAAAACTTATATGAGAATGCAAGAAAATTTAGTCTATTTGTTCCAGAACGAATTCTATGATAAATTTTATAAAGATACTTATTGGGAAAGGGGGAAAGGATAGGATTAATCTTATTAAAATTAATATCTGATAGCCTTCATCGGTAAATATCTCTAATTGGGATTGGTCTCCCACTTGGCTGGTCAATATTTCTAGCATTTTTTGCTATTTCATCAACCTGATGATTACCACTTATGCCAGAGTGGCTAGGAATGTGCTGAAAGTAAGTTTTTATGCCACTTGAAGCAAGATTATCAATAATACAGTGACAATGATAAGTGTCAATGTTCAACTTATATTGAGGAGCTGAGGCCAGCAACTCAAGGCTTGATAAAGAGTCGGAATAGATGATAATATTATTCGAATTTTCAACGAACGATTGGTTTTGCTTAAGGTATTCTAATGCCATGATTATGGCATTTAACTCAGCAGACATTATAGATAAATTATTAAATAATCTCTCGCCCATTGCAATTTTCAGGTGAGGAAGGAAAACAGCACTTGCAACATTCTAATTCATTTTTGACATATCAACAAATATTTGGAAGTGATTTTTATAGGTAATTGTATTAAGTTCTGCAAATTTTTTCTGGACAAAAGCAATTGGGGTTAAATCTTTATTCCATTTTGAAAATTTAGTATTTATTATGGGAAATGACCAATTCCATGGAGGTGATTGAGGGAAAGTAGGTGCAATAGACTTTGCTGGTACAGGGAACTTCTTTTGAATATTGGCATACTCATCTGCAATACCTCTATACATGGCTGGATTTCTTAACCAATTGTGTAATGTGTGTGAGCTATTTGATTCAATTTTTGTAAGATGTTTTATCAAAAGAAAGCTACGTCTCTCCCTTATTGTTGTTAATCCACTCTCCATAAGCAGAAACTTGGTGCTTGTGGGTTTCCTAAGACCAAATATGAGACGTATTATATCATTTTGTGTTGTTTCAATTTTTGCATCTGGGTCTTTGCACATGCACCATAGACAATGAGCCCATAGTCAATATGGGGTCTTATATGTGATTTATAAAACTGGAGTAAGGTTTTCTCCTTACAACCCCAGGGTGTGGAAAGAAGTCTTTTTAGTATATTTGCTTTTCTATAACATTTTTTTATTGTGTTTGAAATGTGGAGGTGGAAATTAAGTTTTTGGTCAAGCAAGAGACCTAGGTAATTAATATTATTATCTTCTGGAATAGTTGTTTTATTTAGAGTTAGTTTTGCATTAACATGGTTTCGCTTCCGGTGAAATTGGATTATTTTTGACTTGGTGGGTGCAATGGGTAAATCTGAATGTTGAGAGAATTTTTCAAACTGGAAAAGTGACTTTTGCAGATTTGACTGTGCTATCTGAAAGGTGTTGCCGGATGACCATAGCACCAGATCATCAGCATATTGTAGATTCGTGTGGGGTAGGTTAATGCCCCAGAGATATAGGGCAAATAGGAGGCACCTGAGGACTGCTCCATGAGGAAGGCCTTTGGATATTGTCTTTTGGGGTGAAGAGGCTGAACCAACACAAACAATGAAACTTCGCACTTCTATGAAGGATTTAATAAAGGATACTAGCTTATGAGGTACTCCAATGTTTGCAAGTTTACTTAAAAGGATTTGGTGGTTCACATTGTCATATGCTCCTTCAAAATCTAGGAAAGCTGCCACTAGGATATTATTTTTTGAGAAAGATTCATTTATTGCATTTGTTAGCAAAATGAAAGCATCTATTGAGGAGTGGTATTTCCTGAATCCAGTTTGAGTGTGTGGGATCATGTTATTTTTCTCAACAAACCAGAGGAGTCTGTGATGAATCATTTTCTCCATTATTTTCCCCATCACAGGTGTAATCATTATGGGCCTATAAGACTCAGGGTTATCTTTTGGTTTATTTTTTTTTTAGGATTGGTAGAAGGGACAAACATTTCCATATATTGGGGAACCTAGAATATGCCCAAGCGTGATTATAACAATTTAGCAGTTCTTGTTTGTATGAAGGTGTGAGATTCTTTATCCATGTAGGGTGTATATTGTCATAGCTGCTGCTAGTTTTGAACCTAATATGATGTATTGCATTATTCAATTCCTGGATTGAAAATGGATTAGTTATATACTCGGATCCTGGGCGCGGTTGGTAACTAGGGTTCATAGGAATTGTGGACAGTTTGCTTTGATTATTTGATGTTAGCTTATTAACAAAAAGAGTTGCAAATAGGTTAGCCTTTTCATTATCATTGTCATAATGGGTATTATTATGTATAAGCTAATACAGGAGTGGGTTTGGAGAAGTCTTTTTCCCACATATGTGGCTTATGACTTTATGTATAATTTGCTCATGAGTTTATCTGGAGAGATTATTTGCAAAATTATTACAGTAATTATATTTAGCATCTATTATAGTCCTTTTTATATTAGATTCTGCTTGTAATTTTTTTAAATATGTAGTAGGTGTTGGTTTTTTTATGAATTCTGTCCTAGCTGCCTTTTTTATCCTCCATTTATTTAGGCACTCATTTGTCCACCATGCTTTAGGAATTTGTTTAGGGAATGTTTTCTTAGATGTTGTCCTGGGGATAGCATGATTAGCTGTATTTATTAGTAAAGATGTCAACGCTTCAGCATGTGTGTCAACTGTTGTGTTAGAAATGCATGAACTTTGGGTGAAACTTGTAATTTCATCATTTAGCTTATTTTGGAAAATAGACCAATTTGCTTTAGTGTTGATATATTTGGAGGTATGTAATGAAGTTTCAGCAGGTTCATTTAGGGAGCAAACTATAGCAAAGTGGTCTGTACATAGACTATCAATTTTATTTATATAAATTTTGTTCAAAAAATTTAAAGACACAATTTGTAGATCAATTGTGGAGAATTTGCCACTTTTGGGGTTGAAATATGTATTCAGGTTTGGAGGGGCAGCAACAGCTAATCCATTTTTATTTGAAGTCATATGTTGAATAAATTTACCAGCTTTATTTGCTGGTTTATTCCCCCACAAAATGCTGTGGGCATTGAAATCACCACAAATAATGATATTTTTTAACATATTAGAATTATTTATATAATTGAAGAAATCCTTGGCATCTGTAGTTTGGCCAAGAGGGTTATAAAAGCTTATTATGTCGGTTTTTAAATTATTCAGCCAAACACTTATACCAATTACATCAACATCATTTTCAAAATCTGGAAAATTGATGCCACAAAATTTTATATTATTATTAACTAATAAATATACACAACATCATTTTATCTCTGAATATCTATCCTTTCTCAGGATAGTATATCCCAGAGACTTAATTTGTTGATTTTGGGTTAAATGAGTTTCGTGGAGGCAATCAATATTAATGGAAATATTATTCATAAATGATATTAGTTCATTTAGCTTATTTTCTGTGAGTGATCTTACAGTCCATTGGAGTATTGATAAATGTTGTGTTGTTGACTTATTCTTCATATGACTGTGTATCAATGTTCAGCTTTGTTAAAAGTAAAGCAAGATCTTTTTTTGCTTGAATGATCATATCATCTGGGATGTAGATTTTTGCCAATTCTGCAATAATTTTTGTTTTCTGTAGTTGATTTATGTTCATGGCCTGAACTGCATTACAGTTTAGAATAAATAATCATAGATTTGGTGATTGCATTTTTGGTAGAGCATCCTGTATGTTGGTTAAGGGATTGATTCCTGGTAGTGTTTCTGGTTTGTTTCTTCTTGGGAGGGAGGGCCAGGCTGGCCTCATCTCACCGGAAAAGGAGGCTTGTTGGCTTGGTGATTCTTTCTGATAGGAATTTGAGCTAGAGGGCTTAGAAGATGGTGTTTTATATGGGGTGCTTGATGCATTGGGGGCATTTGACTTGGGGGTTTTGGTTGGTTTCATTACAGGCTTTATTTGGTATTGTTGGGCACCATTTGCTTCCATTGCTGCAAAGGGGTATGGGATGGCCTTCTCTGTTGATATTTGGAGTGTTAAAGCTCTTTTCTTGTATGCAGGGCATAATGATTTATTTGTAGATTCATGTGGGCGTTTGCAATTGATGCATGTAGGCTGAGTGTTGTTGCAAGTTGTCAGCTCTTTAGGATGGAAAGATTTACAATTACTGCACTCTTGGAGAATTTCATTGCATTTGTTTGTCGTGTGTCCCAGTTTGAAACACTTCTGACACTGAATAGGCTTAGGTTTGTATTCCTTGTGTGGTTTGATTTGCCCAAATAGGAATAATTTTTCTGGGATATCAATTTTATCCTTTAGTGTGAATAAGAAAGATCTACTAGTTTTTAGGCCATTAGAGTTAAGTTTTCCAAGTTGGGTAACATCCTCAACTGGGATTGTGTTTCCAGCCCTATCTGAGAGGCCTTCTTTTAACTCCTGAGTAGATATCTCTGGGGGAACATTATAAACTACAATTTTTGTTGGTGATTGTTTTGGGTTCCAATTAGATGCAATAATTGGGGTATTCAGAAGGGATTTAAGGTTAATTATTGTATCTGCTGATTTCTGATCTTCTACAGCTATTAGCAGAGATCCATCACGGTTAACGTTAAGAGAGAACATTGATTTTAGCAATTTAAAAATTGCAACTCTTATTGCAGTGATCATTTTTATTTCAAAGAGGGTAGTGGAAGTAATTTTAAGGTAAATTCCTAAGTTTTTGGAGGCAGGATCTTGGGCAGGGAGAGGGGAAATGCTTTTAATTGGGGAGATTTTTTTCCTTTTTTTAGAACTTCTAGAGAGGACCTCTTGAAACCCATTATCATCGTTTATGGTTACATTAGCCCCTACACTTATCATTGTCCTATTCTTCGAATTGGAGCTATCATTAGAACTTTGAGATAGGGTGCTTGACCAGCCAGGATGGGTATCTTTCACTATGACACTTTCACTGGAATTTGATTTGGGATCTGGGGGGACTTTTTGTTTTGGAGGACTTCTAATCATTGCCTATTGGAAAAAGCTTTAAAACACAAAAATAAAAATAAAAACAAGAAGGGAAAATAGATGATATCAAACCGTCTGCACTATACTATGGGGAGGATAAACACCACAGTATAGCCCTGAGGATGACTTGAGCAGAATTGGTTTGGTACAACTGCTGATTAGAAGAGATAATAATCACAAGAAAATATATTTCGATTTTCTTATTGGATTAAAACCTTCTTCTTCTTCTCCTTCTTCTTTTTGTTCATGTTTTAATGGTGTTGACGACGACGACGATGAGGGTGCAGTTTCATTTAATTTTTTTAGAATTTGCCTATTGATAATAACGCTTTTGGGGAAGTTTAATGTATTTATAAAGTTGAATGGATGAGCGTCAAATGATAATAGTCCTTTACGATTTGTAACCATATCGTATATCAAATCAAGTAGATTATAGCTCTTGCCCTGAATTATAATCCCTTTCCCTTTGCTATCAACTTGAATATGATCTTCACTACTTTAAATGAGATATGTTATGAGTTGTTTACTTTGTTCACGATATGAGTGTGGCATTAGATTTCCAATGCTTGACACTATTGAATTCAATTCATCCTTCTTTAAATGTGTTCCAGCAGTGATAGCAGAAAAATACTGAGGAGATGGTTCTTTTTTTATTTATGGCAGTGGCTCTCGCACGATAGGGCTTATGTTCGTCCAATCGGCAAAGTGCATCTTGAAGTAAAAGCAGCTTTTATCATCCTCAATATTCTCGTTCTCAATTAATTTACTCAGATTGTCCTCAAAGTGTTCCACGGGTGAGAGAGCGAGTTCTATTGGAGTCAATTTATAGGGTTTAGCCATCTAGAGAAAACTGTTTACAACTCCTGCAGTTATTGGCAGTAAAAGTGTGAAAAAGCTACCGCCCGCCTGAAGAAGACGTTTCCTTTTAAAATTCTTTCCTTTGTTTTTACAGGCCAAAGTACGTACACAGGAACGATGTTGCTTTGCCTGATGCTTAACTACTTCTGGTAGTTGAACATTGGCCTCGGTTAAATTTAAACTAAGTTCAGATATTAGATTAATGAAATTATTGTCAATACCATGTTTGAGCATGACTTTCCTAAGTGGGGGTTTTGAAGTGCTTAGAACGGAAAATAAATGTTTATTTTCTGGTAGTTTCTTCAGTTCATGATGGCAACTAATAGCCTTCTTTACTATTCACGGGGAGATATATTGTAATTTCATTGTCGAAAATATCTGTGACTACATGCAGATCCTCGCGTGTATTTCACTAAGATCCAATAGGATATAGCCGTAGGGTTTATTAGATGCCTGATTGTATGCTGAGAGCAGAAATTTGGGGGCACCGGGGTATATTTGTTTATTGAGAGTTGTTAGCGAGCTAGAATCACGAACAACTCTGTAGATGATATAGTAGGTGCAGTTCAATGCAAGCGTTCGCATACATTTGCTCTGGTAAAATAGGTTGTGTAGAACTAGAGTAACGGAAATCTGTTCATGGTGAGAGCGAACAGTGAACAGTTGCTGCATTTCCTGGGACCATTGTTCAATAGATTCAGTTAAATCGTCAATAATTAGCCAAGAGTTTGGTTCAATAATGTTGAAAACATCAAGTCCCTGTATGAATTGTATCTGCACAAACCCCGATATAGCAATTATAGTAAAGAACATTAAAGAAAAAAAATACACTTTTTTTATTTATTTATTTATAATGAAAATACAACGTTTATTTTACATGAGCACTAGAAAAAACACTTTAATAAATACATTTTTTTATTTATTTATTTATAAAAAATACAACATTTAATGAACAATACACTTAAAATAATATCAATTTTTTATGTACAACATTTTTTTAATTTGAAATTGGATGCCCCCCCCCCCGAGGGGCAGGGGGTGGTGGCCGCTGTGGTGGCCGGGAAGCGCCGAGGGCCGGGCCTGAAGGGGCACTAAATCATTTTAAATAGTGGAAATTATGAAGAAGAAATTTCTCTGCTTTGCATGCATATTGTTTGATAAACAGAAAACAAAGAATTTAAAACACCCACCACCCACCCACCCACCTTGTACCATTAAAGAATTTAAGTTAATTTTTTCAGACCGAGTTGTTTTCTATACTCTAAACATTAAACTCGGTCTGAGATTAAATAGTGACCGGGTGGTAGTACCTGTCACACCATCCTCAAGTACACAGACTTTGTCTGATATGGCCGACATGGCGTTTTTCTCAACTCTAACTGTGTAGTTTTTAAATTGTAAAGAGCGAATCGCCATGACTTTCGCCCTTGGCATTAAACTACGTTCCACACAGTTTCTATAGACATTCATGTCGAAATTATTTTTTACCAAGTGTGTAGTTATCCCCTTGCAAACTTGTTTGAAATCCTTGTTGTACGTTTCCACACAGCATACCTTCGGCCCAGGAAAAACACCACTGGATATCAGATCGCTACTCGTGTCAGATTTTAACATTAACAATTGATTTGGGGCCTGGCGTTTCACTAGCTCTGGGTAGAGGGATTCATTCCAGTTGGTGTAGTCCATTCGTGAGCTAATATATTCGCCATTTTCCAAATCATTCAATAAATTTCCAGTTTTAACTTTTAACAGGAGTGAATCAATGTCCCCGTAATGCACTTGAACTTGTCCCTCAATCGGCCATTGTACCTTGCATACATTATAATAAAATGACAACATGAGTTTTTTTTAGATAATTCCGTTATTGCACTCCCGTCTGCAATATTTTTATTTAAAACAATGTTTCTTTTCTTACGATGTAGGGGTACCATATCAGAGTCTATGACAGTGAACGATGGGAAGTTTGGATCCGCAATAATTCGAGCACAGTCTTTGAGATTGGTTACAATGTCACATTGACTTCTTTTTCGTACGCTTTTGCACATTTTACCGAAGGCTGAGTTCAAAATGAGTTTATAGATTTCCTTCTCAACCTTCGTTTTCGCTTGTGAACGTTTACTGACAAAGGTGTCAATAAACGTTTTCATGGAAGGCTTTTGATCAAATTGGAGGGCTCTATGAATCTTTGTGACCTTGAAACCATTGGACACCATCCATTTCAATAGTACGGGATGAACAACGATATTCTGTTTCGGGTTGAGGTCGGCAATTAGTTTTTGTTTTGAAGGTACCCAGTGCATACTCCCATCCTTTACTAAAGATAGATTGTAGGGGCTCAGAGAGTCCCTACCTACCGGTCTATTTATGCACGGAAAAACAGAGTCTTTTACCGAGTCATGGATTTCCAAGGGTATTTCACCGTCAATTTCAAAAAACCATCCCTGTGCCCCACTCTCCTCAACTCTGGCAATGTTGGGGAAATTCGAAGCAAATGGATTGTTAAGCCATTTGTAATTGCCACACGGCAAACAGTAGTGAGACATTGCCTATGGGTAAAGGTAATTCATATCCAAAAAAACTACATCTGACTTTTCATCGGTGTGCTGTCCGGTCAGATCAGTTTTCAAGATACGATCCCCGTGAAAAACATACCCATCCCTTATTGGTCTCTCTACAAACAGATGCTGATCCACATCAGCGATCACACCTATTTCTTCTTTGCTGATTTTAAGTATCAAGTCCATCACCAGATGAGGAGTGAAAAATAATACCCTAAATCCAACTCAAATTCCCCATAGATTTTATCCGTATTTTTGCACACAATGTCCAGAAGAGTGAGTACGTCACTGGCCAAGTAAAGTTTACAGTAACCATACCCATTTTTAGATCCAACCTTTGCCCGAACCCTCTTAGCAAATTCATAGTCGCTAGTAAAGCACTCAATCTCAGTAAGAGAATTGTAAAAAGCTTCAATGGGCGGTAATAACACCTCATCTAGCCTCGAGGCAGGGTTATAGTAATCATAATTATATATGCCCTTGAACGGTAATAAATCATACAGTTTATCATTGAGAACTCACTGTTTAAAGAGGGGGATACTATTAGAATTGTTGCTTTTCCTTTCCTGAATCAATTAACTTAAGGATTTGGGGAATAAACTGAAAAACTTTAAAAAACGGATTTTTTTATGGCACTTGTTACCCTTTTCAACTGTTTTTCATATGAATTCTAGCAGCAGTAGCTTCTCCGATGATTTGGGTATGATATTATGTGAAAAAGAACAATCTATCCATGCGTTATCTACTGCTCCCCCCTTGGCAACGTGGGCAAACATCGGTAGAATAATATTTCAAGCGCGATTGCTAGTTTGTATAAAAACCGACATAAAATATTGCCTAATAGCTTTTACATTGCGCAATTGATGTGCTAACCCATTAGACGCACTCCCTCTAGGTGTAACTTTCAGTCACACATGATCAAAGCTAATCATCTTCCTACTCCCCCCATTCCGTACATCGTCGTCACATTCCCCCTTGCAAACCCAACATATTTTACGATTTTTAATGGCCAATATGTCATCTGATGATAGGAGCACAGGATAGTTTGTGTAACGAAGGCGCGAAATTGAACCGTTCACTGTTTTGATTAGACTGACAAATGCCAAGCGCATGAAGTCTTCATCGCCCAACGACTCAACTACATCCAACACTTGCATGGTATTACTGGAACCTCGTTGCGCATGAACGTAAGAGACCCCTATGGCTTCATGTATTTTAACACGATTTGGATTTGACAAATCGTACACATCTATGAGTTTCGCTTCGCAGTCCGAAACGATCTTACTGCTCTGTACGAGCGTGCTCTGAAAGTTCTTAAAAGGTAAGATGGCTCTATCTCCGCTTACCGTTTCCACAGCCTGGTATCCATGGCGATTACAGTGTCTCATGTGATGCTTTAACTTTAAATCAGTCCAAAATTGGGACAGGCCTTTTGGACAATAATAGCGTACCCCATTATTTTTACCCTCACATAAAACCCTACTAATATCCGTAATTGGATTAAAATGTCCAATTGAATCAGGCACTGTGGGTGGCGTGTTTAGAAGCCAAACTCAACGCTCCACTGACTCAATTGATGGAGCCTTCACTGGAAATAATACAACCTATTTATCAGAACGCTGGCCCCCCTCAAATTCTGTTTCATACTGCGACACCGTGACACCAACCTTTAAATGTGCATTAGCCCGCTCAAAAATATCTATTTCTTTTAATGTCAAGGGAAATTGACCATTTAAACAATTAAAATCTACTACAGGAAACTTTGACCCCTCCCTGCCAGTAATTTCTAATTCGTCGAACTTTTTCTTGGAGGCATCATTTTGCAGGGGTGTATAGGCGGCAATCAAAAATGCATACTTGAAAGACTGTAACCTAGCAGTGAAACAGATTCGTTGTATCCCCCTACAACCCTCTAAATCAGAATGATATTTTAATTCAATTGCCCTCTCCCCATGCCCACACCTTAAAATAAAGTCCGTTTTAAATCTACAAATATTAACGTTCAAACTCTCAATAAGTAGAACCACCGACCCTATACCCTCCTCGTTATAATTATCCAGTTTAGTTTGAATGCTACTAACCCAATCTAAAAAAAAACTCCTCATAATTTGATAATTGCGGGTGAATTGCTAGCATCTCTGTATGCAAATATTTCGAACAGGGCTCGCTCGCATTTTCATTTAAAAAAATGTTTTTAGTGCTATTGATTTTTTTTAACTATCCCTTCCTCCCCACATCCCCATCTGTTCTTCAAGAAGGGATCTAATCTTGTTAACATATAAATGGGTAATGTCCAGGGGATGTGTTATTATATCCCCTGGCACTAAAGAGTTAAAGGGGTTGTCGAATTTGGCGCTGTAGACTTTTGTATGGTGCAACGCAGAGTTAGAAAGAAAAAAATCCGGAAGTGTGAATACTTGTGGGGATACTGTTCCATTACTACTAGTATCATTAACCTCAATGGTGGGGGTGGCATTGAATCGTCAATAGCACCACCCCCCGTCTGTTCAATTGCATTGGTTGGGCCTGGTGTGAAATCACACAAATCACTCAGTATGCCTTCCAGGGTGTTTGGGGATAGCTGATCAAGCCAGCCTGTATTGTCTTGTGACGGAATTTCTTTATGAGGACCCGGTTTTGATGCACTAGTACTACTACTACCATCACCTAAATACACATTCATAAATCTATCTGTCCATTCCGGGTCCTCCACCATGTCTATGTCAAAAGTTAAGTCATCTAGGCTGGCCATGTCCCCAAAAAATCATTTAAAAAACCCCTATGCCACTCCATATTATCAACAACTAGAGTATTCTCATCCCTAAACTCCACTGGCGGTGCAATGATTGACGCAGGTCCACTAAAAATAGGTGCTTTATGACTTGATGGTGGTGCTAATTCATTAATCTATAAAAAAGGGTTTATTTTCCATGTGAAATATCCATTATTTTATAAAGTTAAAAGACTATATCAATTTTTCACACCCCTCAAAACTTAATTTCCCTCCTAGTATTATATTGGCTAGAACAATAGTCATTTTCATACAGATCTAAGCCTTCATTGATAAATCAATAATGACGAAAGAGGCACAACCTTTAATTCAACTCAATAATTGTCTTAATACCCCATTAAAAAAAAGAACCTGACTCTTTTTCCTACAAATCTAGCCCCTCCATGGATAATTCATTAGTATCAAGAGTGTTTGTCTAATAGCAATAAAATAAAGTACACTATAAAAAATATTTGTCAAGGAGCTACTATTAGTTCAGTAAGAAGCGCTAACCTATTTCTCATGAACCATTTCAATACACTTCTACTCGCATGTTTACCAGGTACTGTAAACATGTAAACATTTTTCACCCCGTCAATACTGTAAACATTTTTCACCCCGACAAAACTTAATTTCCCTCCTAGCATTATATTGGCTAAATACTTACCACCCTCCACCCATATAAAGTAACCAAATAAAGCTTATTCAATTTTATATTTCATCATTTTTATGTTACTAATTACACTGAAAATAATTGAGCAGAAAAAAGCCCGATACATATTCACTAGTTGCTATGGCACACACACACAAACACATACACACACACACAAACACACGCATACACACACACACACACACACACACAAACACACACACAAACACACACACACACAAACACACACACAAACACCCACACAGAACGCGACGTTTGGCTAATAGCAATAAAATACAATAAAAAAAATCTGTGGAGGAGCTACCATTAGTTCAGTAAGAGGCGATAACCATATTTTTGATGAATCATTTCAATAAAGTTCTATTCACATATTTAGCAGGTACTATATAAGGAACAAAAGACATGTAGCAAAGTTAAAGGTTTTTCCCCCATCCCCCCACCCGTTTCTGGAAGACCCCTACTCCTTTTTCCTATGCGTAATTGTGAGCGCATTTTAAAGTTGAAAACTATCTAATAAATGAGGGTTACCATGGAAATTACAGGTAGGTCGGTGAAAAGTGTTCGAGATGCGAAGCGGATTAAACCATCCCTCCTCGATTTCACGGTTCTGATAATTTCTGTGTCAGTGCCAAACGACCTCGCTCCTATCTTTAACCGCTTTCGGCTTGGTGGTCTAATGCCAGTGTTCTGGAATAAAAAAATAATTTCAGTTTGTTTTTTTTTTACTATGTAACTTGTTACCTTATAGGCTTAACTCATCCTAAAACACATAGAAAAAAAAGAATACCACTTCAACATATGATAAAAGAAAAAAATAAAAAATTTTAATTATTAGCTACGTTTGAAATTTATTAAAAATATTAATGGTGGGGTTGCACCCCTCCCACCTCCCCAAAGCCCACTCCAGATACATTAACGATATTTTTTATTTAAAGGAGACGTATTGTTAAATTATATTCTTAAAAACGAAATATTTCTGTAAAGTACATAAGGAACATTTAGAGCCAAATAGCCTATACCTGTATGGAATGCCATAAAACATATTTTTAAATACGATATATGAAAAAAAAAATCAATTTTTATTATTTACTCCATTTATTATTTATTCAGAATATTAATGGGGAGTGCCCCTTCCCCCAAGTCCTCTTTATTACCCCCCCCCTCCCCTGAGTAAATACAATGTTTGCATTTTCAGTTTTTTTACTAGGTAGCTTATAACTGTATAGGCCTAAATTTCAATCATCTTAAAACATATAGAAAAAAGAATGACAGTCCTAGATGGAGCCTCAGCAAGATATATTTTAAATATGATACGTAAAGAAAAGAAAAAACAATTTTGATTGTTTACTTCGTTTATTATTTATTCAGAATATTAATGGGGAGTGCCCCGTCCCCCAAGTCCTCTTTTTTAACCCCCTGAGTAAATACACACCTGTGCATTTTCAGTTTTTCACTATGTAGCTTATAACTGTATAGGCCTAAATTTCAATCATCTTAAAACATGTAGAAAAAAAAATGACAGTCCTAGATGGAGCCTCAGCAAGATAAATTTTAAATATGGTACGTAAAGAAAAGAAAAAACAATTTTGATTGTTTACTTCGTTTATTATTTGTTCAGGATCTTACTAGAGGGCATCTTCTTCAATTCCACAATACCAAATCCCAAAAGACGACAAATATAGATCTTTTTCACTTATATATCCCACGGAAGATAATTGCTATCAGTTGAGATAAAATAGAAATGTGCATTTGCGAACGCTATTTTAGCCAGATACCTTTATACCTGGACATCTGCTATGACAGTAGTGAAAAATATATATTCCCGTGCCAATCCGAAAACTATTACAGATAGTAAAAAGCCACCTATACTGAAAAACATTTGGCCGCCGCTCAAAGCAAATCCAGATTCGGATAAGGTTATATATTATTTATAATCACCAAATCATACCAAATCCGAAAAGACATAAGGAAGATACCTATAGGAAAAAGATCACGCTTTTTTATGATAATAAAAGAATAATGTATATTTACTTACCATCATGATTCTTTTGCTGTTCTCCAATAGAGAAAATGAATAAATTTAAATGTAAAAGGCTTAATACAAGTTGTATTATTCAACTGATACAGAATAACCAATTTGCTCTATATTTATAGTACAAAAAAACATGATTATAAGCTCTCCAGATGAAAAACAGCATTTCTAGAAAAAGACCATCTTTTGAACATGTAATATAAGGAACTTTAATTTTGAGTATTAAACCAGGAAAAAAAACATGTTATGGTAATAGATGAATGAACTTGGTAAAGCATGTATCGTCTAAACCCGTCTGATTGCATTACACAATCTCGTCCCTAGTTCCAAATATAACATGTTTGATCACTTTATACAATGTGCTCGTCAAACTGCACACATATTCATGCCTCCGGCGTATAGTTGATATGGCAATATAGCACACTACTGGGAACTGCCCCTTTCTCATCCCTTGTTCTTCAACTAAAATCTTAAACGTCTTTGAAAATATTTCTCATTCAAAATGTATGTGTTTGAGTAGTCTTTCCTAGAAATCATGAAAAAAACGTAAAACTTTAGCATAATGGGTGAGGGTTAAAAATAGGGCCCCCTTATATACAGAATTATTCCCGTGGAAAACTCTTCCCATAGAAAATCCACCCTCCCGCAGAAAATTGCACCGAAAAATTTCTGTATATTTCCCCATAAAAAAATTTCCCTCCCATACTAAATATAAGTAATTTGGGAAAATTGCGGAACTTAAAGCCTTTTCCCCAGGAACTATGAAAGGTTTCGACCATGGTGGACTAAATTTCTCTCCTTAAGATTTTATCGGATGCCTTTGAGGAAAAATGGGTGTAGTAGATGGACTAGGTGCCTTCGAATCTCTTTGGTCCCTTAAATAGGGTACTATAACTTTTTATTTCTATTCAAAAGAACTACTCCTAATCTTCTAGGACTATTAGTTCGATACAATCACCCCAGAGAAAAATAAAAACAAAAACAAAAAACACACATCCGTGATCTTTCTTTTACCAAAAAATACAGAATGAAATCTTTTTGTAGAAAGGAGCTTGAAACCTCTACAGTAGGGTTCTCTAACATGCTTAATCTCATGGCATGATTTTCATCAAAATTATTTGACGTTCGGGTGGTATTTCTTATCTTTCTAAAAAATTGGGTACATTTTCTCAGGCTCGTATCATTTGATGAGTGAATACATTAAATTTAATAAACTTTATATATTTGGAATCAGCATAAAAAGCCAATTCTTTTAACGTATCTATGTTTATCAAAATTTTGATTTTTAGAGTTTCGGTTAGCTTTGGATCGAGTCGCTCCTTGCTTACAGTTCAATACCACGGAGTTTTTGATACTAGCATTGCAATCTATATAAGTTTCCAAAAGAAATCAAAGCAGCAAGGCTACAATAGATTCCGAATCGTCATTTTCCTAGAAGGACAGGGTTCCAAGTATAAGGCACAACTTTTCTTAGGTCGCTGTATGCACAATTTATAGTTCGCTGTTTCCACAAATTCCTGAATTCGCCCTCCTGTACCTACAATATGACCACAATTTTTTCAAGTTTTAGCTTATATGAACATGAATCTCTGAAAATAAATTTAAAAAAAAAACAGACGGAGGTGGCAAAACAAAGCCAAAATAAACAGACAATTGATAAAGATCAGCAGAAAGTGGGGTACTTGCTAGCACTAACGGATAGAATCTGAAAGCAAAAGTACAAATTTCTGAATCGATCCAATATTTGTCACCAAATCTTGGAAAAAAAATTTATCAAATTTACTTGCATATTTCTGAATAATGGAAGACTTTTTGGCTGTGGCAAACCAAAAGGTGGTAAGTGACATTTTATAAATTTTACAGGAGTAGGAACTTATATTGACATTCGAAGTACACGTCCATATATGGGCAGTGAAGAGATTTAATGTCCTTGGTAAAAGCCTCGACGAGATTTAATGTCCTTGGTAACAGTATGGACGAGATTTGATGTCCTTGGTAAAAAATTGGGACAAGATTTAATGTCCTTGGTAAAAGTGTTATTTCTAGACCAATCAGAGACCTAGAATCCCTTTACGTACAACACCACACCACTTTCTAGACCTGTTTGATGGTTATTTGGTTTGATGTTATTTCTTAGTTCTGTTTGTTGATGGTTATATGGTTTGATGGTTATTTGGTTTGATGGCTATATGATTTTATGTTGTTTCATAGTTCTGTTTGTTGATGGTTATATGGTTTGATGGTTATATTGTTTGATATGTTTTCTTAGTTTTGTTCTGTTTGTTAGTTATATGGTTTGATGGTTATATTTTTTGTTAATGGCTATATGATTTGATGTTGTTTCATAGTTCTGTTTGTTGGTCAACTTATCTGATGTTTCTAAGCCTATTACTCCGAAGCTAAGTTTACGTCATTGCAGGATAAGAGTGTCTAACACGACAGGATCACGTGTCTATTTCTAGGTCAATGGACTTACGTAAGGTTTCTCTTACATCGCAAGTCAACCTTGAGATTTTGCTTATAACGAATATGCTTTTTGGTTAAAGTAACATATCGTTTCATGACACAATGGAACAAACATCGAATATTGTGGACTTAGAAGTTTTAGCTGCACAGATTTATAATGTGAGTTCTGTTTAGTAAATTTTCTTTAGTTTTTACAAATAAAATCATTTTTTGCAATCCCCCTCCAATATTTTCAAATTAAGGGTATACCCCCCCCCCAAAAAAAAAAAATCTTTATACTTTATTTCAAATATGCTCTTTTTTTCACTATGTAACCCAATCCTCCCTCTTCCCCCCCCACCATTCATCACCATTTAATTCGTTCAAAGGAAGTTATTACTCGAAGTGTCTCTTTCACATGCATTTAAAACCATCAAAATAGAATCGGCTCTCTTTGCAGATATATACAAAGCTGTGTGTGAATATATCTCAACAGGGGTGATTTCGTAAACAACCTTCACGCGTGTCAGGTTAGGAAAATAACATAAACAAGGGTGGCTTAATCAGCTCAGTAAACAGGTTAAAACTTGAACTATCGCACCCCTCAAATGCACATTCGGCCTGCTAAATCTTATAAATTTACGCTTAAGCATAGCAATGATTTCACAAAAAGATGCTTTTTTCCAGTCAAATTAGCGACATATCTTTCTACAGTAAATCTTATGAATTGCAAGAGGGGGCAGGTGTTGCTTATGATAAATATTTTCATATACTAAACTTAATTGCTTCCATTTTGAGTACTCAGTGTTTATATGGGGGGGGGGGGTAAGAAAAAGATACATACCTGCCAATGAGAAAGTTTATTGAAGCGCGGGTCCATTTAAATGATCTAAATTGATACATCTTTTGACCCTAGAGGAATAATGATAGTTTTTAAGTTTTAAAATAGAGCTCATTTCGCCTTAAAAGCGTTGTATCTCTAGGCATTTAATTAAATTTTTTCTAAAATGTAAAAATAGGAACATTTATAACATATGACTACTTTTTGACGGATTTTTTTACCGCATGGAATGTATTTAATTTTGTTTTCTAAATGGTAGAGATAGAAGAATTTCTATCGTAGAGATACTGACTTTCGCAATATAATTCCTGCAAATTTAAATTTTTGCTTTGCTGAAAAGGGGGGACTTATTTAAAAGTGGGAGGGGCTTTTTTGGGCTGTGACAGATACTTTCTAGACAAAATTATGCCTTCCAATAAATTCTGTTTTTCTTCTGAAGAAGGGGGTACTAATTTTTTGTCTGTAAAAAGGGGACATCATTTTATACTAAATTTTCTCTTCTTTTTAAGGAAAATTTTGAGCAATGCTCTCCTCCTGAAAAGAGGGCTAGGGTCCAAAATAAAACCCCTGTGAGGGCATCAGTTGTACAGTATGGCCATTGGCCAAGACCTTCAGCTCAGTGTATCCCGTATAAACATGACTATGACGTTGCTGGTCCGTCCACCGCCAATCAAGAGACGCCCGACCCTTCCAGGGCAATGCCACAACAAGCCTCAACTTACATTAAGTCTAGTGGTTTCCGGCCCTACCATGCAAGCTGTTGATCTTAATGTAAGTTTTTTAATTTTATTTCTCGCTAAAGATGTTTCTCCCAAGTCGATTTGAAGGTTAGAGATTGTACCGTTAGACTTGGAAATAACTCCATACTCTAATTTACGTAATATTACCTTCGATAAGAGATTCGAGACTTAACGGTCACCATTTATCGTATGCTCCGGAAAATCTTGAAAATAACAGACTTGCATTAACGAATGTATGGTCAAAGTAGATTGGTTGATACATATTGAAAATAGGCTATTTTCGGGAGATGATCTGAAGAGTTAGACTACCAAGTAAAGACCCCGTTTTTTTTCAAAGCAGATAAAGAGTATTAATATGAAATTTTTGGGGATTGTTCTTCCAAAATCAAAACCTACCTTGTCTTGTTTCGATTGTAAATATCACTAATGCATATAGGGTGGCTATTAAATTGGAACTTTCAGGATGTATAGAGCGGGGAACAGTGAATTAACCACATGGTACTATGGGTGCACAGATATTGATACTACTAAGCGTGTTTTTTAAGCACATGTTTTAAACAATTAGAAAATAATAATCCAATTTTAAAAATAGGGTGATTTAGACACTTTGAAAATAAACTTTTATTTATAGGTTGCAATGGTTCCATATGTGCTATCTCACCCACCACCTGAAGAAACAAGACATGAACTATGTGTTCGCATTGACACGCCTATAGAGTTTCATGACAATCAGATCACTGAATTACCAGCTATCGACGATTGATATGGTAAATTCTTACGTTATGACGAAGAGAGTGTTAACTTAGACGTTATAGCTTCTGATAATGACAATTTATTGAGTAGTTATTTAGATGTAGACGCTAGTACACTTGAACATGGCAATGCAGTTAGTTCACAGGGCGGCTTACCATGGCTAAGCCCGAATACCTTACAAATTTTTGATAATGTTACCAGAGAGTTAAATGAGAACCCTTCCCCAACTGATTTAATGAATATACTCCTTATTCAATCAAATTTAATTAAAAATGAAATAGCCTCGATGGATTCTCACAGCCCTATTGTTGAAAAAAGTGGGGGAGGGGGTGGTGATGATAATATACAAGCGGGGGAGGGTTTAGCTAATATACAATAGGAGGAGGGTAATAATGTACAATGCTCGCCACTACCGGAATGTCATCAAACAAATTCGGTATTGAATACAATAGTCTTTTATACTGCAACTTTTGGGGATCCGTTTAATTCACTTATGGAGGGAAATTTTATAAACGAACCCATTTATATCGTTCATGGATATGTAGAAAAAATTAGTGCACTTCTTGAGCACCAGATTCAGTTGTTGTTTTTATTTGGGGGGAGGGGGGTAGGGACTCCATTAAGGCCTCAATTGTTTTAAAAATATTTTATTTGAATGAGGGATATAGTGAGGTGTACGATCACTAATTACACACCGAAATGTTGGTGTTGCACGCTCATTTGAAGAATTATGAGACAGTCTTTATGCAATGGATTGAAAGCATCATCACCCACCTTTATAATTATAAGGAGAATGGGATTCGGTATATGGTTTTATTTATTGAAAATTTAAGCTTAAATATATGTAAATTTAAAAGAGATTTTATTTTAAGAGGGGCAAGTGGGGAGAGGCCCATAGTTTTAAAATATAATCCTGATTTAGAAGGATGTCAGGGCGTTCAACGAATCTGTTTCAAAACAGGTCAAAAATGTTTCATGTACTTTTTCCTCATATGAGCTTTCGAACCTTTAGCATGTGATGCTTCAAAGAAATATTTGGACTATTGGGCCGTGCATGGGAAAGAGAGGTCTGATTTTCCCACAGTAGATTTCTCTTGTTTAGCGGGAAAATTTCCAGTAACACTCAGGTCGATAGATTTTTTTGAAAAGGTCAAAGTTCATTTAAATATCGGTGTTACTCTGCTCCAATACGAAACAGAATTTGAAAATGGAGCACGTTCTAATAAAAAGGGTGTCATATTCCCAGTAAGGGGTCCGTCGATTGAATTCGGTGAAACACTGGGTTTGGTTGTTGTATACAACACCTAGTGAACCCAAATCAATGGGTCATTTCAACTCCATTACGAATATTAGCAGACTTCTTGGGGAGGGTAAAACACATGGGACACGATACTATTGTCGAATATGCCTGTCTAGATTTTGGACTGAATTAAAGTAACAAAATCACAATAAGCATTGTAGGCTTCACGGATATCAATCGGTGGAAACAGTCTTGGGTGACAGGGCCATCTTGAGATTTCAAACTTTTCAGAACACTCTCCTGCAAAGCAATAAAATAAGTTTGGAGTGTGAAGCTAAGGTAGTGGATGTGAACGACCCAAAGTATCCAAATTGTATCAAAGAACATCAAGCTATTGTGGTTTTATATGTCCGTGCACAAAGAGACAATTCTTAGCGGCATCCAATTGTTAGAACTAGGTGAAGCATCGGATGAGATTGATTGCTTGATCAAGTCATTAACTAAATTAATTGTCACTGCAAATGGAGCTATTTCCAGTTTAAGAAATGCCCACTACCCGATTTTATTGTCAGCAGAGGATCGCTTGGATAGTGAAAATCAGAAAATTTGCTGGGTTTGTATAGATTACTTTGAAGAGGTGACTCAGAGGAAAGGGACTTGGGGGAAAAGAGAGGGGAAGAGGAAAGTCAGGGACCATAATAGCTTGTGGCAGGATATATCGTCAGGGGGTAGTAATTTTCGAGGTGTGGCACACCAATCGTGCAATGTGAATGTAAGCCAGCAGTTGTTTATACCGGTTTTCATTCATAATTCAAATTATGATTTGAAATTTATTTTACCGGCTTTGGAACGTCTGCGCAGAGAGATAAGGGCAGCAGATAGTCTATGGTATAACAACTAATTTGCAAACAGTTTTATCCCCAATTCTACTGTAAAGCTGCTGATTTTAAAATTGAAGTTACATGTAGTGAACAATAGGTATACTTGCTGGAATAAAATCCATTTTTTAGATTCATATAGTTTCTTCCCCAAGGCTCTGAAATAACTCATTCACGCGCAGAAAAGAAACAAATTTGATAGTTTTTCTCTGCTTAAACAGCACGTTCCAGACAGTGAAATGTATGACATACTGACCTGTAAAGGCATATATGCATATGACTTTTACTGCTCTGGCGCACGGTTAAGCGAGGAGAAACTACCCCCAATTGAAGCATTCTATAATTTACTTACCAATGTTGAATGCACTGGCGAAGAATATGAATTTGCTAAGAGGGTATGGGCTAAGGGTAATTGTAAAAATGGTTGGGATTATTGTAGAATGCACTTAACCAGTGATGTGTTAACTCTTTTGGATATTGTCTGTAAAAACACAGATCAAATCTATTCAGAGTTTGGGCTAGATAATGGCTATTATTTTTCAACACCACATCTCGTCATGGACTTAATTCTAAAAATTAGTAGGGAGGAAATAGGGTTGATCACCGATGTGGATCAACACCTTTTTGTAGAAAGATCGATGATAGGGGGTATTTTTTTCATGGGGATCTCGTTCTAACAATGGATCCAACTGGACAATCACCGGCGTAAAGTCCAATGCAGTTTTTCTTGACATGAACTCATTGTACCCCTCGGAAATGTTTCACTACTGTTTACCATGTGGCAACTATAAGTGGCTTGAAAATCCTTGTGACATCCCCGATATTCAAACCGTCGAGGAAAATGGTTCACAAGGATGGTTTTTTGAAATTGAAGGGCATATACCATTGGAACTTCACGATTCTGTCAAAGATTTTGTATTTCCGTGCGTGAATAGACCTGTGACCAAGGACTCTTTGAGTCCATACAATCGGTCTTTGGTCGAGCATATGGGCATGCACTGGACCCTCTCCAAGCAGAAACTAATTGCCGATCTGGACCCGAAACAGAATATTGTTGTTCACCATGTGCTTTTTCGATGGATGGTGAGCAATGATTTCAAGGTCACAAAAATACACAGGGCATTGCAATTCAATCAGAAACCCTACTTGAAGACGTTTATTGACACCTTTGTCAGTAAACGCTCACTGGAAAAAGTCGAAAAATAAATGTACAAACTTATTTTAAATTCAGCTTTCGGAAAAATGTGTGAAAGCGTACGAAACAGATCACAATGTGACGTCGTAACATGCCCCCAAGAATGTGCACGAATTATTGCCGACCCCAATTTTACAATATTCACGAGCATAGAGCCGAATATGGTTCTTCAATACAGAAAAAAGAGAAATGTTGTACTGAACAAGAATATAGTGGGGGGGGCAGTTCAGTACTGGAAATTTTCAAAAAACTCATGTTTTCGTTCTTTTACAATGTGTGCAAGGTATAATGAACTCGAGAGGGGGAAGTTCAAGTTAAGTGTGGGAACAAGGATTCTGTGTTTCTAAAAGTCAAAATAGGTGACTTATTGGACTATTTGAAAAATGGGTAACATATCAGCTCGTGTATGGACTACACCAACTGGAATGAGTCCCTGTACCCCGAGTTGGTGAAACGTCAAGCACGTCAAGTAACTATTAATGTTAAAATCAGAGACGGGGAGTGATTTAATATCCAATTGGGTGTTCCCCAGTCCTAAAGTTTACTGTGTGGAAATACACGGCAAAGATGTGGAACAGGCATGCAAAGGGGTGCCTACACACTTTGTAAAAAATAATTTCGACATGAGTGTCTACAGAAACTGTGTAGATAGTTGTCTAGTGCCAAGAGCAAAAGTGCTAGCAATTCGCTCTCTACAGTATAGAAACTTTACTCTTAGAGTGGAAAAAAGAGTCCCGCCCGCAGCCGTCCGGCCCGACCTTCGACCCCCAGAGGGGGTTGGGGGACCCTTGGGGGGGGGTGATTATCATTTTCTCTTCTTAGTATAGAAATTTGTTCAACTGTGTTGCTATTGTTCATGCTGTGTTTTAAGTTGTTTTTGTCAATAAATGGAAAAAATGGTTTTGTTGCTCTTGTTAACGTACTATATAGATCAATAGGAAAATTATTATTTATTCATTAGACAAGTATGGTTTACAGTTAGTTGTAGTCCGACTGTTGTCAGCAGAAGTATGACTCAATATAAAACACCATTCAGGTCGTTTCTCTGTGGCCCATGAATGTCGGGGAAAACGACACTTTTAGCTAAAATAATTAAAAATTGTAATAAAATATTTTTGGAAAAACCAAAGAAAATTTACTATTGTTATAGTATTTGGCAGGAGTCCTACGATCAAATAAAAGCCATTGCCACTGCCACGTCCATGCCAATACAATTCATACAGGGACATAATGTTTTCAGTAGTATTGAACCAAAATCATGGCTGATTATTGATGATTTAGATGAATCGATTGAACAGTTATCGAAGGAAATGCTACAACCGTTTACTGTTCGCTCTCGTCATGAACACATTTCCATAACCCTAGTTCTACACAATCTGTTTCATCAGAACAAATGTATGAGAACCCTTGCTTTGAATTGCATCATCTATATTATCTACCGAGTTGTTCGTGATTCCAGTTCTCTATTAACTCTCAATAAACAAGTATATCCAGGTGCTCCCAAATTTCTACTTTCAGTGTACAGTCAGGCGACAAATAAGCCCTATGGGTACATTTTGCTAGATCTTAATCAGATTACACCCGAGGTTCTACGTTTAGTCACAGATATTTTTGACAAAGAAATTACTGTATATCTTCTAGTGAGTAGTAGAAAAGGCTATTAGTTGTCATCATGACATTGAAGAAACTACGTGAAAATATACATTTATTATCTGTTCTAGGCACTTCAAAACCCCCACTCAGGCAAGACATACTCAAACATGGCGTTGACAAAGAATTTATTAATCTAATATCTGTACTTTGTTTAAATTTAACTGAGGGCAATATACAATTGTCAGAAGTTGTTAGACAACAGACAAAGCAACATCGTTCCACTGTACGTGCCTTGGCTTGCAAAAACAAAGGAACAAATTTTAAAAGAAAACGCCTTCTTCAGGCGGGCGGTAGCTTTTTTACACTTTTACTGCCAATAATCGCAGGACTTGTAAACAAATTTCTCTAGATGGCTAAACCCAATAAATTGACTCCAATAGAACTTGTCCTCTCACCCGTGGAATACTTTGAGGACAATCTAAGCAAATTCATTAATTATGAAAATATTGCCGATGATAATGTTGCTAATGTTGTACCTTTGTTTAAAAAAGGTGATTAATCTCTAATTTCAAATTATAGACCTATTTCTTTTCTTCCTGTAATCTTTAAGGCTGTTGAAAAAGTAGCGTATTGTAGACTCTCTTCATTTGTATTTAGTACTAATACGATTGCAGGAAATTTTCTCATAAGTGACCATCAGTATGGCTTTCGTCCAAGTTTTTCTATCTTGCATGCACTTTCAGATGCAACAGAGTTTGTGCGTGTTAATATTGACAAGGGCTTGTGTGTTTTGGGTCTATTTCTTGACTTTTCAAAAGCGTTTGATATGGTCGTTCACTCTATTCTTTTGTCTAAATTATCTTCATTTGGAGTGCAAGGAGTCCCACTTGAATGGTTTAGGTCTTACCTCTAAGGGAGATCTCAGTATGTTTCGGTTAATGGTACTTCTTCCTCTTCCTTGCCTATTTTGAAAGGTGTCCCGCAGGGCTCTGTGCTTGGACCACTTTTGTTTTTATTTTATATTAATGATATTGTTGATGGTCTTCATCCCCTTGTGCACCCTATTCTTTTTGCTGACGATAGTAACTTTTTTATTGCTGCAGTGGACCTGCCATTTGCCACTTCCCTAGCTCAAGGTCTTCTTGATAAAGTAAAAGAATGGTGCTGGTCAAATGGTATGACTCTCAACAGCCAAAAAGTGCCACTGCACACTTCAGGACCCCTTATCGTATGAGAGACGCAAGGGAGCCAACAATCCTGACTTATGGGAATGATATTATACCGAAAGCTACTATAGTGAAATTTCTTGGTGTGTATCTTGACTGTTTTCTTTCTATTAAACCCCATATAACTCATACCCGTTCCCTTTTCCTGCGCCAATCTTAAATGTTATACAGAGTTAACTTATTTCTTCCACCAGATATTATGCTTTCTCTTTATTATGCTTTTATTTTTCCTTACCTTTCTTATTGCTGCTCTGTCTGGGGTAGTGCTAATAAATCTCTTCTCTGCTCACTTCAAAGAGCCCAAAATAGGGCAGTGAAGGCTAATTTTCTTCTACCTCGTTTTTACCCTTCCTCCGATCCTTATAATAATACCGGAATAGCTCCGCTGGATCGTATTGTGGGTAAAAGTTACCTTTATCTAGCGCATTCTGCTTTTCTAGGTACACTTCCACCGTCTCTGCAGCAGTTTTTCTTTCTGTCAGGATCAGGTAGGTACTCTTCTTTTTTACGTAGCTCTTAAAATTCATTTTACCTAAACGATCATCAACAGCAGGTCAGAGGGAGTGTTTATCAATCAATTTTACTATGGAACTCCATCCCTCCTGATGTCCCTCTATCTCTTTCTGCAAAGGCAGTTTCTCACCGGGTCTTTCCAGTATAGTAATTTCTTCCCCCTTTTTTTTAATTCCATCCAAATTTATGTCTCTCTTTCTTCATTTTTTTTATTCAATCCTAATTTTTAATCTCTTTTCTTCGTTTAAATATGTTTTTTAGTTATATGTTGTTTCCTTCTAAATCCCTTATTTTCATAAATGTCTCTTCGTCCAGTTTTTTTTGTATATGTATGTTTTTTTATAATATAATAGTGCCTTTATAATAGTGTCTTATTTTGTTTTGTTGGCCCTTTACAAGCTGAGCTTCTTGGGCGTGTAAAAACCTTACGTTTGTAATTGTTTTTTTAGTATTAATAAATTGATTGATTGATTGATAAAAAGCTAGTTTTACTTCAAGATGAATTGTGTCGTGTGGACCAGCATAGACTCTACCGTGACAGACCCTTCGCATCACAGATCCCCCTAAACAGAAAACATCTCCTCAAGATCCTGAAGTAGTGCAATCTAAGAAGAAGGAATTGAATTCCATAGTGTCATCAATTGGAAAGTGGAAACATATCTCATGTTGGAAAGTGGTGGTGATTATCAAGTTCAAGTTGATAGCACTGGGAAACAAATTATATTTCAGGGAAAAAGTTATAATCTACTCGATTTAATTTGAGATATGGTTACAAATCGTAAAGGAGTTTCATCATTTGACAATAATCTATACACCTTTCTAAATACATCAAACTTTCCCAAAAGTGTTATTTGCAATAAGAAAATTCAAAAGAAATTAAGAGAATATAGTAGAGGTGATAGTCCTCTAACCACGCCAACACCACTTAAAAAAAGAAGAAGAAGATTTTAATTCAATCTCGGAAAATAGTAGCACTAATAGTAGCAGCAGAAGCAATGATTTGATAACACCAATGAGGAGGTCTAGACAAAAGCGAAGACGCATTGATTTCAACTCACCATCACAAGCACCACCCTCTAGTGTTCAAAAGGGGAGTGGACATTACACTACGTGTTTATGTTCAAAATGGATGAAGTTTTAAAACATGTCTATGAAAATATTGGTGAAGTGGGAAGTCTAAGTTCCCCACAATGCTATATAAGGCTGTCTCTGACGTAGGGGGTAGCATATTAAAAAAAGCAAAAAAGTAGCTAGAAAATGAACTGAATTACACACTACTTTGGATTCTCAGGCTTCGTGGGATGCAGTAACGGCCAACTAAGGCCTTTTCCCTCTGCATACAACGCAGACTGATATTTTAGCTCGATACGAGATTCAACGGCATTACAGTTCACCCTCCAAATATATTTTAGTGGCAATTAGTGTCTTTAGTCGCTATGCATATGCCATTTCATTGCGATCAAAAAAGAGGTTGAAGTTGTTCTTGCTTTAGAAAGTATTCTTGAACAAGATTGCTATAGAAAAATTCAATTTGATCGCGGTAGCGAATTTATTAATCCTCATGTGCAAAAGGTTCTATTGAAATATAATACAAAGCTATATCATAGTCACAGTCCGATAAAGGCTGCATTGGCTGAGCGATTGATAAGAAAGATTCGTCTATTAATTTCAAGATATTGCACGCTGAAAAATACTGCTGCTTTTATTCATGATTTAGATAAAATCATGCAAATATATAACCAACGACCACATCGATCCCTGTCCAATGTTAGTCCTTGGGAAGTTAATTGCAGTGAAAATACATTTGATGCTTTTCTAAAGTAATATTCCAGTGAAAAAAAATTGTGAAGAAGAAATTCAATGTTGGCGATACTGTTCGAATTAATAGAACCACCAATATTTTTGAAAAGGGGAATTATTTATGGAGCACTGAAATTTTAAAAGTGTTCAAAATGCTAGATACTGAACCCACGACCTATCGGCTGCGAGACACCAAAGATGATGAGATTTTCGGTGGTTTTTATGAATATAACCTACAAAAAGTTAGAAACACTAGTGAAATTTATTAAATTGAAACGATATTAAAGAGTCGTACTCGCACGAGCAAGAGACAGTTGCTTGTTCGTTGGCTAGGATTTTGATTCTTGGGTTGCAGTTGAAGACATTAACAATGCCCAATGATTTTTATGTGAAATTCATGTCCAATGTTTCCGATCCTCTCTACAATGATTTGAATAGAACAAATGATTTTTGGACGAAACTCTCCCCCACTATCAATTTCGATGACGGAAAGTATAAAGTGGCTCTTGTCGACTGTATTCTCAAAAATACATATGACATCCTGAGAAAAGATCGCAAATATGATATAAAAATTAGACCCTATGATTGGCCACCACCCCCAGGTGACCAAGAACAAATTCGAAAGATCAATTGGATGAATTATCCATATATTGAATTACCCTATGAATAACTCATCTGTATGAATGATGTTTGTCGTTCTATCAATAAACGAATTTCCGCTCGTAAAAAAGGAGCCTTTCATTTAAACTATTCAAAGGAGGAGGGCAAGATCTACATTAGTTCACCTATTGCCGATGAAAAGGTTATTCTCAATGATAATCTAAAAGATGTTCTTGGCTTTAAGCTCAATATAATCAATGGTAAAAGTGCTGGAAACGCTAATTTTATTTTTGCTGACTACCCACCTGCCTTCTCCACTGACACTTGTATATTTCTCTTCGCTTCATTTGTTGAAACATCCAGAGTTGGCAATAGCAATGTCCCCCTCCTACGAGTTCTTGAACGAAGAACCAATCAAGAACAAATTCATCATTACAATATAAAGCATTTTGAGTATATTCCCGTAAACACTTCCTGTTTGGAACTCTGTCAGTTAACACTAAGAACTGAATTAGGTGATCCCCTGGCAATATCAAAAGATTTGGCTGTGATTACATGCCATTTTAGACCCATTCAGCAACAACAACAAGATGTCTAAGAGAAAAGTGGTATTCATTTGTCCTGATATTGACTGCTATATTAATACTATTGGCCCAAGACAACTGGGCAATAAAATGGACTATTGAAAAGGTCGCTATATTTCGCTATATTTCGTGTTCAGATTTCACGGCTATACTTACTAGAAGTTTCTCAACATTTATGTAGACAATCCATGTCTGAACGACTTTATGGTGGAAAATATCCTCTCAGACCTGTATAATATTAATCTTAGTGACCCACGAGTAAAGTGCTTAAAAATGTATGTGAATTTGTTCATTAATAATGAAAAAATGTATACAACAATGTCTTTGTTCTTCACTGTAGATTTCTTCTTCGGTGTATTGGCAACTGTCGAGAACTACTAATGTTAGTAGATCATTTGAATTCACTGTATATTTTGATTGGCTGCAAAATCAGGGTCACATTTTCTATAGTACAATGTAACTTCACTCTTGTCATATCTCTTTGTATAGTCAATGATACTATTTGCATTCATATTTTGAAATTCACGTGTTTCAATCTGCCTATTTGAAGCAATATCACATGCAGTGTTTTCAAATGGTGAATCATATTCGGTAACTGCCAAATAAAAATCACTAGGTTTATAGTCATAATAGGCAGTGTCGTCACGACGATGAAGTAGAAACCAAATTGTATTGTTACCCCAACAGTTGAATCGTAGACCTGATTCTTCCTCCCAAAATAATTTAAATCCACGACGATACCAATCTCGTAGAAATAACTAAATTCCCGTTTGGGGTTCTTTCCAATCATACCGGGATAAGTATTCTCCCACTGATCACTTTTGTCATCGTGGCAATTGGAGCATAGATGTCCTCTAGGGTGAGAGTGACAAATCTCTTCAATACATGAATTACAGCCTTTAATTTGTACTACATATCCTCTATGTAATTTACTGGGATTGTATAATTTGCACTTTTCATTATACTCATCAATAATTGTACAATTCTCACATGATGACCAGCTGCCAAGAGTGTACATGCATAGTGGACATTTATAGAACATTTTTTTTTGGTTTCCGATGTCAACTCTGTCACAGCTAAACAGAAACTGATCCACGTTTGATAAATTCAGAGGGGAATGGGAGAGGAGCAACTTTGTGACATTATATAACCTCTTTCGAAGGGGGAGCCATCTACATAGAATCTATGGCAATGTTATTAAAAGTATATCCACGACATTATTCTGCTTTGTTTCAATTAATATATCAATAAATTGAGTAAAAGCATTTGAGTCACGTCGTAAAAGCTTCATACAATAGTCCAATGGGGGAGAATCAGTTTTCATTATATTGTCAAGTGCTCCTTATGAGAATATCTTCCGTTGAAGGGATAACTCGAGAAAATCGTCATCCAAAATCAAATGTTTTCCATAATTACAAGATTCAATCTAATTTTCTCTTTTTCAAATTTATTCATTTTTCAATCCCATCACTCTCACTGCTCACTCTAAACTAACCATGATTCGTTCCACCTCAAGAATATTCAATAACCTAACAAAAAGAAAGGAGACATTTCGATTTCGAAACAATTTTATTGAGCGTGTATAATTACAACAATAATATATATTACACATGTACAATTAGCGATATAACTTATTGTCCTCTATATACTTCACTATTGCATTTAAAGCACTTTGAAGTCTATTCACATGTGCTATAATAACTTTTGCAGCGAAGCATAATTGATCCTCCTTTTGAAATTTGCTCAAAGATAGCACATATCTTGCATATATTTCCTCCCATTCAAGACAAAGCCGTGATCCTCTTGTGATTTCTACCGCGATGTTTGGTGCTTTTGCATCATTGCTGCTGCTGTTATCAACTTCTAATAGTGTTAACATTCCACCCATTATTATCCTTCCTTATATAATCCTTCCTTATATTCATCGCGATTTTGTCCCGTTACTGTTTCCGCCTCCTATGATTGGCCTAGAAAGAGACACGTGATCTTGTTCCAGTTAGACACACTTATCCAGCAATGATGTAAACTTCTGTCCGTGTCCATTAGACATAGAAACATCAAACAAATTGACCAACAAACAGAACGGAACCATGAAACAACATCAAATCATATAACCATCAAACCATATAACCATCAAACCATATAACCATCAACAAACAGAACAGAACTAAGAAACTTACCAAGGACATTAAATCTCGTCCCAAGTTTTTTACCAAGGACATTAAATATCGTCCCAAGTTTTTACCAAGGACAATAAATCTCGTCCAGGCTTTTACCAAGGACATTAAGTCCCTTCAATGCCCATATATGCATGTATATTCAGTATGTAAATATGGGGTTCTACTTACAGGAGACACGAAAAACGTTTTAAACAAATAACCCTATTTAAAACTAGGAAAATAAGTTGCTGGGAATCATTTTTGGACATGAGCAGACGTAAATTTTGTGCTGAATCACGTGGTACTTCAAAAAATCAAACTTTTCATTTACTTTTGGCGCTTTTTTCACTTATCTACTTTTGTCATATTTTTCGGCAGACCAAAAGGAGATATGTGCCACTTTGCCGTTTAAATTTCAATGCGCAAAAAAAATTAAACTTTTGACAATGTTTTCAGCTATTACACTTTTTTACCGACTTTTTTTTCTTACTCACTGAATAGATCACGTTGAAAACTACCCTCTGATGCAACCCACGCCTGTGAAACGCAGAAAGCAGGGGTCAAAATCATGCAGAAACTTCTCCTATGTATCGCATTCTCAGAACCATTACTTCAACTATTTTAATGTAAAAGAAAGTATAGAAGGATTCTTCGGTTATTTCGAAACTGACCAGAAAACAGGAACAACATTTTACTTCAATTAAACTTTTAGGAACTCAAAAAAAAAAGCAAACATAATTATAGTCGATCTTGTTCTTCAAATCCCTCAAAAGTGAGACCAGCTGCTTTGTCTTCCAATGGTATCTTTTTCTAGAATTCTCTGGATCTCTGGTCTCTCATGTGTGGTACCAGCTTTATCATGATCTCACCTTTTTTCGAGGCATTTATTCCCCTCGGTTGTTTCAAAGACTTTGGTAATCCTTTCCAAAGTTTTTTCTTCGCTGCAACTGTATGGAAATCACAAGAGACGGGCTCCTGATCAAAGTTCTCACGATAAAACATAAAGGATTCACTTTTTTTTAACACAACTTCAACTATTTTCTGTAGCAGCACTGGTTGGTTATCTTTCTTCTTTTTGGAGGACTTTTCGTTTTTCCACTTGCGACAGTCACTGATGCAAAGGTCCCTGACGCGAGTATTTTTCCTGGAATCTTCCATCAGCTTCTTCAAAGTGCCAAACTCCTCAATATTTCTGTTCTTCCTAATTTTTGCCTTGATAAGTCCATGGAGTCCATGGGCAGACATATGAGTATGACCTTCCGTCAAATATTTGATGGTGATCTTGACGGGTGCCCAGGGTTCGTTCGAAATCCTCACTAGCATAGAAAACAGAATGTAATTTTTGTTTAGTCCACTACAGTCGTCGGCATAAAATATGAATTCATCTATTTCCCTATACTCGTCAATAAGTGCATGATAAGCTAAAGCAACTGCGGCGGCACTTCTTCCCTAAGTTGCCTCGTGTCTTCTGTAAGTATACAACAGGCTGGAAGAGGAGGTCACTCTGTGGTTCGGCTTTTTGCAGGCACAAACGTTTCGTTGAAACATACCAGGCGGCTCATGAAAAAAGACTCCTTAACGGCAGGCATTATTGAGAGTATTAGAACTTTTCGCATATCGACAGTGAAAACCAAAGTTTTTGGTGCAAAGCTATCCTTCACGTCTCTCTGGAGCTGAATTCGCGCCTTTTAAGCCATCTGCCGATTAAACTGATACTCTTGTTTTTTTTTACATCTGTTGCGGAGCCTTCGCTATCCTTAAACTTAAGAACATCGCAATAATCAAACACGTCTAACTTTGGCATTTTGTTGGAGATCTTCATCGCTCTCAACATCTCTCCGTAACTGCGCTACGAACAATTCTCTTCTAGCAATTACTCCCGAAAATCTCCCCACACATCTTTAACTGAAGTTTCTTTTCATATGTACCTAGTATATGGTGCATTGTATCAGCGATAGTGATCGACACAAGGCTTATAGGACTCGATATGCATCCTTAAAGACTCTTTATCCACTTCTTTGCGCTGGTTTCCACCCCTTCTTTCTTTTGGAAAGCATGACACACCGTCTCGAAGAATTCCTTCAACAACAACTTCGAGAACCATGGTGTGCTTAAAGCCAAAGGTGGCTAAGAATGTTTTTGACACACAGGGATCATATCTTGTCCATCATTGGTAGGTAACCTGTACAGAAGTGTTACTTTTCGTTTTTCATCCCTTCGGGTTTTTTCTCTCTCCGGTTTAGTTGCATTGTCGTAATAAACGATCTCATAAAGGCTGTGCGCTCGGCGTAGTCAAGAGCTGTGTACCTTTCGTACACTAAACGCCGCTGCTCGAGAGCACTATATACATAATAGGCACTAATTATATATACAGTGCTAGAGAGTTGGTGACTTGCAAGATCTTTTGCATTTGTGGATGTCACAACCTACCTCAATAAAGGGACATTTTTCTTTATTTTTCTCAATTCTTTTCTTTTTCCTCTCTGCCACGCTCTTCTTCATAAGTGATTTTTTTATCGCCACAGGAGCTGAATCAGTCTCTGCATCAGGAAGTACAGGCTGACTAGTCAGAGTTGGTTCTTCAACCGTTGATCCAGACCTCGCTTGATCTGAATCCTCAAGTATAGGTTGATGAGGCATTGAAAGCTAGCCAGGCAGGGTTGGTTCACCACACAGTGCATGCTGGTCATTTGTCTAGTTTTCTTCTTCACTTCAGACAGTAATGAAAGTAACGAAAAAATCCTGGCGTGGACGACCAAAAGGCGCTAAGTGACAACTTGAAAACTTGTTTGTTATCCACGCCAGCCCAAAAGGAGATAAGTTCGGGACTTGCCCGTCGGTGAACTTAACTCCTTTTGGCCTGCAAGACAGCCAGAGAAATGCACATAACGCCTTTTTAACGGATCACAAAGCTTTGAATATCTCGGGAAGGAAATGAGATGCATACATTCGTTCGCCACAGTCGTTTTGCACCATTTAACAATTTTATACAAGCGATGGTTGGCAACTGAGGATAAACTGGACAGATAATGACCCGAAACACTTGGCTGCCCTTCACTTCAATGCCCTTCTCTTGGCAAACAATTGGCCTTTAATTCCTGGTTCGTGACATGTCATAGGTGTTCAAAACACATTATATCCTTTATTGAAAAAGGGAGAGTACGGAGAAAAAAATGATCCTTAATTGAGATGTTCTAGATCAATATCTTCAGTCATGTAAAATGAATTGGGTAACCAAAATTCTTAAAACACTGTTAGTATTGAATGCAAAATTCATGCATGGGCGTAGGGTGGAGGGCCGGGCGGGGGGCAAGCTGCCCCCCTAGACCTTCAAATTTACATTAAATATGGTTGAAAAAGCAGATGGTTTGGAAAAAGCAGTTGATAAAACTCCATCACACTATCGACTGCCCCCCTAGACAATATCTGCCCCCCCCTAGACAATATGCTGCCTACACCCATGAATTCATGTCTAGGCTTTTACCTCCCCGGAAAATACCCCCTCGCGGAAAGTACCCCCCCCCTCCTAGAAGAATACCCTTTCGTGAAGATCACCCCCTCCCCGCGGAAGCTACCCCTCGGAAACTACCCTTTGTGGCTGGCTGGTTTCCAATCACTTTAGACTTATAAAGAAAGACTAGAACTCTCAATTTATGATGTAATCAACACCCTCCGAAGTCTCTATGACCTTGATGAGGAGGTACGGGTGAGGTAGACAGTCTGCCGCCTGTACGAAATAAACTCTGCTCATTTTAGAATTTAATGTTACTCTTTACTTTCGTAATAACAGTGTAGACCATAAATATTCCCATAAATCAAAAGGGATCAAAGGTAAGTTACACCTTATTCATACGTTTTTTAAAGTTTTTTACCCCCCCCCCTCTATAAAAGGCACAGTTACGGTCCAGGGGATTATACATTGATTTCTACCTCCGCTCTCCCCTCGTCTTAGAACTAATTCCGTATGTTAGAACTAATTCCGTTTTACATATGGAGATAATATTACGGTGGAATTGTCAAGGAAAAATTTTCAGCAGTCTACAGCCTTCAAAATATTTGCATAACTTCAAGCTTGTTTCAAGAAGCCTGTCAGTGTGGTTGACTATCACATAGTGTCTGAAAGGGTACGCCACTGTAGGTCACTGACAAAGGCGGTGCGTTCTGGTTTCATCAAAGCTAGGTTTTTCTCACAGATCTATCTACTACTACTGCTAACAACTCACCACAGCAACGAGCCACCTAAGGCCAAAACAGCTACGCACGCTCCTCCTCCATCCCAATCTATTCAAAGCCTCCCTTTTTACACCCTCCAGGAAGTTCCCATTTGCTTTAAATCTTTCTTTATGACGTCCTCCCGCCCCAGACGAGGACGACCTGCTTTCCGTTTCACCCTAGACAGTTGGCCAAAGAGGATAGTCTTCGGCAATCTATCATCCTTCATCCGCGCAACGTACCCTAGCCACCTTAACCTTTCTTTCATTATAGCCCTAGAGAGCTGTATTGAACCACATTTTTGGTACAGCCTATTGTCTGAAATACGGTCAGTCAGCCGGGTACCCAGAAAAATCCGTAAATAATTTCTCTGGAAAACATCTAGCAAAGAGTCACCCACTTTTCGAAGCGCCAGGGGTGTCGTTTGGGGGTGGCAAGGGGGGGGGGCAGTTGCCCCCCCCAATTGATGTGGAGAAAAATATATTATACATCCCATGCCCTTTGACTATCCAGATATGGACCCCTCTTCTCCCCTCCCCTCCCCAATCAAATGTTGGAGATTTGCCCCTGCGGAGCGCCCATGCTTCAGAGCCATATTTGGCCACTGTCATCACTGTAGCTTCTAATATTCTAATTTTTGTTTGCAGACTTATCTCCCTATTCTTCCAAACTTTTTTTTAACTGCGAAAAAAACCTGAGCCTTGGCTATTCTACTTTTAACATCTTCACTGCTCCCATCATTTTAATAATAATACTACCAAGGTAAGTGAAGCTGTCACCTGATCAATCTTTTCGTTACCCAACGTCACCTTTTCATCTTCACTTATTCCCACCCTTAATGACTTAGTCTTCTTAACATTAATTTTCAAACCTATTCTAACACCCTGAACTCGCAAAACCTCTAAAAGTACATTCATTTTGCTCATACTTTCCTCTAGGATGCTTAAATCGACTAGTATTTAATATTTAGGTAAATATTGCAGTAGATAAAGTCGTCTCTGTACACTCTGGTAAATATCAAAACTTTTCTCGTTAGATCTTTTCCCTTATGGATTGGCGACTTTTAACCTGCCAAGTAAATACTGACAAAAAACTCAGCAGCTAAAGATTAAAATGGAAGTGAACAACTCAACTGTGTTAAGTGCTGAGAGTTCTAAGGATGATGCGTCTTTGGGAAAAGATGCAATTATTTTTGGATACTGAATGTTAAATTTCAAGGGTCAGTGAGTCTAAAAGTATATCTAATGATCAAAGTAACAGGAAGAAAATACAGTTGTTGAAAGTAGCAGGATTATTTCTACTTCCAATATAGAAAATGACGCTAGAGTTGAATTATTAATGAGTGACAAAGAAGAAGATACTGATAAATCAGATACACGGATTTCTTTATCGCAAAATGATTATTATGAATCTCCTGTATCAAGCAGTACAACAAGACAAGAATTTCAAACTGTTCTGAATAATTGTAAAAGTATATTAAATCCTACTGCCAGTCTTACAAACCCTGCTAGTTTAGGTAAAAACAATTGGAAAACAGCGAATCACATAAAAGCACGCATTATGAAAGAGAGGCTCCTAACCTTTTTGTTGGTCTTAGTAATATAAAACAACTCTGGAGTATAACGCTGAAACAGAAGGAAACATGTTTGTGTAAGACTGAAACAACTGAAGCCCGTGTGGTATGTAAACCCAAAAAAGATCCTGTGATCTAAATGATAAACCAGATAGTGAGTTGGAAGCACAGAAAAATGCGCTTTAGATTGACACTCCCCAAAGGTAGTGGATAAAGATAAAGTCAGTGTAAACAAAAGGAATTTGAAATGATGCTGACAATGGGTTAAAACGAAGGATTTGGATCCCAAAAATTGCAACAGGGGCAATAAAGGATTACCTTTAAGATCTGATTCTTCAAAAAATGACGCAACATTAGGCACAGAAAAAATTGCAAGAGAAGTAAATAAAAAGAAGTTACACGCAAGAAAAGTAAAGAGTGAAGTTTTGAACAGTTTCGGGTGGAGGAGAAGTGTTCAAAACTGTGTTGGTCTCGGGCCGTTTTTTGCTGCAGTGAGTCGTTATTATTAGTAGCGGTATTCATACCAATTCCTATTATTTTAATTTTGACTTGATCGTTCATTTTGATTTCTGTCCGTCTTAACTGTCCTTTATTCATACATAGTAATTTGTCTTTGTTTTATGTTGGAATCCTTGAATGAAAGTAAATAGTTGTACGTTGCCTAGGCAAAATGGAATGTTGCAGCAACTTTCGTCGGCTTCGCCTACAAAAATGTTGCAGGAAAAACACTTTGGTTAGGAATCTGAGGAAGCGATTGAAAATACTACACTGACTTTGCAACCGGTCAAACCCAAAATTTATCTATTGGTGTTCCACCCCTTGTTTCTTTTCTTTTCAGATAAATGACCTATTTTCTTTTCTTTGGCCAGGGCCAAGTGAAGACCCATCCCTATGAAAAGTTTGTTGTACAGAACCAATGTTTTATTAGTTAGTCCACATTAAGACCCGTTTGGGGGAGTCTGTTCTTTCAGAGTTGCTATATGTGTTTTGTCAAGTGACCTTTTGGAAGAATACAAGTAAGCTATTTCTACAGCTGTGTAGACTTTTTTTCCAGGAACCCAGACAGGGTAGGAAAAGAGCTACAAGATACCGTCATTATTATAACGAAAGGGGGATCAGTTTAGCTTCCAAGGAGATAGCTAGAAATTTTTAGTGGTGACCCCGGTTGGGTGGCACCCTTGGCCTTAGAGTTTGCCATTTGGCGTTCGGTCACGTTACCATACCCTGGGGTAGGGTATATTGGAAATTGGGAACTAACATACCCTATATTTACAGAACCCTTGTGATAAGCGCCGGCATCCCATTATAATATTTGGCGCCATCGGGGGCTTTCCCCTTCAGTAGCGGTGTAGCACAATTTTTGCACCAATAAGTGGTGAAACCCACACCTTACAACACGAATACTGGTGGCAATCGTGGCTTACCAGTATAATACTTGTGGCAGCAAGAAAGGGCCTGATAGTAAAAGAATTCCACGTTTTCGAAGAGATAAGATAATCTAGAGGCGGCGGCGTTCGGCTGACTTTAAATTAATTTTGTGGGAATTCTTTATTGCGTCAACCGCAAAGTCGGAGCTTTTCTTTCTCTTGTGGTTTAGTATTTCGATTTTCCTGATTAGAAATCAAGCAGGCCTTGCACGATCCATGAATTTTTGGGTATTTCCCCGAAAATCTATGTGTTACCCCAAAAAAAATTTGGTTCCCCGAATACCCGAAAATCGCGCCTTCACGGTGCCCCCCCCCCCCTTGCGATTTATCACCAGTGACTTTCCTTGCCAAATATTATTTGCATACCATATTCTTCACTACTCTCTTGTTCGTTAATTTTTGTCTCTTTTGTTACTTTGCATAAAAACCAGACAGATGCTATATACAATTGCAAATATTGCAATATACACAGTTCTTCTTGTGTTGACAAAAAAAGTATTGTCTTTATGAAATGAGTTTAAATCATTTCGAATGCAGTTTCCCAATCGCTATTTCTTACATCATTCATAGTCAAGAATTTTATTTTCACGTTGAATAGAATTATAGAACGCATTCACTACTATACAGCTTCAGCCTTCAGTTGGATTTTAAAATTGATAGCCGACAGATTGTTTCTACAGCTGAAGTGTAAGTTTGCAGAATTTTTTTTCTTTTGCTGTTTTTAGATAAGATTTTCTTAATGTTTACTACTCAATGGTTGAACGCCGGATAGATTAAAGAAAATACAATTTTCTTTCTGAAAAAAATTATCCCCCCCCCCAAAAAAAAACAACCTTCTATTGAGACACAATTTAACTATAGACTAAGCTATGTAGAAGGTTGGGAAATTAAAGATTAAAACGGAAAATACACCAAAAATATGATTCTTAAAAAATGTAAATTAATGCTTATCGGGGGGGGATAGGGGACTATAATTTTTAAATGATAATACCTCTTTTTATTTGAAAGCAGGGATGCCGAAAAGATAATTATTTTTTTCATTTAAAGTGGAGATGAAAGAAAATGATATCAAAATCCCTGGGAAACCATTGAAATATTTTGGTAGACCCAGGGCCCCCCATTGGGACTTGTCCATTGTCTTGGGCATTTTGCGATTTCTCATAGGCTACTGGCCTAATTTGGCTTTTGTGTGTGCTCTCTTTTAATTAGATTCTTTAGATCTTATTGAATGCCACGGCGAATCTATGACTCAGTTTTCCAATAATTTGAGGTATATCTGAATAATTTCTATCTTTTGGTTGTTGTCTTTGTACCCCTTTACTCATACCGTCAATTTTTTTTCAAGGAACGCTAAGCTGTTTAACGTTATTTTGCGTGTTTGTTTGAACCATATAGTGACCTAGTAAATTATTAAGTAAATTATTTTTTTAATGTAAAGCTGAGACGGTATCCTATCAAGGTGGTATCCAGAAGAGGGGGGGGGGTAGGGAGCTATTATATTTAAATGATGATATCTCGAATTTTTTTTTATTGAAAGCAGGGATGCCAAAAAGTAATTTTTTTTTAATTTAAAGCAGAGACGGCATCCTATCAAGGTGGTATCCAGAGGAGGGGAAGTAGGGAGCAATCATATTTAAATGATAATACCTCGAATTTTTTTTGAAAGCAGGGATCCCAATAATTTTTTTTTTATTTAAAGCAGAGACGGTATCCTATCAAGGTAGTTTCCAGAGGGGGGCGTAGGGAGTTATTATATTTAAGTGATAGTACCTTGATTTTTTTTTATTGAAAGCAGGGATGCCAAAAAGTTGAAAAGTTGACAAACATTAACAAAATTTTCGTCAGTTATACTTGATACAGCACTTGTATGGTTTTATTGGCCAAAGGGAAAGGGACACATGGGTCCAACCCGTTTTTTTTCTTATTGATGAAACGAGTTTACTTTGATAATATTCATTCATAAATACCAGGCAGATTCACACTAAAACGATTTGGTGCGACGAAAGCGATATCGACATACCCTCCTAACTTTGCGCTCGAGTGACAACGGCGCCTTTGGTCCAGTGCCCAAGTTACATTAAAAGGCCAGGTCATAATAAAATCATTCATTTTGGGAGATTCAAGGAGTAGTATTTGACAATCTTATGACCTCAGGGTACTAGATGTTGCAACTTTCTTACGTATCTACAGTGATTTAAAAAATTCGATCACCCCACAATGTAACACAAATCTAACAAATGTAACATTTGAAATATTATAGCACTTTTTTCAAAGCTTTGAAGAAAATCAAAAAAAGGCTATATTCCCCTAATTACGCTTGAAAGCTATTTTAAAAAGATACTCTTAGGAAATTTCCATGCATATGACCATAGCAGAAGCTTCGAGCCCGGGTGTGGATCAAAGAGGAGTCTTTGAGTATTTGAGGTGACTTATTGTTGCGACTTTCTTAAATTTGGTTATTTTGTGAGCATTTGGAAATCAAAGCTTAAGCTCAATAACTGATACTAAGTCTCCTAACATTTTGCTTGGATTAAAAGTGACGAACTAGGAAGAAAATCTCAACATCTTCCTGGAGCTACTTCAGTCTACAAATCATTTCATTTAATTACATTTAAAATGGATGAGCTTTTCATTTTTTTTACCTAAGAAAATAGCCAAAAGTAATAAAAAAAAGCAGCAGTTCAGCCTTCGCCTACATGACATATTTTCTATGAAGAATCCAAAAGAAACTAAAATATATTTTTTTTAAATTGTTATTAAAAACCAGTTTTTAATACAAGGAAGGCTTTTTAGGTATCCAAAAGAACAAAAGAAAACAATCAATATCAAAGTCGCCCATTTCAACTGTTTTAAAGGTGACAAAACAGATATAGGCAAAGGCATTATGAAAAAATTAACCTTCTAAGTTGAAACTTATATTCAGTTTTTACCCAGATAACTGACGAATTTTGTGTACAGTATTTGAAGCTTCGTATGCAGTAATGCTCGATGAAAAAAAACTACTAATTTTGATAATTATTTATGTTAATAATACATAGCTAATAGCTACTTCAACTATTATGCAAGGGTTACAAAACGCCACAGCCATTTCGTTTCTACCAGATTTCCACTTCTCTTGATGAATAACGAAGAAGACCAGTTTCCAGCCAGTGACTTGTGAAGTTTTGAACTCATGAGTAGGCTCGAATCTGTTGTAAATTTAAGCTGTGATTTGAGAAAGACTGATGAAAACATTAATGTTTGCGGTAAACATTAATCGCGCCGGCGGCGTGGCGGCGGTGCGCTGTTTTTGGTCCCTTCGCCACCGGTCTTCACTCTTCGGCGCGGCGCTGGGGTCTAGTTACATATAAAAAAAATCGCGAAGAGAAAAAAATATGCAGAATTGCGAAGATCTAAATGGTTTGTGCCTAGTTAGATAATAATAAGAAATAAATTTTATGAATCATGCGACTAATTAGTTTGTGAGTCGGGAGTCGGTTAGCGAGAGTCGGGTTATCGGGTTATTATTTGATTGAATTGGCGGACTTATATATAATCTTCAGTGACGAAGGTTATAAGATCACTGAAGATAGTAAATTAGGAGAATGTGTCAGTTTTGTGAGCACATTGGATAAAGAAGGTGGGGGGGGGGGCAATGCTTGAACTTGCCAAGATTGACTAATTAATTAAGATATAATATAATTGGGAAGGAGTATATGCGGTAAAATAAAGGGGTACGAAATAAACAAGGAAGATATAATATATGAAAAAACAAGACAAACTCAACTCTTAGAGGCTGTGTAAAATGCAAGTGAGTTGTGGATAAAAGAAAATATGGATAAAGAACGAACAGATTTATAAAATGGTTTAAGATGAAATAATAATGGATGGAATCAGAGTAGTCAAAATAAACGGAGCAGCGTTGAATCGAGATCCAGCAAGGCCTCACGAAAAAGTAGTCATGTAGATATAACACAATATATATTAAATTTCATGAAGGAAGAAAGAATAGCTAGAGAAACAAAAGAGAAGGAAGATAGAGAAGATAGAGAGAATATCAGAATAGCTAGAAAACAAAAATAAGAGGCTGATAGAATAGCCAGAGAAAGAAAGGAAGAGGCTGATAGAATAGCCAGAGAACGAAAAGAAGAGGCTGATAAAATAGCCAGAGAACGAAAGGAAGAGGCTGATAGAATAGCCAGAGAACGAAAAAAGGAAAATTATAATTTAGCTAGAGATAAGAAAGAGAGAGATCACCAAGAGTTTAAAAGAACCGTGATAGGTCTAATGAAAATCCACTGGGGAATTCCAGAGAGTGAGATTTTATCACAACTAACTTCTAGGCTATCGGAGAGCCATAATAATTTGTCTAAGAATCAATCACGAGAAAAAGAAAAATACCAGACATTAAATGCTAAAACGGAAAAATATGCAACTTCGTTAACAAGGTGGGGAGATGGACCGGCCCACAAAAAAAATTGGGAGGCTGAGCGGCCCTGTCGGAAAAACGAAATGCTTGATACTCGTGTTCGAGATGTTGATAATCCACAAAAATAGGATGCGGAAGTAAAAATACCACATAATATTGAAAATAAGACGCGCGAAAATGATTTTTCGGGAAAATTTCCAGAAAATAGAAAACTTGAGAACGCTTTTAACAAATATGAGACGCCGAAAAATATATGCCAAAATGAAGCACTGATTGTACCAGAGAAAAATGAGACGAAATTTGTTCTACGCACTTTTCCTAGTAAAGTTCGAGAACTGTTAGTACAATATGAAAAACCAAATGTCGGAATTCAATTCCCATTTGATAACGACTTATTTGTTTCTGTGGTAAAAGTAAAGAAAATTAAAAGAGAGAAAATGATGCAAAGCGGAGCTAAAATGAAGAAATGCAGTCAAAGATAGTGGAAACTTGAGTCAAATTCAAATTTAATGATGAATTATTTTGCACGATTGAAAAAGTTGAGAAAAGTGAAAAAGAACAAATAGATGCAGAAAAGAGACAAAATTTGCAGATTCAGCCTGCAGTGGCGAAAAAAAAAATTGGGAAGGAATCTGAGACTGGTTTTATCAACTCAAAAGAGATTTTGATCCTTTATTAGGGGGAGGAATCCCTTGGGGAAGATCCCCTGCGGGAAGTCGTGAAAGATAGCCCTTTTCCTCAATGCACAACTGGCGGACAAGTTGCCTTTTACCGAGATTTTGCCTCTCTGATCTGGAGTCCTTGGGGGATACTCTCTCCCAATCACTTCATATTTCAGCCAAACGTTTGTCCAGTAACCATATTCATAGTTTTTACTCTTCATGGCAATCGACAATTTTTTCCGGCAAATCTAATTAGGTACCTAAATTTACTCTTTAGTTGGTATCAATGCCTGTTCTCATCAGTTTATCCCAGAAGAAGGAAGCAAAAACGAACTGATTAATGGTTAGCTCAAAATTCTACCTTATTTCTCTGTACCCCTATCACTGGTCTTCACTGGTCTTTTGGTTTTCACTGGTCTGTGTATTTTCGGCCTTGGCTTACTTCAAATTATGCCAAGGGACAATTTACATTTTAATTGAGATGTGGTGTTGTTTCCATCGATGGAAATCAAGAGGCTAGTTCAGCCAATTTGTCATGATGGCTGCATCATCGAATGTGCCAGAAACTGATTCTCTGCTCCTCTCAAATGTAAATTCGTGAGAGCAAGAAAAGTTGTATTTTTGATTGTGCTGAGCACGATCATTTTCTGCAAGTCTTGGAGACTTCAATTTTCAAAACCTAATGCGGATGCCATACGATAGAGGTTCTACAGTAGATGGTTCTACAGTAGAGACGTGTCGATGACGATAGATCCTAAGCCAAGCATTTTTCAGATAAGTGACCTATTTTCTTTTCTATAATAGTATTTGCCTACAAGATAATTTTTAATCCTAAGTTTGACTCTCGTTGCTAAGCTAGATTCTTTCGCAATAAGTAAGCTTTGAACTTAAATTCTATTTTGGTCTTCCGGGCATGGGCCATTGAAAGACAAAATTACGTAAAAGTAGAACGGATTTGGATGTTGATTTAGAGGATTGGCCAGGGCCAAGTGAAGGTCCACCCCTATGCAAAGTTTGTTGTACCGAACCAATGTTTTATTAGTTGTTTTACATTGAGACCCAATTTGGGGGAAGCTGTTCTTTCAGAGTTGATATATGTGTTTTGTCAAGTGGCCATTTGAAATATTAAAAGTAACCATATTCAACATTTTTGTAGATTATTTTTTCCAGGAACCCAGAGAAGTTAGGAGAACAGCTGCGAAACACCGTCATTATTATATCGACAGGGGGATTTATTTACCTTCCAAGGAGATAGCTAGAGATCTTTAGTGGTGACCCGGGTTGGGTGCACCCTTAGCCCTAGAGTTTGGCCATTTGTCGTTCAATCACGTTACTATACCCTGGGAAGGGTATATTGTAAATTGGGTACTAACATACCCTATATTTACAAAACCGTTGTGGTAAGCTTGGGCATCCCATTATAGTATTTGGCACCATCAGGGGCTATCCTCTCCAGTAAGTGGTGTAGCACCATTTTTGCACCAATAAGTGGTGACACCCTCACCTTACCACACGAATAGTATATATGTAACTTACTCTTAAATTTATTGAAAAAGATACTGACTTTGAAGTTAGTTGAATCGAGTCGTAGATGTACATATGAAATGCACTCTTAAATGTATCAGAAACAGATTAAATTTAGACAAACTGATAATAGTATTTAAACCCTTGTTTGGATTTGGTTTTTCGCTGTCGATTACTTTTCCTTGAAAATAATGAACTCAGTGTAAATTACGAACAGATGTCTAATAACAGTAGATGGTAGGATTTTTGAAACCATGGTAATATCCCCACCGAAGCCAAATCCGGCCGGGACGTCAGAAAAAAGGTAAACTAGTTTGCATAAGTTTCTAACAGCTCATCTTTGAAGATGATTGTCCTCTAACCACTTGTTCTTGCTTGCACGTCTCTCTCTGTAGCGGGCACAAAATCAAATTTTTTTGCACCCTCAAACGCATTGAAAACAAATAATAGGTACACTATCTTGTAGACTATGCCAACCCCTCATCGCAAAGATGAGGAAGACATAGCATCCAGTTTTTACTTACATGTCCTTCCTCGTCTTAAATTCTTACCTGACTTTTCTCTTTTTATGTGTACCACAGCATTGAAGTCGTGAGCCCCTCAAAATCTTTAAAATGGCGAATCGCATGAAATAATTTTTGTTCCCCATAAAGATTTCATTCGCACTTTGATCAGCTTATCAAGGACCGTTGATCAGCATTTAAAAATTATATCTGTCGTGGTTCAAAATTAGGCGTTGTAGCTGGAAACCAACTTTCTAATGCGCTACTTATAAAATAGCAAAGATAAAACTCAATTTCTTTGACGGTTGGGCCAGGTAATCGTCGCAAACCGTAAGCACTTTTTATTTTAGCCCAACTTCAATTTGAAACTGGTGACTGCCTGCTAGAACAGAACTTACCAGTTGAAAGCAGAAAACTGGTTCATTGGAGATAGTCCTCTCCGACATATACTATTAATCTTTATTCATTTATCTATTATCTTCATTTCAGATAGTCCTCTCCGACATATACTATAATTATTTATTTTAGCTAATGCACTGTAGACTCTGGCTCAATTTTTAGCGAAAGCCATCATTTGTCACCCCAGGCGGGGATGATAGACAGCTTTCCAAAATGTAATGTCGTATTCATCAATCCGTCTGAGGTCCACACTTTCCGTAAAGACCCTGTAGGTTAGACCTTTACGACTGTCAAACAATAAGCTGAAATCACCGGACTAGGAAAAAAAAAAGTAAGACAAAGCCAAAGTGTTGCTCCTGCAACATAAATATGCATTTGCTCAATGCATGCATTCTAATTACCAAATGGTAGTTGCAAATGAGAAGTTTGCAGCTAAATGTGAGTCAGGCTCTAAAAGTGTAATTCTTTTGAAGTTGAGACCAGTTCTATTAAATACTTCAGGTACTTATTACTGATATGCTAACTTGAAGTCAAAACTAAAGCTCCTATAAAATGCTTAAGCACAACTTTCGTGAAGCTGTTATTACTTTAATCAAAATTAAAGCAATAGTGATAACCAATTAAATAACACCGTATATCCCATATAGTATTAATTTGTTTAATTCCAGCCTCATCATATAGAGCTGATGGTCTTGAAAGCTCGGGGGAGGAGCCATTTGATCAGGGGGGGGAGTGCCCTGAAACAATACCACTGCTAAAACTGATCGGAGGGTAGCCTGACGCCTAATGGCCTTGCAAGATCCCACATGGTGTGAGCCCTCAAAATTTCAAGGTTGTCAATCTAATTAAAAGGATCGAGAGATCCAAAATTGACTCCTCACAAGAAAAATATTGCAAGTACAGATCCAGGAACAAGGGCGTAAATATATACAAATGGCCCAATCTTCATACATTAATTCCAGCAGAAACTGGTTATGTTACACCTTGTTGAAATCAGAACGACGCTAAGTATTTTCAATCTGCCGGCTTTAAGGGGGACTATTGCCACCCTCACATCCTCCGAACAGGTAGTGGTGTACTTATTCTGACTTATGATTATTCGGGGTCTAGTAAAGGAATGATCCTACAATATTAAACGTTAAAGGTCGAAGATCTTTCAGATCGCAATATTACTGTCTCAAGTCAAAAAAACAAAAAGTGTTTCGCTAATGATATTTGATTTTCACCAAAACTAGTGTTCAAGGATTATAAAGCATATTGGCTACAGATCCAAGCTCAATATTCAAACTAAAAAAAAATGTTTAGTACTTATTTCAAAACGAGGTTGAATTTTAACAATTTTATTTTTTAGAAGTTTCTGGGCTTGCTGATTACAAATCTGTCAATAATATTGGAAGCAATCTTGTATCAAAAGACGGTATGTAAATATTTAGCAAATGGTATCTGATTCCCCCCAAAGTTGCTATTTATAACTGTATGATATTGCTAATTACAAGTCTGTGGCAAATAATACAATACCTAGGTCCAAAATCAAAAACATTAAGCAATAGTTTTACAGTCATGTAAGAATTTCGAATCTGTGTGACATTCAGACTAAGAATCATAAAAAAAAATGTTTAAATTCATACAAAATAATCACATCGAAAATATTTTTAGCACTTTAGTATTTTTATAAACTGCATGCAAATCAACTACAATTTCATTTACTAAGATCTAAAAGTATTTATAAGATTTTCAATGAAAATATTAACATTTTAATCACACAAGGCTTGCCATCTGACTGAAGTAGTAAGTATCAATGAGACAATAGTACGATTGCAATGAAGTTTAAAATTATTTTTATTTATTTCACTACTTACATATATCCGAAGATCCAACCATACTCAGCTTTCCTTTGAACCAATTTTTGCCACATACAACAATTTTTGTCACGTGAAAACGACCAAGCAATGTTGTTATGTGAACTGTTGCTTTTATATCAGATTAGAGGAGAGGTCTCTCTAAAAAATACCTAAGGAAAAAGACATCTATCCAAGAAAGGAACGTCAAATTAAAATTTTTCCGGTTCATAAAACGAGAGATTTTATCCACCTCGAACAATATTTTGCCAGCAGGAGAAATAAATTTTTCAACTGAGGTTCAAAAGTTGAATTTTCAGCTTTTCAACAATTCTCAACAAGCGAATAAAATGTTCGTTGTAAAGAATATCTAATTTTTACACAGATCTAAGGTGCGAGAAACGAATAGAAAATAGTAAAGAAGGAAAATAATTGTCTCTAAAACTACATCTTTGATGCGTCACCTTTCTTGTGAATGTATTTATTTAACAGAAGCATCCAAGAAATCCGCAAGATGGTTAAAAATTCCAGATATACGAACTGATAAACCAAAGAAAAAATACTAGTCCAGGCCGTCCTTTCAAATTTATAAGCATAACACCACTGTATTTCTTTTTTTTTGTTTGCTAACTTCAATGAAGCTCTCTACTTAAAGGACGGAAAGTTTTATCATTGCTCGTTCCAGTATGTAACTTCTTCCCTGGTGAAACAAATGAAGCCATTTATTTCATAAAGGGTAACGAATCTGGCTACCCAAGCAAAATTCGACCCCTATCAGAGCCAGCCTTTATAGTCGTGATTCCCAACATGGGCCACATGCCCTACTGTTGGGCATGGTAGTATTTTGATGGGTGTTGGGCAGGACGAGCACCCTTCGGCTGGCTATACTCTAGAGCCTTAATTCGGGGAAAAAACATTTCATATATGAATGACGTCACATTCATATGCATTTAAAGAGCAAAAAAGATACATGATAGCACTGCAATGGCACCATACATTGTGTAAAAGGTGTTGTATACACACTAATTTTCATTAGCATAAAATATGGCCTTGAGAATGACTGGAGAAAAGATACCAAGTTAATTGCCTTTTAAACTCCCTTCAGATGAATACGCACACAATTTTGAGTAACAAAATTTAAATGTCACAAGGGGGGGGGCATCAGGATCTTAGAAATGCCTAGGTGGGACATGGCCCAAAATCGGTTGGGAATCACTTCTCTAGAGAACTAGCATACAAGAAGCCGGTCCTGCGAAAAGTGGGGTAGCAAAGTAGCAATGCTACTTGGCAGTTTTCAAAGTTGTAAGCAGATTTTGTCTGAAAATACCATTTTTACGTGTAAGATAATTTTTGCTCAAAGAAAAGCTGTCAAAACACAAGTTGTGCTCTGCCGTGCAGAAAGTGGGGTAGCATAGTAGCAATGTTACTTGGCAGTTCTCATGGCCTAGTAAAATCGCAGATTTTGTCTTAAAATATCAGTGCTTGCACTATCCCCGAATTTTGGGAATTCCCCCAATAATCTGACTTCTCGAAAAGAAATTGTTTCCCCGAAAATCCCCTTTCGTTCAGGGTTGCCACCCCTAGTGATTTATCACTAGTGACAATCCACCCCTAGTAACTATCACTTTCATTTAACTTGACATAATTTTTTCAAAACTTTCCAAAGTTTTTGTCTCAACTATTTACTACACATCAAAAAATTACTGACCTTTCTTCCTATGTTAGTAAAAGCATAACGTTTATAAGACTATAGCACACTTGGCACTTTGGGAAACTGCGAATCCGAGCTTCGATTGAATTTGGAAAATGTGTTTGAGAGGGTGATTTTGTGGCTTGATGCTAATTATCTTACTCTGAATTTTTATAAGTCCAGTTTTTTTATTTTTTCGCATGTTTCTCAGGTTTATCCCCAGTTATCAGAAATTCACCAGCCAAATGGAATAATTCATAGATCTAAATACCGATATGTTCGTTTTTTGGGGATTCTTGTTGACGAAAACCTATCTTTCAAACGTCACATTGAGTTTATTAAAATGAAGATATGCAGGAGTCTCGGTAATTTAAGGAAACTTAGACATACTTTTCCAGGATCAATTTTGAAAATCCTTTTTCACTACTTGATCCAATCTTACGTTTCTTACTGTAGAATTGTGTGGATGTCAACTTTTCCTTCACTGTTAAAACTACTTTCTAAGGTTTACAATAAAGCTAGAAACCTCATTCTGGAGACTAATCGTTCATTAGTTATACCATTACTTGACCTTGAGTCGCTATACATTCTTTCATGTACATGTTCTACTTTTTCTCAGCTTCATGGTGACCTCCCCCGGCCCCTAAGTGTTCCGCTTTCTTTTACCTCTGATCAAAATAATTATAATCTTTGCAATGTGACAAGTCATGTTCTAGTTCCATTCACTCCTTGCATAAGGTCAGATTTTAATACTCTAATGGGATTTCATATTGTTTGGAATAATTTGCCTGAATCAGCTCGAGGGTGCCACTCATTCGGTTTGTTTAAAAAAATTGTTAAAAATTCTTTGGCTTCGTATAAGTTTTTTTTTTTTTTTTTTTTTTAGTCTATTTAATCTAATTAATTAATTTAGTTTATTTATTCTATTTTTTCTATAGTTTTCATGTATCTATATTTTCTTTCCTTCTCCTTCATATTTGAGTAAGTAATCATTTAAAATTTTCTTTTGTTTTTCATCTCTGAGTAAGCAATCCATGCGTCTTCCCCCTTTGTACAGGCCAATGAGCCTTTGGGGGAATAATAACATGTAATATTTTATATGTATCTAATGAAGAATAAAATTTATCTTATCTTATACCATTTCATCAAAGATTCTCTTGTGACTCGCGGTAAAGAATTTCATTCGAACATGTTTACGTTCAGTGTAATTCTAAGCATCGATGCAAAGAGTGTTATTTTAGACAGCTAGACTGTTAGTTTAAATATTGTTTTCCTTTGCTATTTTGGTTAATTGTCAAAGGTCTGAAAATATAAGAGAGTTAGATTGAAGATTTATTCTAAAATGAAAAAGGGAAAGCATGGTACCTATGCAGAGAGGGGGGGGGGAATTCGTGATAAATTTGGAGATATTTTCATTATCCAGCAATAAAGTAGATTAACATACCACTCGAGACCTTTTTTATGCTCTTTCAAAATATAACTGTCGTTTTACTCGGAAATTAAATGGACCCATTAAGATGGTACCTTTTTCTTTTATTTTCTGCAATTGAGTTTGAGTCTTATTTTCTTTTGCTCTAGGTTTTGGGCATAATATATAAATCTTAAATGCATAATAATTGAATTCGTGACAGATTAAGGGTTACTTATGTATTATACCACCAGCACTCAAGCTTACGCTGCATAAAACTCGTGAACAAACCGGTTTTATCTGTCTGTATTAAGAAACATTTAGCTTACGCTCAGTGGAAAACTTATGGTGGGTGACAGAATACATTGGAATTATATAATTCGGGCTATATATTTGCACATTAGGGGTTAGGTCAGGTTAACCTTGTATGAAGGCTAATCCTGAGATAAAAATAATGTAATTAAAAAAATGTAGTAGAATTGGATTTGACATTCAAAACTTTTTCTAAATATAATCTTCTTGCCGTAAAAAATGCAGAACCTCCCTTCTGCCCCTCTTAATGAGACAAAATGAAGCTATAGATTTTATTAAAATTCGGGGAATAGTTGATTAAAACGGAAGTGACCCCCAAAACATGATTCATAAAAAATTGTATATTATAGCCGAAATTAAAAATTTGGTTATTATTTCCAGATTGTTTTCTTATAAATTTTTATATTAATTTCGGACTTTTTTTTTTTTTTTTTTACAAACGGTTGGTCTTTATATATTATTATGCTACATGATATCTGTGTTTGAAGATTGATCAAACAGTTCGTGGTAATGAACTGTAAGTAACTCAACCCAAAAGGAACCAAAACTCTAAAAAAGAACAACTACAAAACAAAAGAGCTGTTTTCGTTTTTGATATTCTATTTTTTTATAGGTGATGTATCTTCTCTGAAATATCTCTTCTCACAAGATGTATATATCTCTTCAGCAAGAATAGATGTATCTCTTCTCCTACTGCTGCTTTTTAAAACTTGTTCAAACTAAAAGCTCATTGAGTTTCAATGTCGCTATGTGAAAATTTACTTTTAAGTCGTTGCTATCCTTCGTCCTCCTGGACAAGTTTTTACTTACTCCACTTCTCTTCAACTGAGTGAATATTTGTCCAAATATCAAACAAATAGCAAAATTCTCTCAAAACTGTTTATTCGTCAGTTGAAAGAATCTTAAAAGGGCTGGTAGCTATCGAGGTGTACATAGTAGCCTAGTAAATAGTAGCCTGAAGATTAGTAGCCTAAAACAGCCACACCACAATGTAGCAGCAATTCTCTGTTTAGTTTAGTTTTTATAGTTGTAGTATAGTGATCAATGAGTATCGAGCTTGCAGTCGGGTATGCACTATTTTAAATAATACCAATAGCATTGGAGTGTACAACCCCATCCATAAAATAACAGCAGTAAGCTATATACAGTATACTTCAGACTTTGAATACTATACTCCACTAGCAGTATTAGAGTAAATATGATACAGTTGTTTTTATAAAAATGGAGTATTATATTTATGGCTAGTATATGGCTTGCCACTGAATTAGATTACATTGTTAATTGTGATTCAGAAAACTATTGATATTTCTAACTGCAAGCTATACTAAGTTATATTTGTTACTTTTCTGCATATTTTACGCATAAAAATACTTTTTGCTCAAAGCAAAGCTGTCAAAACACAAGTTGTGCTGCTAAAGTGTCAGCAGCTTCTGGGATTTTGCTACTGGTAGCTTTGGAACTTTTTGCACACCTGCAAGAAGCGTTTGCAACCCTCCTTTCTAATGCCATGTCGTTCATCAGTGGCAAAAAAATCAGAATGAACAGATCAGAATAACCTATCAAAAACTGAAATAGCCTATATTATCTTAAAACAAGAGAAAAGAGCCAAGATATAAAGAACTCGTATTTATTGGACTACGATTACCCAAACAAGTTAGAGACAAAGAGCTAAGGAAGTAGTTGCATTGCATATGCAACAGAAGAGAAAGCAAAACGAATTATTTATCAGGTAGAAAAAGGTACGTTGTTAACAGCCAAATGATTTATTATTCTAAAACCAAACTTATACGCCCTAGGGATTACGACACTTCTATGTAATATCTAAAAAGAAAAAACACAATAAATTTAAAAGTAAACAATCCTATAATGACGGCTGAAATACTTTAACCCACTTTTAGTAACAGTTCTTGCCCTAAATTTTGATGCGCTATTTTCTCAACCATACAAGCCTTGTACATTTAACATTTTTAAAAAAAAAATCATGTCTTTTTATCAATGTTTCAGTTATTTTATCTATCTTGTATTATTTCATCAATCTTACTATTTATCTTGTTTACTTACATTTTCCCACCTAACAATTACAGAGGTAGCTCCAGAGACAGGGACAAGACACCGCTGTCTCTCTCCAAACTCGCTGTCTGACAATAAATCTTTATTGTCGTCCAATTTACTGAAATGAAAATCTTACTGCAGCATATACCTGCCTAGCTGCCCCTCCCTCCCCTCTCCTTGCAAAACTTCTAAGCCAACACTTTTCAATTACTCAACATAAAATAATAACTATTGATATATTTACTATACTGACGAAAATCATTAAATGGTATTTAACTATTTAGTATATTAGCTTTATATTCAGTTTAAGTCAGCAAAGATTAAATCAGTTTAGCGACTTCATTTTGGTCAATCATTTAAATTTCAGTCATTGTTTACAGTCAGGTACAATTACCCGAGAATTTTTATTAAAACAGAAAAAGGCATAAGAGAATTAAGTTTTGAACTAATTAAGCAAATTAATTAATTAATAAGGAACAAATTAAGCCACAAATAAGAGCAATAAAGATCTTGACAAAACAAAGACATAAGAATCAACTATTATTTCAAGCTTAATAAAGGAAAAAATGAAAAAAAAAACACGGCACAACCGCATTTAAAAGACAAAAAAATTGACAATGCCTAAAAAACAAGATACCAATACTAATGAAAATTAACTTCTGCAAATCAAGCTTGACGATTATATAACAACAAAAATTTGTGCTTATTTATTTTCCCAGAAAAAGCATTGATTAAGAAATCAAGTGACAGCAAACTAAGTAATTTCTTTTCGAAAAAAAAACTGTAAAAGTTAAAACTAAAAATGAAAAGGCATAAATAAAGACAGTCCAAAGTTCATTTTTAATTCCTTATACAGTTTTAGGGGTCACTTAACTACAATGCTGTATATTACAATGATCCAACTTCGCCCATTCCAAGAACTCCTGTTACATGCCAACACTCATATGAGAAAGAAATCTACAAAGAAAAGAATCACACAACATTCGAATGACGTGTTTATCAAAAAGATTTTAGCATTTCACTAAAAAAATAACAATACAAAAAGCATATTCCACATCCGTTTTGCCAATTTTCACCCTTAATCACCATACACTCCAAAACACAGACGAGCATTTCAATTAGGCAAGGCATCACGTAAAACTTCTCTAACCGTTTGGGGCAAGTGATCTGGGAACTTGATATCAAAAGTGATGATGAGATCTCCGCGACGATTAGACTCCTTTGGATAGGGAAGTCCATAGCCCGATGCCCTACGCTGAGTGGTTGGTTTAACTATTTCGCTGCTTGTATCAATACGTATTATCTCCCCAGAGAGAGTAGGGACATCAACCCGGGTACCACAGAGAGCCTGAAACAGATAAAAAGAAAGAACTGATGAAGCATACATTCAATTCAATATAAAAGATAGTCATAATTCTTCATTTAAATCCTTTTCATAAAGTCCTTGGAGAACATTATATGGAAAATAAAAATGAACAAAAGAAGCAAAATTACAATATAATAAAGGCAATAAACTAGGAAAGGGCAATATAGTTCTTTTCTCTTCAGCTGTTTAGAAATAAGGAAAAAAAGGACTGCAACCAATCTGGTTTATAAACCCCTTGTAAGTTAAAAAAAATAATAAAAAAAATAACAGCAAAGAAAAAAAAGGGGGGATAACTAATTAAAATGTTGGAATCCATAACAAGTCAGACCAAATTTAGCATCAGCATAGATACTTTCTGTGGAGTATCTGACGAGTTGCAGCATCCACGAGTCAGACATCTCTAGGGTTCTAACGTACATTTCCAAAGCATAATACAGAACTGCATAAGGTTAACAGACACAAAACGGGTACCCCCAAGATTTGTTTCTTAAATCTGGAATAGATACTTTTTATAACTAAAAGGGGTTAAAACAGCTTGATGTTTAGTCAATAGTACACTTGGTTTGAAACTTTTCTATGACTGAAAAATAGAACTTTTTCAAGAACACTGCAGCCACTACCAAAACAAGATAAATTATATTTACAAACTTTAAATGTCAATGGCCTTTCTTTTCACCAATACTACATACTCCCTTAGGATAAAAAGAAGATTCTTTGGGTCTGACCCTCCCCCCATCCCCAGTTACCTATATCCGAATTTATAAATGGAACAAAAAATTTGTTTTGTGGATATTTCAAAAAATTAAACAGTAAAATACACACAAGTATTTCCTACGATTTGGTAAGACTACTGACACGCATGCTATCTTTTATTTACCTTAAAACTTAAATTGTTAGCAGAAAACTGATTTTTGCTCTTACTGCACTGCTCGACGTCTGAACACGGTCCTTTGGTGCAGTAAATCACTCAAGTGATAAAAAAGAAAATAGAATGCAAAGAAATGAAAGAAAGAGAAGAATTAATGAGAAATGAAAAGTTCGTTTAAATCTCTATGATATGTTCTGCAATAATTAGTCGTTTTGACACATAAAAAGAACTGTTACCTTGATTATCGCCACTCTGATTTACCTTCACCTACCTACCAAGTCAAAAAATTAGAGTCAATATGGTAAATAATAAAATTGTCTCGGCTTTTCATTAAAAATGTCCGTATTACATTTAATATGAATTTTTTATTAAGCAATTTTTGAAGTGGTTAAAACTCCAAAGTATAATCAATACATAGAAAAACTAAAATTTCCAAAAAAAACACAAAAAAACTTACATCTCTCAGCGATATTTTTGCGGTATAGCGGATATCAGAGCCATCTCTTTTGAAAGTAGGATGAGGTTTGTCCTTGATGACAAAGACCACGTCCGCTGGGATTTTATTTGGTAGTTGATCCCCTTCCTTGGCAAATGTTATTTTAGTGCCTGCTTTCCACCCTGGCTTAACGTTTACAGTCAATATTTTGTCTTCTTTAGTTATTCTATCTTCAGTTGCAATTCTGCTGTAAATTTTTCGAGAGATTTTCATTCGCTTAGTACAGCCTTTCATAATCTAAAAGAAACAAACAATTATACAAAGAAGAAAAGAAAAATATACAGAGAAGAGAAGAAAAGAATATAAAGAAGAAACAATCATAATTTGAGTCATTTAGAAGACATAGCAAATCTTGAGCCATTAAGAACGTTCATTTTCTGTAAAAACCCGTAATAAAAAGATGATTTATTGCATGGAAATGATTTAAATGTTTCAGAATCAAAAACAATAGACTTCTTAGAAGACAGATATTTAGAGAAACTAGTTACAATCACCTAGGAGTACTTACACATATCCTCTAAAGCATCAGCAAAAAAATATGATCAGCAAAACATAGCCTACACTGATGATGCATCCTTTTTGTAAACTTTTCGAATGTTTGTTTTATGGAGTATTTTTCTTGGCATTAGAACTACTCATCTAAGACAATAACAGAGACTAATTTCATAAGGAGGGACTGCCGTATGGGCCTCCTGTTTCGGACAGCTTTTCATATCTTTTTTCTAAGTCAACACATGTAGGAGCATGCTGAGCATATTTTTCTGGCAAATATTACTTTACGTTAATAACATACTTTTGAAATTTGAAAAGCTCTAACTTTGTGTAAAGTATGAAACTAAGAAAACAAAAACTTAAAAAAACTAATTTTCACGGAAGAAGTAGCTGATGTGGTGCATAGGATGGTGAAGAGATGGTAATGAAATTACGCTTCTTAGACTAGCCAAAAGGAGGGGAGGAGAGCACTACTAATAATTATTAAGGGAGGGCGAGGGAGAGGCTTACCTATAAGGCAGCAAGCCGCGCAGAATGATAACAACAATTTAATTCAACATTCTGTAAGATAGGGGGAAAATTTGTAGAAAGTATTTAAAGTAAAGAACGTATTGCGGAAAGTTACTCAGGAAATTAAAAATAAAAATTCACGGAAGAAGTGTGAAGTGGTGGAGAGGATAGTGAAGAGATAGCATTTATTATTAATAACTATTGAGAAAGGGCAAGGGCAAGAATTACCTATAAGGAAGCAAGCAGCACGCAATAATTTAATTCAACGTTCTATAAAATGATGAGGGTGTACTGTTATGAGTGCAACAAGGAAACTAAAATAAACTACATGTATTCAACAAAGAAAAGTATCATCCAAGTCCCTAATTCATTAAACACTGCGATTAAATAGATAGTTAACAATCCTTTCGCGTTCCTCCTCAGTCCATAGCACCTGCTCATTCATCTTTGGAGGAACTTAAAAACCCCATACTTCCTCAAAATAAAACTATTCCAGACCAAAACTGGCACTTTAAGATACACAACCAATAAAAGACGAATAAAAAATCTAACTTGATTGCATTATTAAAAAAAAAATTAAAACGGAATTCCACTTAATTCAGTTTTTTTTTTTTTTTTTTTTTTACGAATATAGTCTCTGATAAATTGTATTTATTGAGGGTGGGGGGTCCTCTTCAGAAGTTATCAAACCTGAGTGTGTTCGTAATATTTTACAACATTATTAACACATCCAGAATGAACTTTTATCTCATTCCAAAGATGTTCAATTTACTGTGTGCATCTGGATTACTTCTTATCATTAAAACTCATATAACCGAAAATTACTCCCTTGTCCTTAGGTAATCAGCAATGGGTAAACCCTGGGAAGAGGAAATGTTGCTTTAACTGCTCCATTCTGGGAAGACTGAAGAGAGGGCAAAAGAGATTTGCTATTCAGCACTGTTGCCAGATTTTCTATAATTGTGCTAGCCCAAATAGTGAAGATCTTTAGTCAAAGTAGCCCTAATTGGCATTTTTTATTGTATCTAATTGACATTATTACCTGGATAGTATTATTAATAAGGATCATGGATACTGTGAAGGCGCCAGCATACTGAAGACTAAAGAGAGCGCAAGAGATTTGCTATCCAACACTGTTGCCAGTTCTTCTGTAATTGTGCTAGCTGAAATAGTGAAGATCTTTAGTCAAATTAGCCCTAAATGACATTCTTTACTGTATTTTAATTGAATGTCTTTAGTATACTTTCTCCCTTGTTCAATTAGTAATTATTTTACAGGTTGCACGTGACAACCCTGTGTTTCTTTCATTAGGTTTAGCACTCATTTTTTACTACAACTCTTAGTAACAGCAGCATTAAGCCGCCTGAGGCTTTCTTGACCACAAATCTCTCTTGCACTCTCTTTAGTCTTCCCAGAATGAAGCAGTTAAAACAACATTTGGTCTTTCGGCTGGGCCCTTCACATGATACATGCCTATCATCCCTTGACTACATAATTGCCAAACTAGCTTACTCAGCATACCAGGAAACTCTACCGCCATCTTGCTACCGGCATTCCTACATTTTTAATTCAACTGGATAACAGTGCTAAAAAGCTGGGCAAGTAAAAGTTTGACAAAAAGGATTTACTGCCAAATCCATCAAGTACAGATTTAAACTCCAGAAAAATTGCAAAACCTTTAAATTTGTTAATGAACAATATCATTACCAATGATAAAAAAGATGTCAATAGTCAAGCCGACTATGATTTGTTTTCTAAAACATACATGTTAACCTTTTAAGCTCAATTATAGTATACTTTTCCCCTTTACCTAATTAGTAATTGTTTTACAGGTTGCGTTAGTGTGACAACCCTGCATTTCTTTCATTAGGTTTAGCCTGAGACCAACACAAACAACCATGCAATTCTTTCATTAGGTTTAGCACCCAATTTTTATTGCTGCTAACAACTCACAGCAGCATTAAGCCGCCTGAAGTCAACACAGCTCAAGAAGATCCAATTGCCTTTAAATTCTTTTCTACAACCCCCTCCAACCCCATTCGGTGACGATATGCTCTTTGTTCGCCCCTAGATGGATGGCCAACAAGGACAATCTTTGGCAGTGTGTCATCCTTCTTCCGCAAAACCTGTTCTAGCCGTCTCAACCTTTCTCCTATTATAGCCCGAGAAAGCAAGATAGAACCGCATTTTTTGTACAGCTTACTGTTTGAAAAACGGTCAGTCAATTGGGTACCCAAAACAATCTGTAAACAATTTCTCTAGAATACATCTAACAAATCCTCCTCCATATTCCCAATCGCCCATGTTTTGGAACCATACTTGACCACTGTCATCCCTAGTTTCCAATATTCTAACCTTGGTTTTCAGACTGATCTTCCTATTCCAAACTGTTTTCCAACTGTGAGAAAATATCCTGGGCCTTGGGTATTCTACTCTTAATACCTTCCCTGTATCTACCATCTTTACTAATAATATTGCCCAGGTAACAATGTCAATTAAAAAGACAGTAAAGTATGCCAATAAGGGCTGATTTGACTGATTAGATCTTCACTATTTGGGCTAGCACAATTATAGAAAATTTGGCAACAGTACTGAATAGCAATATAATGTTTGAGGTGCTTATAGCTTTAATTCCAATAAAAGCCATTTTAAAGTACAAAACAATCCAATTCTCTTTGGTTTCATATTTTCTTGCAGCCCATAAAGCCTTTAGCAAAGAGGCATAATGTTATCATAAATATGTAAAGAACATTTTTTAAGTTTTTCAAGCCTTAAATGCTTTAGTCTTAAAGGCTTTAAGCACTTATTTATGCAGAGTTCAATAAATTTGAGAGATACTCTCAATATTCTGGGAGGTTTTCAAACTATTTTTTTTTTACTTCCATATTAAGTTTTATGCCATTTTATACCTGCAAAATGTCAGCAAAATATAGCAAGTTTCAAACACTGCTAGCCAAAGGAAGATGTGTCAAAAAAGAAACTTACTTCTTCCAGTGACAATGGAAGATCATGTTCAATGGGTGGGTCCTGGGTGACAGGCCCTCTTTCTTTGCCTCTCATTCCTTGAACATTAAACGACTGTGATCGTCCAACACCTGGACCCCCAAAACTTGAGAACCCACCAAGGCCACCAAATCCACCAAATGGGTCATCTGTTTCCATGTGCTCCTCCTGACCACCTATAAGGTAAGCAATTAAAAAATAGCACAGCTTGTTTTACAATTCTTTTTTATTATAAAATATTTTAATACCCTAACCCTCACACAAAGGGGAATAAGCAGTTACTATAAGCAGGACATGCACAAGGAGGGGGAGGTGATTCTAGTCCAAAACCCTCCCCCCCCAAAAAAAAAAAATCTGGATATTTATATAATTTGTCCATTAATTCTTAGATATTTTGTATAAATTTACCCATTTTTTATGGGTTTTCTAAAGTTATTCCCTACTGCATAACAGAGTCTTGCATATTTGCCTACCTCTAAGATTGGCCAAAGGACCACTCAAGGGGAAATTGAAAAAATAATGATCCTCCCAATGAGTTCTTTTCCTTCTTACACTTTGAACCTGCTTCAAAACTGTGCAAACTTTTATTTTTTTAAATAAATATCTAGTTTTTTCAAACAAAACTGAAGGGTGGTATTAAAACTCAAACTAATGAAAAATTATCCTGTATATGGGCTTGGCTCTATTTATTCTAAAGTCCAAATAGTAGTTACATTGAAGTATTTCCACTACAAAAATAGGCAAGTGACAATTACAGGGGTTTTCTTTACCAATTGCCTCTCAAAAAACTTAAACTGTGTTATTTAAAACAAATCTTTCTAACCTTGAGGCATAAATCATATAAATGAAATCTTTGTTATATTGTTCTTTTATTAGGGTATTTGTTCTAACCCCTTGCCACAAATGCCAGAATATGATATTCAGAAACCGATGCAAATTATTACTGTCGGCACTTTGGATGTTGAATCACGGCTCAAAAGATTGAACCCAAATAAGTCAGTTTGCCCCGATGGGGTACACTCTCAAACTTTGAAAGAGGCTAATGTGGAGCTTGCCCTCCCCCTAGCAAAACTGTTCCAGAAGTCTCTTGACACAAAACAAGTCCCTCAAGATTGGAGAAATGCGAATATTACACCTGTTCACAAGGGTGGAAGCAGGAACTGTGCTGCCAATTACCGACCTATTAGCATCACCTCGACAGTCAGTAAAATCCTCGATGGAATTACGAACACTGCTGTTATGAAACACCTGATTGACAACAAACTACTTACAGATAGCCAACATGGACTCAGATCTGGAAGCTCGGTCGAGACAAATCTTATTGACGCATATGAATGTGTCACCGAACTGCTAGACCAGGGTATCCCTGCTGATATGATTTTATTAGACTTTGCAAAGGCTTTTGACAAAGTTTGCCATCGTCGTTTGAAGGCTACTTTTAGCTACCGGGATACATTGGAGGTTGTTGAATGGGTGATGCAGTTCCTCTCATGAAGAAAGCAGAGAGTTAGTGTTTGGGGATAACGGGCAAGAGTTTTTCTCATAAGTTGCTGGAGTTGATAGTGGCGTGTCCCAGGGAATGATCTTGGGCCCAACACTTTTCAATATTTACATTAATGATGCTCCACGGGCTGTAAGAAATAAGATGAGCCTCTATGCCAATGACTCAAAGCTTATTGGGCCCGCGGAGTCGTCAACGACTAGAGCCACCATACAGGAAGACCTGGATGCACTTTCCCTTTGGGCCCGCCAATGGAAGCTTGAGTTTCAACATCCAGAAGTGCAAGGCAGTATATTTCGGGAAAAAGAATGAGAAGTGGCAGTACCATATGAGTGGGGGGGATGGCTCTAGACAATCGATTGGTTCCTCGGTAGCTGAAAGAGATTTGGGAATAGTCGTCAATGAAGAATTAAAATTCAAAAAACACACACAAACAGCGGTTGCCAAAGCATCTCAGACCCTCGGGATAATTAAGCGTACAGTACGTAGCAGATCATCTAAAGTCATGACGAAGCTGTACAGGGGTCTCGTGCGACAATTGCTGGAGTTTGGGATGTGTGCTGCCACGCCTCTGAATAAGAGTGACCAACAGAAAATAGAGTCTGTTCAAAGGCGCGCAACCAAAGCTGTTGATGGATGCAAGAACCTCAACTATCCATCCCGTCTGAACAAACTACAGCTCCCAACACTCGTCTACAGACGGCAGAGGGGCGATGTCATTATGGCTTACAAGCTACTGTATGCTGATCCCTCTTCTCAGAGTCCTTTACAACTTGACGAATCATCCAGGACAAGAGGGCATAGTAAGAAGCTGCTCAGGAAGAGAGCTCACAGCAGACTCCGCAACCACTACTTCTCCAATAGAGTGGTGGGCCCCTGGAACAGTCTTCCCAATGCAGCTGTCACCGCTCCCTCTGTCAATGCATTCAAGATCGCCATTGATAAGAATTGGTCCACCAACCCATGGAAAACAGAGTGGGACACCACAGAACCAATGGCTCCCCATCATCACTGACCAGCAACTCTACAGGATTTTTCCTTATTTTGCTGGACAGTGTGATTTAAGGTAATTTAAGGTAAAACATCATGAATTGCCAAGGCAGGTGAACTATCTGTAGAAGAAGCATTGAACAGAGCATTAGCAAAAACTGCAAGGGTGTCTGCACATCCAATGCCATGATGAAAGAAAAATTGATGCGGAGGCATATAACATTTTTCTTCAAGCTCTTTTATAAACAGTTGTTTGTAAGCTTGCATTAACTCGTTGAAACAGTTATGGGTCTGAAAGATGAGCATTGATTGGAGGCTTTTTACTTTTTTGGAATAGGAGAAAGATCTTCCACACAGAATCTTGATGGAACCAAGTCTTGTGTAAATATCATCTGCAGCAGTAGCATGAGATGTTCTAAAAGCATTATTAATGGTGCTCTTACTACTAATTTATAGATAAGTATTTCAATAACTCTACTTAGGAAACTATATTAGCAATAGTAGGGAATTTATACACCACTATTAAGACGATTTCAGAAGCTTCCAGGTTTGTTAAGTACATTTTGACACGATCAAAATGAGTTCTAGTTTATAATAAGTTTGTAGGCATCTAAATATGAAACTTCAGTGACAAATAATTAAGTTATAATCTATATGATACTTGTATACGTTTACTTTCTTGGGCATTCATTCCTCTACACACATCATCCTAAAATGTTTTGCAGTCAATAAAAAAATGCATGATCAGCTTATAAATAAAAATTGTTATTCAATCAAGACTTATTTTAGAATGTAAATAGGGGTTACAACTATGTTTTTCCAACTTTCTTTCATGATACCTCCTGTGAAACAAACTGAGCCTTGCTCTTTTATTTATTCTAGCAATTTATTCTTATCTTTTTTATCACACTTCTTAAACTGAAAGGAAAAACAGTGGGTTATAAGAGATGAGAGAAATAAAATACTGCCCACAGTTTGGACACCATGAATGCAAGTCTCTGACAATCTGAATTGTAAGATGAGTATAAAAATTGTGTACCTGGACCACCAAAATTAAAAAAGGCCTCAAATGGATTTGCAGATCCAAAAAACTGAGCAAACGTTGCTTTTGGATCACCATGGAATGCATATGAAAACTCTGGACCACCTGCTCCTCCTCCTCCAGGTGCTCCTGCAGCACCTTTTAGTCCTTCTTCACCATATTGGTCAAAAATGTCTCTCTTCTTTTTGTCACTCAGAATTTCGTAGGCTTCTGCTATTTCTTTGAACCTTTCTTCTGCTCCCTTTTCTTTGTTCTTATCTGGGTGGTATTTCAATGCTAATTTCCTGTATGCCTTCTTTATTTCATCATCTGAGGCACCTTTAGATATTCCAAGTATCTTATAGAAATCCTTTCCCATACTGAAAAAAACAACCAAAAATAAGACATATGTAAATATTTATAATCATGTTGAGCTTATATGAATACATTATATTGGAACTAAATCAATAATGCTTTCAATGAAATAACAATCATTCACAATGTCTCATTAAATTATTTTTCTAGATGATATGAGTTAAGTGCAAAAAAAGAGAAAAAAAAATCGAATTTTCCTTGGTTTCAGTAACATATTTCCCCCTGAGGTTCAAGCTGAAGCACTTAAGGATAGGAGGGGGGGATGCCTAACTCCTGGTTTGAGTACATAAAGTTAATGTTTGAGCAAGACCAAAAGATTTAATGATGATTTTGACTAGAAGTTTGTGTCTTATGAAATGACAACGAAAGTTCTTTGGCATGTTCTGTGAGAACACAGGTTCAAATCTTGGGGGGGGGAGGGTGCAGAAATATATTTTTTACTATATTCCTACTAACTGATGATTCTCACTCAGGGTTTCCATGCATTATTAAAAGTCAAAACTCTTACAGGAGAACTTGGTGTGGTTTTCCTACCAAATGTTCAGTATGCTACCTAGTAAGATAAGATATTTATTTCAAAAAAGGACTATCACAAGCCCCAAAGGGCCAAATTCGGATTTTGGAGTCATAAAAAAAATCATAAAAATAGCACAACAACTAAAAAACTGGCTAAACAATGCCAAAAACAACAATATCAAAAAGACAAAGCCATTCATTAGTAAAAAAAAGTGTCAAATGTAAGAAAATTAAAAAGGCAAAACTAAAACAAAACCAAAAAAGATTGTGATAAAAATAGCGTTAAAAAGGTTCAAAAGAGAATATACAAACAGGGGGGGGGGGGGTGGGGAAGAACCAAATGGACACAAACTTGGGTATTACCAGTACCATAAAAAAAAACTAGTGGTTTATTTGATCAGTAATGAAGGGGTCAGGGACAAAGGTTTTTTCATACCTGGAGGTTAAGCAACAGATGGGGGACAAGATAGGGATGGGTTCAGAAACAGTACATGACAGGCAACATCTGGATGGGGAGTGTCTTTTGGAGAAATGTTTTCCATGTGAGGGTTTATTATTGCATTTTTTGCAAAACGGAGGTACATCATTCCTCTCCTGTGCTCAAGAGTTTCCAGCTTGGTCTTTTTTAGAAGGAGTGAATATGGTACAATAGCTTCTTTAAAAATTATCCTTTGGGCTCTTTTTTGAATAGATCTAATTTTTTCTGATTCATCACGGGAGATGCCAGGATGCCAAACTGGACAAGCATATTCAAGATGCAGGCAGACAAAGGAAGTATAGATCCTTAAAGAATGGGATGGGGCATGTTAAATTTATTAAAAGCTTAAGGAGAGACATGGGTGCATTAGCTCTATGGAAAATGTCTTTCACATGGATATCCCACTTTAAATTAGAGGATAGTGTAACCCCATGTAATTTAAAGGAAGACACAGTAACATCTGGTGGGATAGGGTTAAGGAAAAGGGGTGAGGTTTTAAGAAAACAAATTGGCATTATCATAGATTTAGAAGGGTTTACTCTGATGTCTAACTCCACAGTGTCATCTGCCATATCACTGAGAATACTCATAGGGTTACTCACAAAGTTTTGGTAGCAGGTTTCAACAACCATTAGGTCATCCGCAAATTTCCATCTGTTGGGAAATTCCTTAGCAATGCTATTTGTCATGACAGAAAAAAAGGAGGGGACTTAGGAGAGTATCTTGGGGTACTCCATTGTATATAGGGAGGTGACTTGAAAATTGTGTCTAATATTTCAATACTTTCGATCTATCTGATAAGAAGGAGACAGCCCATTTAACTAGGAAATAATCGGTACTTGAGTCAGTTATAAATTCCTCAACTAGAATTTTGTGGCTAACAAGGTCAAATGCTTTTTGAAGGTTTTTTGAGAATTTTCCCAATTGAGTCAATAAGAAAAACAAGGTAATGGGAAGTAGAGGTGGATTTGATGTTCCCAAATTGTCTCAGATCAGTAAGAGATAGGATTTCCTCCTTTAGCCAATCTGCAAGTAATCCTTCATATACCTAGTCGTAACAAGTCACCTTAGAACGTTAAAAATATACATATTATCCTAGATGAACATGTACTCAGAGAACAAATCAATTTTTACTTTCCTTTGCATGACTTTAGTGGCAAAGCAAATGATTTACTTTGAACAATCATAATAATATTTCCAAATAATAATGAATAATACCCTAAAGAAAAACAAGAGGCTCTTAAACACTGGATATTTATCAGATATTTATATTTATCCAGTTAAACACTGGATATTTATCTGATATTTATATTTATCCAGTTAAACACTGGATATTTATATAGAAGCTAATTTTACTCACCATACTTAAATACTTCCTCCAGCAAATAAATCATGCCCAATTGTAATTGTAAAATCAATGCCCAATTGTACAGCTGAAATGGGTGAGGGGTGAAAGATTTAACCCAGTCAAGCAGTACCCATGATGTCCTGTACCCAAGCAACCACTCACAATGAAAATCAGAAAAAAAAGAAGAAAACCAAGAATAAGGTTTTACAAGGCCAATGAAAATACTGGATGAAACAAAACAGGTATTTTGGGAGGACAAGTAATATGTCCTTTTTCAGCAATATTAGAGAAAGCCTCAAAGAATCAAGTTCTCATTTTCTGAGCAAAAATGTAAACAGTATAGACCATATAAAAAGACAAAAACAACCAATGTGGAAATCAAAATGAAAAAAAACCATATTAGAGGAATTAAAAGCTCATTAGTCCCCACCCTCTCCTCTCTCTCTGTCAACTTTGTGGAACAAAAGTAGGGCATTTTGCTCCTTGTTTGAATCAGATTAAACAGGAATGATGATCCTGCATTATTATAGGTACTAAATAGAAGCCTGTGGCCTCTAATGCTCCTTAGCCCTCCTATATATTTTTTTTTTTTTTGCAGATTAAGAAGTTTTAGTAAAAAATCCAGGGTCAATTTTCCAATTAATTCACTAGCCTAATGAGATAAGAGAGAGGCACACCTTTAAAGCCAGAATTTCATCCTAAATCTAAATATAACATTCATTTATATCAGAAATGAGCTTTGCCCTTCCTCTAATATGCAAGTAAAGCCTAGCCTACCCTGAGTGGCATATATAGCCTTCCTAGGCACTAAATTTTGTGGGTCACTCTTTTACTCAAATTAATATAAAAGTTTATCAAAATAAGAGAAAATTCATTGCATAGGCTATATTCAAATTCAGTATCCTAGGCTACAGGAACATCAATTGGGGGACAGGGCAGCTGCCCCACCCCCAACAATTTGGATACAAAATTGGGTAAAATTCTACTTTAATTACTTTTGGCTATCTTTTAAAGGGGTTAGGTCAGGAAAATGAAACTTTCAGGACTGGGTCTACAGGTTGAAGTATGTCCCAGGAAGGTATTTCAAAGCACCTACCACCACTCCGTCTCCCTCTTGAGGGTCCTGAAGTGTGCCTACAGGACAGGTACCTATTGAAATTTTGACAAAACAACATTTTACCTTTATGTGCAGTTATTGGTTTCTTTTTCTCTGGCTTTAGTTCTGAAACTGCAATTCCTGTTATTTGAATAGAATTTTGGCTATTTTGGAAAGGGGCTATGTTAGGAAAATGAAACTTTCAGGGATGAGTCTACAGGCAAAAGAATGTCATGTGAAGGTATTTTGAGGTATCTACCTCTACTCCTTCTCTCTCCAAAGGGTCCTGACCTTTAGAAATCCTTGTGTTATAAAAGTGAAACCTTGCAAAATAGAACTTCTGCTTAAATGAAGCACAACAAAATTATTTTCAGCTTCACAACTTTACTCAATCCTAATTTAAAAGGTTTTAAATATATGCAAATGCATGTCCTAAATTTTGAAAGAAAAACAAACATTGATAGGGCTTAAAATTCTACTCAAACAACAGGAATTGTATTTTCAGAACTAACGCTAGAGAAAAAGAAACTGATAACTGAAAATTAAGGTTAATTGTTGTTTTGTCAGAATTCTAAAAGACGTGTATTTAAGGGAAATTTCAGACCCTCTAGAGGGAGAACAAGTGGATGAAGGTACTTTAAAATACCTTCCTGGGACATACTTTAGCCTGTAGACCCATCCCTGAAAGTTTCATTTTCCTAGCCTAACCCCTTTCCAAGATAGCTAAAAGTGGGTAAAGCAGAATTTTTTACCCAAAATTGTTATATAGCCTATGCCCCTTTGCAATCCAGATATGGACCCCTCTTTGCCCCCTCCCCCATGGGCACCCATAAAAGGGGGGCACTCCCCCCTGGCTGAATGATGTTGCCTTATTTCTATATTTTTGGGTCAATATTTACCAAATCATATTATTGGGTTTCAAATAAAGTGAATACACCATTTGATGCCTTTTTTTATGCTGATTATGAATATAACAATCATTTCCATAAGAAATGAATTTTAGCCCCCCTCCCCTATATATATGCAAATTCAGGGTATATATTTCTACATTAGGGGGGGGGGCAATTTTTATTTCTGATGTAAATGGGAGGTAAGTTCAAACTTTACCCCACCCCCCTAATGTAGAAATATATACCCTGAATTGGCATATATAGGGGGGGGGGGGCTAAAATTAATTTCTGATAGAAATGATTGTTATATTTGTAATCAGCATAATAAAAGGCATCAAATGGTGCATTCACTTTATTCCTAACTCAATAATATGATTTGGTAAATATTGACCTATTTTGTTCTGAGATTTCTTGCCCCCCCTGGCTGAATGATGCTGCCTTATTTTTATATTTTTGTTCTGAGATTTCTATTATATAGCATTAAAAGTAGCAATTAGACGAAGTTTGCCCCCCCCCCCTGGAATTCAGCTTATGGGCGCCCATGATAGGGGGGGGGGGCTGAAATTCATTTCCGATAGAAATGCTCATTATATTCATAATCAGCATAAAAAAAGGCGTCAAATGGTGTATTCACTTTATTCCTAGCTCAATAAAATGATTTGGAATATATTGACCAGCTAAAGTATGTCCCAGGAAGGTATTTCGAAGTACCTACCTCAACTCCTTGTCTCTCTAGAGGGTCCTGAAATTTGCCAACATGACAGGTCTGTACCTATTGAAATTTTGACAAGACAATATTTAACCTTAATTTTCAGTTATCAGTTTCTTTTTTTATACCTCCCATTTAGGCCTACATCAGAAACAAAATTTGTCACCCCCCTCTAATGTAGAAATATATACCCTGAATTGGTATATAGGGGGGTCAGAAATTCATTTCCGACAAAAATGCTGGTAAAATTCTACTTTAGTTACTTTTGGCTATCTTGGAAAGGAGTTGGGTTAGGAAAATTAAACTTTCAGGGATGGATGTACATGCTGAGGTTTGTCCCGGGAAGGTACTTTGAAGTACCTACCTCCACTCATCCCCCCTCTATATAATGGTAAATTACTGCACATTACTAGTTGTTTTTAACTCATATTTCATCCTATATTACTATCATAAATATAAATCACTACTTACCTTACACAACTTCTGCTTTTAACCTTGTTCATTAAAATACATTCCAAAATCCTATTTAAATCCTAAGCCATTTAATTTTCAACCTATGCTGAGTTTCTCTATGGTATATCAAACCAGGTTTGTTGTGATGTCACACTTGCTTTATCAGAAACCTTTACCCTTAAGGGTAGCAGGCACATGCCAAACAACTCTGTTGATAAGACCATTTAAACTGTATTAATTAGGGAAAGGATTTAACAAGAGAGATCAGTAAAAATAACCTAATCTTTCTTAGAGGACAAATTATGTCATGGGAAGATGTTTTTGAAATTCCCCTTCCACCCGAACTTAAAAGTTTCTAAAATTCTACTTTAGAAGCTTTTAAAATATTTCTAAAGTACTAAAAGATCCAGTGCTAAAAATATCAGAATCGACTTCAGAGGACACCTTATATCACGGGACGAGGTTTTTGAAATCCCCCCTCCCCCCAAACTCAAAATTTTTAAAAATTATAATTTATAATCTTTTAAAATTTTTTAAATATTTGTAAAACTCTAATACATATAGAGCTAAAGAAATCAGAACCTAATTTAGAGGACAATTTTATGTCATGGGAAGAAGTGATTGAAATCTCCCTTCCCCCCAAACCCAAAATTTTCAAAAATTCTACTTTAGAAACTTTTTAAATATTTCTAAAGTGCTAAGACATAGAGCTCTAAAAAACATCAGAATCGACTTCACAGGACAAGTTATATCACGGGAAGAGGTTTTTAAAATCCCCTTTCCCCCAATCTCGAAATTTTCCAAAATTCTGCTTTAGGAGCTTTTTAAATATTTCAAAAACACTAATACAGAGAGTGCTAAAAACATCAGAATCGACTTCAGAGGACACGTTATATCATGGGAAGAGGCTTTTAAAATCCCCCTTCTCCCCAAACTCAAAATTTTCTAAAATTCTACTTTAGGAGCTTTTTAAATATTTCTAAAGCGCTAAAACATAGAGTGCTACGGGAAGAGGTTTTGAAAATCCCCCTTCCCCCAAACTCAAAATTTTCCAAAATTCTACTTTAGAAGGTTTTTTAAATATTTCTAAAGCGCTAAGACATAGAGCGCTGCAAATATCGGAATTGACTTCAGAGGAAAAATTATGTTATGGTAAGATGTTTTTGGAATCCTCCTTCCCCCAAACTCAAAATTTTCCAAAATTTTGCTTTTGAAGTTTTTTGCAATAGTTCTAAAGCGCTAAGACATAGAGCGCTACAAACATCAGAATCAACTTCAGAGGATAAATTATGTAATGGGAAGATGTTTGTGAAATCCCCCTTCCCCCCAAACTCAAAATTTTCCAAAATTCTAATTTAGAAGCTTTTAAAAAATTTCTAAAGCACTAATAGATAGAGTGCTAAAAACATCAGAATCGACTTCAGAGGACACGTTATATCACGGGAAGTGGTTTTTAAAATCCCCCTTCCACCCAAACTCAAAATTTTCCAAAATTATACTTTAGAAGCTTTTTTAATATTTATAAAGCGCTAAGACATGGAGCGCTACAAACATCAGAATCAACTTTAGAGGATAAATTATGTTATGGGAAGATATTTTTGAAATCCCCTTCCCTCCAAACTCAAAATTTTCCAAAATTCTACTTTAGAAGCTTTTAAAATATTTCTAAAGCACTAATAGATGGAGTGTTAAAACATCAGAATCGACTTCAGAGGACACGTTATATCACGGGAAGAGGCTTTGAAAATCCCCCCTCCCCCAAAACTCAAAATTTTTAAAAATTCTACTTTAGAATCTTTTTTCAATATTTCTAAAGCGCTAAGGCATAGAGCGCTACAAACATCAGAGTCAACTTTAGAGGATAAATTATTTTATGGTAAGATATTTTTGAAATCCCCCTTCCCCCCAAACTCAAAACTTTCCAAAATTCTACTTTAAAAGCTTTTATAATATTTCTAAAGCACTCATAGATATAGTCCTAAAACATCAGAATCGACTTCAGATGACCCATTATCTCACGGGAAGAGGTTTTGAAAATCCCCCTTCCCCTCCATCTCAAAATTTTCCAAAATTCTAGTTTCAAAGATTTTTTAAATATTTATAAAGAGCTAAGGCATAGAGAGCTAAAAACATCAGAATAGAATGTAGAGGATAAATTATGTTATATGTATTTATTTTTTAAATCCCCCTTCCCTCCACACTCAAAATTTTCCAAAATTCTACTTTAGAAGCTTTTAAAATATTTCTAAAGCACTAATAGATAGAGTGCTAAAAACATCAGAATCGACTTCAGAGGACACGTTATATCACGGGAAGAGGTTTTGAAATCCCCCTTCCCCCCAAACTCAAAATTTTCCAAAATTCTACTTTAGAAGCTTTTAAAATATTGATAGCGGGAGGAGGGGGCGGGGGAGGGCGGTGGTCAGCAACCTGGTCGCGGTGCCCCTGCTTATACTAATCTAAGCTGACCATTTCGTTGGAACGTGTTGCACCAGAATAATACTCTAATATTCGGTTGATAAATTGTCTGTCTAACAAATTTGTCTGAGTTAGGTTACGTATTTAATGTATGCTATGATTTACCCCCCCCCCTAATGTGCAAATATATAGCCCAAATTTGTTTTCCGTTGCTATAACTCACAAATTTTTAAAGGTTCATTCAAAGTTTTAGAAATCCCCCTTACCATTCTTCACATTCCCCCTTCATACTCTAAAATCTGGTTGATAATTTGAAAAGCCTTATTTTGCACGGGGGTATTTTTTGGGGGGGAGGAGGGATTTTCCGGGAGGATATTTCCCGTTGAGGGGCATTTTCCGCGGGGAGGTATTTTCCGGCGGGTATTCGCCAAGTACCACAAATTTGATGGTATGAGTTTTATTAAAATCTTTTACTTTTAGGGGTTGTTTCCCCCTTTTATGAAACTCAGACAAATTTGTTAGACAGGCAATTTATCAGCAGGGGCACCGCGAGCAGGATGCTGACCACCGCCCCCGCCCTCCCCCTCCTCCCGCTATCAAATCTCCTTTCAGCTAACCTTTGCACCCTCGAAAGAAAATTTCTATATAAGTTCCAACATTTTTTACATATTTTAAATCGCGGATGTAAAAAAGAAACGCAAAATTTTTCAACATTGTAGGATTAAGCTATTTGAATATGTTTTATGTGGTTACCCAACTCAAAATGTTAAGGGGTTTCCAAAAAAATAATCAAAACGAATATAGATTATTCGGTACTTGTGCATTATAAATAACCCACCGCTATAGACTGTACAAGGAGACCAGACGTGATTTCTTATTGCGTTTACAATATTTAAACTGGTGTTTTTTTGGGTTTAGGGAGGGAAAAAGGTACCTGGGTTAGGTTACGTATTTAATATATGCTACGATTTACCCCCCACCCCCTAAAGTGGTAATATACAGCCCAAATTTGTTTCTAAACTATTATATGTTCGTCCTATTTTATTTTATTTAATTAGAAGTAACCAAACTTAAATTCTTTCATGCATAGTGGTGGGTTATTTATAAATTTTGAGTTTGGGGGTAAGGGGGATTTTCAAAACCTCTTCCCGTGATATAGCATGTCCTCTGAAGTCGATTCTGATGTTTTTAGCACTCTATCTATTAGTGTTTTAGAAATATTTTAAAAGCTTCTATAGTAGAATTTTGGAAAATTTTGAGTTTGGGGGGAAGGGGGATTCCAAAACATCTTCCTGTAACATAATTTATCCTCTAAAGTTGATTCTGATGTTTGTAGCGCTCTATGTCTTAGCGCTTTAGAAATATTTAAAAAAGCTTCGAAAGTAAAATTTTTTAAAATTTTGAGCTTGGGGGAAGGGGAATTTCAAAAAAGTCTTCCCTTAACATAATTTGTACACTCAAGATGATTCTGATGTTTGTAGCGCTCTATGTCTTAGCGCTTTAGAAATATTTAAAAAAGCTTGTAAAATAAAATTTTGGAAAATTTTGAGTTTGGGGCAAAGGAGGATTTAAAACACATCTTCCCATGACATAACTTGTCCTCTTAAGTCGATTCTGAGGTTTGTTGCGCTCTATCTATTAGTGCTTTAGAAATATATTAAAAGCTTCTAAAGTATAATTTTGGAAAATTTTGAGTTCGGGGGGACGGGGGATTTCAAAACCTCTTCCCGTGATATAACGTGTCCTCTGAAGTCGAGTCTGATGTTTTTAGCACTCTATTTATTAGTGCTTTAGAAATATTTTAAAAGCTTCTAAAGTAGAATTTTGGAAAATTTTGAGTTTGGGGGGAAGGAGGATTTTCAAAACCTCTTCCCGTGATATAACGTGTCCTCTGAAGTCGATTCTGATGTTTTTAGCACTCTATAAATTAGTTCTTTAGAAATATTTTAAAAGCTTCTAAAGTAGAATTTTGGAAAATTTTGATTTTGGGGGGAATGGGGATTTCAAAAATATCTTCCCATAACATAATTTATCCTCTAAAGTTGATTCTGATTTTTGTAGCGCTCTATTTCTTTGCGCTTTAGAAATATTTAAAAAAGCTTCTAAAGTAGAATTTTGGAGAATTTTGAGTTTGGGGGGAAAGGGGATTTTCAAAACATCTTTCCTTGATATAAAATGTCCTCTGAAGTCGATTATGATGTTTTAGCGCTCTATATATTACTGCTTTAGAATTATTTTAAAAGATTCTAAAGAATAATTTTGAAAAATTTTGAGTTTGGGGGGAAGGGGGATTTAAAAAATATCTTACCATAAAATAATTTATCCTGTAAATTTGATTCTGAGGTTTTTAGTGATCTATGCTTTAGCACTTTAGAAATATTGTAAAAAGTTTCTAAAGTAGAATTTTGGAAAATTTTTATTTTGGGGGGAAGGGGGATTTTCAAAACCTCTTCCCGTGATATAACGTGTCCTCTGAATTCGATTCTGATGTTTTTAGCGCTCTATCTATTAGTGATTTAGAAATATTTTAAAAGCTTATAAAGTATAATTTTGGAAATTTTTGTGTTGGGGAGAGGGGGGCGGGGGGGGGCGGTGGTCAGCAACCTGCTCGCGGTGCCCCTGCTTCTACTAATCTAAGCTGACCATTTCGTTGCAACGTGTTGCACCAGAATAATACTCTAAAATCTGGTTGGTAAATTGCCTGTCTAAAAAATTTGTCTGAGTTTCGTAAAAGGGGGAAACAACCCCTAAAAGTAAAAGATTTTAATAAAACTCATACCATCAAATTTGTGGTACTTGGCGAATACCCGCCAGAAAATCCCCCCGGAAAATACCTCCCCGCGGAAAATGCCCCCCCCCCACGGGAAATACCCTCACGGAAAATCCCCCCTCCCCCCAAAAAATACCCCCGTGGAAAATAAGGCTTTTCAAATTATCAACCAGATTTTAGAGTATGAAGGGGGAATGGGATGTATGGTAAAAGGGATTTCTAAAACTTTGAATGACCTTTAAAAATTTGTGAGTTATAGCAACGGGAAACAAATTTGGGCTATATATTTGCACATTCGGGGGTGGGGGGTAAATCATAGAATACATTAAATACGTAACCTAACTCAGACAAATTTGTTAGACAGGCAATTTATCAACCAAATTTAGAGTATTATTCTGGTGCAACACGTTACAACAAAATGGTCAGCTTAGATTAGTATAAGCAGGGGCACCGCGACCAGGTTGCTGACCACCGCCCCCGCCCTCCTCCCGCTATCAAATCTCCTTTCAGCTAACCTTTGCACCCTTGCAAGAAAATTTTTATAATTTTTCCTCTGAATTCGATTCCGATGTTTGTAGCGCTCTATGTCTTAGCGCTTTAGAAATATTTAAAAAAGCTTTTAAAGTAAAATTTTGGAAAATTTTGAGTTTGGGGCAAAGGAGGATTTAAAACACATCTTCCCATGACATAACTTGTCCTCTTAAGTCGATTCTGATGTTTGTAGCGCTCTATCTATTAGTGCTTTGGAAATATTTTAAAAGCCTCTAAAGTAGAATTTTGGAAAATTCTGAGTTTGGGGGGAAGGGGTATTTAAAGAACATCTTCCCGTGAAATAACTTATCCTCTAAAGTCGATTCTGATGTTTGTAGCGCTCTATGTCTTAGCGCTTTAGAAATATTTAAAAAAGATTCTAAAGTAAAATTTTGGAAAAATTTGAGTTTGGGGGAATTTTCAAAACCTCTTCCCGTGATATGTCTTAGCGCTTTAGAAATATTTAAAAAGCTTCTAAAGTAGAATTTTGGAAAATTTTGAGTTTGGGGGGAAGGGAGATTTCAAAAACATCTTCCCACGACATAAATTGTCCTCTCAAGTTGATTCTGATGTCTTTAGCCCTCTATGTCGTAGCGCTTTAGAAATATTAAAAATATTTTAAAAGCTTCTAAAGTAGAATTTTGAAAAATTTTGAGTTTGGGGGGAAGGGGGATTTCAAAAACATCTTCCCGTGATATAATGTGTCCTCTGAAGTCGATTCTGATGTTTTTAGCACTGTATCTTTTAGTATTTTAGAAATATTTTAAAAGCTTCTAAAGTAGAATTTTAAGTTCGGGTGGAAGGGGAATTTCAAAAACGTCTTCCCATGACATAATTTGTCCTCTAAAAAGGATTAGGTTATTTTTACTGATCTCTCTTGTGAAATCCTTTCCCTAATTAATACAGTTTAAATGGTCTTATCAACAGAGTTGTTTGGCATGTGCCTGCTACCCTTAAGGGTAAGGGTGTCTGATAAGCAAGTGTGACATCACAACAAACCTGGTTTCATATACCATAAAGTCAGCATGGGTTGAAAATTAAATGGCTTAGGATTTAAATAGGATTTTTGAATATATTTTAATGTACAAGGTTAAAAGAAGAAGTTGTGTAAGGTAAGCAGTGATTTATATTTATGATAGTAATATAGGATGAAATATGAGTTAAAAACAACTATTAATGTGCAGTAATTTACCATTATATAGGGGGGGGTGAGTGGAGGTAGGTACTTCAAAGTACCTTCCCGGGACAAACCTTAGCATGTACATCCATCCCTGAAAGTTTCATTTTCCTAACCCAACTCCTTTCCAAGATAGACAAAAGTAACTAAAGTAGAATTTTACCGAAATGCTTATTATATTCGTAATCAGCATAAAAAAAAGGCACCAAATGGTGTATTCACTTTATTCCGAACTCAATAATATGATTTGGTATACATTTACCAAGGACCCTCTAGAGGCAGAAGGAGTGGAGGTAAGTACTTCAAAATACCTTCCCATGACATAGGCTACTTTAGCCTGTAGACCCAACCCTGGAAGTTTCATTTTCCTAACCTAATCCCTACCCAAGATAGCCAAAAGTAGAATTTTGCGAAAAAGGAAATAAAGCAGTGGAGTAAGTTAACAGTCTTCTTCAAGGTTACACCCATTTGCATAGGCCTAGTTGTGCCTGTCTTAGGCTAGTACACTGCTGCACCAAGGCACAGACTTGGACAACTTCATACCTTTACCTGCAGTATATATTTAGCTAATAATAAAAGCTTGTAGTTCTTTCACTTCACAATGACAACTCGGAATTCGTAAATCTACGTTTTCTCTTTTACTTGTGATCCCTAATGCTCCAGAATATTCTAGAATTTACTTTCTTTTTTAATCCATTATACCGTGCGTTCACACAGATGCAAGATTACGGAAGGTACATAAAATGGCCTTTAACTCACAGCAGTACCAAGGTGCCTGAGACCAGCGCAGCTACACACGCTCCTAATCGATCTCGATAAATTCTAAGCCTCTATCTTTACAACCTCCCAAGCAGTTCCAGTTTATTTTAAATCTTTCCTTACGACCCCCTCCTACCCCATTTGGAGATCTACGACATCTCTAAATCCAAAAGTATCATCATACTAAGTGATTTGCTTCCGGTAGTAACCAAGCTAATGCTTCTATAATTACCACACTTATTCTTCTTACATTTCTTATTGAGGGGTTTAATTAGAGTTTTCCTAAAATTACTATTTACTTCCCCTTTTTCAAATATCATATTCCTAGTTTTCCATAATTTATCTCTAGCTTCACAACCACCATATTTGCATGGTGGTTGGAAAAAAAAATCATTTACAACACTATCAGCACCTGGAGACATATAATTTTTCTATTTTTTTAAGACTGTCAGTAACTCATCGTCACAAAATAAATCTTCCTTCACTTCGAAAGTGTCACAAACCCTTTCATTATTTTCTGTATCTTTTCTTGTAACTTTACCATACTTTAGCACATTTTCTAAATGTTCTACCCGTTTCTCTTTAGCTCTTTCCTTATCACTAATTGTAGTCCTGCTCCTATTTTTAACTGGGACAAGTCCAAATTGACTATTCCTTCCCGAATTTTAACGTGCAAGCATAATATTTTACTGTTATGCAGTCTGGCTGGCCTCCACTTCGCACTTCTTAGTTCAAATTTCAATACTTTCTCCACTTTCCTTGCATTGCTCTTATTTCCATATGATCTATCACTAAAGTATTTTTCGTACAAGCCCCTCGTCCTTTTTACGAAACTTGAAACATTTTGACTGATTTTCCTAGCTGGGTTTGTAAGTTTTCTCCCTGAAACACCTCCCGCAACAGCTCAAGCTGTTTTCCACAAATCATTCGATTTATCTTCTACATTGTCATATTTAATACTGGTCAGTTTAGTATTCACCTGCTCCTGGAAAGTTTCTCTTAAATTCTCATCCTGTAGTGCACCAACGCCACAATTCCCACAAGGTAGTTACCCTTCTTAAATCTAAGCTTCAAGTTAACTCTAGATGCGAATAGATGGTGACCTTTTAAGGCCAAAACAGGTTATTCGATGGCAATTTGTCACCCACCATCCCCAGAACGTGTCCTAGGCATTTCAGCCTTTCTCTCATTATAGCCCTAAAAAGTGGAATAGGACCAAATTTGTCATGCAGCTTTCTGTTTGAAAGACCATTATTCACAAGGGTACCTAAAAGAATCCGTACACAATTCTTCCAGAAAATATCTAACAAATCCTTCTCCGTCTTTCGGAGTGTCTACGTTTTGGAGCCATACTTGACCGTTGTCATCAGTTTAGCTTCCAGTATTTTAATATTGATTCGCAGACTTATCTTCCCATTCTTCTAAAGTTTTTTCAACTGTGAAAAAATACCCTGGGTTTTAACTATTCTGCTTTTCACATCGTCACTGCGCTCACCACCTTTATTAATATCACTATCTAGGTAAGTTAAGATGTTCCTCGATCGATCTTCTCGTAACCCAACATCATCTCTTGACCTTCACTTAGTCCAGTATAAGTGACTTAGTCTTCTTAATATTAATTTCAGACCTATTCTTGCCCTCAGACCTCCAAAAAAATCACTTAATTTGCTAATATATCCATTGAGCACATTCAAATAATCAGCATAAAGTAAGTCTAGAGGAGATTCCATGATCTTCTACAGCTGTGTTCCTTAGGACAAAGTTGATCAAAATGACTAATGTAAATGAGCATAGAACGCGACCCTTAGTCACTTTAATATGTTTAGCTGGTATGTCATGCAAGGATAGGATCTTCACTAAAGGTCATCTAACAGCTGAATCAAACACTTGTACATAATCTATAAGACTGAGGACTGAAAAGTCTGATGACACAGGCATTTAATCTAAGAGTGCAATTTGGTCGCCACTTCCTCTCCCTTTCCTAAAATGACACTGTTCTTCTGTTAAAGCCTTATCTACATCATCTCTAAGTCTAAAACGGCACTGAGAAGTTAATTTTACTTGTGAAATGCAAGTCAATTATGTATGGTAAAAACTAATTGTTCATTGTAAACTACCTTTGGTATAAAAAGCAGCATATAGAAGGGTAAGTTTGCCAAATATTTTCCTCCGTCTGGTTTTGTTTTTTGCATTTTAATCGGATTGGTGGGCCGATTTGGTTTCGATAGTTTTGTGTTTTATTGCATCCCTGATCCAAAATACGCTAGAAAAAATATGTGAAAAATGGATATGTGTGAAAAAATGAATATGTGTGAAATTGACAGTATATTGCGTCACTTGACGATATGACTATTCTTAGCCTAAGTTTTTGCTTTTTTTGTCCTCTCTTTCTCACTATTATAGTAAAATGCAATAATAATCGTGATATCATCTTCTCCTTTATTTAACAAATCTCTCGACACTTGATCTTCTTTCAGCTCTAGGATAATCTGTCCAATTACTGGAAGTGAGGGGTAAATGAGCAACACTGGTACCATAACACACTTCTATGCAATTGTGAGGCACCCCAAGAAACTGATTGTGTTTTTACGTTAATATTTCAGAGTGGGGAGGCTTAAAAGTAGCAATCAGATGGGGAGGCTTTTAGATGGGGAGGCTTAAGAGTGACAATTTATTTCTTGAAGCATTTTTTTCAATTAGCATTACAGAATATCCTCTTTATATGAATTTGTTTTTGCGAGATGGATCGTCATTAAAAGACCAAGTGGCTTAGGTATCCTGGCGTAGAGCAAGTCTGGCTCGTATCATATTAAGAGTGCGAAATGGCCCTGTAGTTTAGACAGTTAAATCAACAACGAAAAAGAAGAAATATATGAAGTTGATTACAATATGAAAAAAAAACAGTAAAAGGTAAATCAACAAAGGTTAAGAATAATCTGAAATTACTTTTTGAAAAATTAATAGACTAACCCAACCATGAGTGGATTTACAACCCCAAATCCTGCTTGAACAACGATATCAAACTTTTATATTGGCATTTTCTGTTAATCCACCTTCAAATCTTTCATTTGATCGATAAAAGTGCATCTTTCATTATTATTCCAAGTAAGAGTAACCTGTAATTATGTCCCATCCTTGACGGGTGTAAGTACAGTAGTACCTATATATAAGAAAAACAAGGATCATTCACGATGTTCCTCACACAGAATTAAAGTAAATGGCTCTTCAGGCAGAGACTGGCTGAAGATTGTTGGGGAAGCTGCATGCGGTTGCCGGACATAATTCCAAAGTCCATTGGTACCGGGCAGGACAGTTCTTCGCTTGGTTCCCGCCGAAAAAAAGTAGTTCAGTTTCTGGAGTGATGTAGGGGTTAAAACGAAAATTATATTTTCCTAAATATATTAGAACACTATTGATTATTTATCTGATTAATTAAAAAAAACTTTTTCCACAAAATAATTTTTTCAAAGAAAAGTAAAGAACTCCATTAAGCAAAAAATGAGCAAAGATAAAATCAAATAATCTACCAAGCTCGAAACTACCACAAATAAGCATCGATAAATAAATGAAACCCAAAAACGAACAGAAATTAAAATAAATAATCGAGTCAAACTCAAAACGAGCAGAAATTACAATAAGTTGGGCGCAAAACCCCTATGCCTTCCCAAGGCTAGAACAAAATTTGCAATTTTACTTAAAAAATACAAAGGAATTTGCATTGTAATTTTAAAATACATATACTGATATTTCGTAATCAAGATGTAAATATTATTGAATTTATTAAAGTTACAAAAGTAAAATCATTTATTTTTTTTGAGTGAAGTGCAAATTATGTTCTGGCCTTGGGAAGACATAGGGGTTTTGCGCCTAACTTATGTTAATTTCTGCTCGTTTTGAGTTTGAATTGGTTATTTATTTTAATTTCTTTTCGTTTTGGGTTTCATTTGTTTATCGATGCTGATTTGTGGTAGTTTCGAGCTTGGTAGATTATTTGATTTTATTTTTGCTCATTTTTTGTTTAATGGTTCTTTACTTTTCTTTGAAAAACTTATTTTGTGGGAAAAGTTTTTTTAATTAATTTCTGTTCGTTTTATATTGACATAGTCGTTTCAAGGAAAAAGAAAATAACACTTTAAATCTTTTCGTTTTTAAGACTTTATAGTTTGGCCTGCTATTTGTATGCTGGAGAAAAAATTTCTGCAATTTTTAACAACATACACCATTTTAAAAATCTGGACACAAATAGTACTGTTTAACTTAGTTTCATACCTCCTCTAGTTGGACCTGAAATGGAAAACTTGATACCATTCGCAAAAAAATTTGTTTACTTTCTTTGATAGCTTGGATACACTTACACTATTTTGATTTGGTTAAATTTTAAGAGCAAAAGTAGCCTCGAAAGTTTGAAAATACTACCCTCAGTCATTCTTGGGATACTGCTGAGATGCCTTATTGGGAATTACCATTATCGCAGTACATTTTGTTTTAATCTTGAGGCAAAATTTAGTTTTTAAACATAATGGGCGAATGTGAGGGTGGGTGTAGAAGGGGTATTAGTAGCCCTCCAATCACATTTGAATATTAGAAATGACATCGGCCCTTTCTATTTTCGATTAAATGAGCCCTTTCCGAAGTTCCCACGACAACTCCTTCGATACGAAGTTCCCTGGTCTAAACAACAACAACAAAAAAAAATATTACTAATCACTTTCGACTATTAAAAAGGGCACTAGCCCTTTGAATTTCAAATCGAATGAGCCCTTTTCTGAAGTTTCTACGACAACGCCTTCTATAAAAACCTTATATACCCACAGGGCATAACTTAAAACCCTTGCCCTCAGGGCTTTGGCGGAGTGTCCTCCTCAAAAATATATTTTCTATCTGTAAATAAACTACGCTGAACAAACTGGCTATCTCAAAATCTTTATTGGTTGTGTTTGGCGGAATGATGGGCGTGGGGGGGGGGCTAGTTGCCCTCCAATCACTTTCAACTATTAAAAAGGGCACTAGCCCTTTGAATTTCCAATCGAATGAGCTTTTTTAGAAGTTTCTACGACAAGGCCTTCTATAAAAACATTATTTAAAGTGGCGATCTCAAAATTTTGATTGGATGTGTTTGGGTGAATGAGGGACGTGGGGGGGGGATAGTTGCCCTCCAATCAATTTCAAATATTGAAAAGGGCTCAAGCCCTTTCAATATCCTATCAAATGAGCCCCTTTTGAAGTTTCTGTGACAACGCCATCTATAAAAACCTTATCTACCCGAGGATATAATTTATAACCCTTGCCCTGAGGGTTGTTGGGGAGTGTTCTCCTCAAAAATGTATTTTCTTCTTGTTCAGCTCCCGTGCTGTGAACATCTATCCAAATAAATAGCATTTGTAAGTGACAAAAAGGATTATTTATTGCGCAACCCAAGTATATTTCATAAGGAATGTAAGTGATTGCAATTCCTGACCTAGATTCAGTGTGAGATTATCTTTTTAGATTTTGAAATCTCATTAATTCAGTGACCTTGAAAACAATTTCTCGGACTACAAAGCTGTAACTCCACTGTGACGTCACTGCCTGCTTGATTGGATTGAGTTTATATTGGCGGCGGTTTTTGGCATTGATTTGGAGTGGATTTTTGTCTATAGAATATTATTACCGTAAGTGCAATTATGAAATAATGGGCGACTCGGATATTATTTTAAATCCAATATTGAATTTTATTTCTCGATCGATGATCGATGGTATCAAAGTAGAAATAATAATTGCTAAGTCGAAAAGCTTTTTCAGTCATGAAACCATTCTATAAGCAAAGAAGGTCTTACATCAGGTACTAGAACTTCGAACACGTTTAAGTAGATGTCGAAAAAACGATGAAAATGTCCTTGACATTTGTAAGTGGCTATCTACGGCATCGAAAGAAAAACGTAACATCCCGAAATTCGTGATATACTCACCGTGTGAAATTCCAACAATTGGTGATGCGATCGGTGCAACATTAACCTGTCGCATGAATGAACTTTCCCGTAAAATTGACAGTTTGTCTGAGCTAAATAAGCAACATTTCGCAGTACAGGCAACTTCTGCCTGGCCCTCTTCCGCTCAGTCTTCTTGCACCAAGGACCAATCCAATCCTCCTACCTATGCTGTTGTGTTAAAAAAATTGCCCGTCCAATCTTTCATCTCCACTATTAAGGAAAGATTTTATTGATAAAATATGTCCTGAAGCTGCAAATGATATTTCAGAGGTGAAACGTTCTGCATCAGAATAGAAAATTGTCGTAAAAAGTAAACCCGCTGCCTCCTCAGTTGCTGACCAGATGAAAAAGTTCCAACCTGGACTTTTAGCCTCTGTTAAATCTCCCGCCTTCATCGGTGTAATAAAAGGCGTTCCGACAGAAATGAATGAAAAAGATCTAGAGAAAATTATTCCAAAGTGTGTCAAAGCTTTGCAGTGTGGCACGCGTCTACAAGATTTATTTTGAACAACGGAGTGATCTCGATTCTTTTCTGAAAAATTCTGTGAAGGTGGGTTATGAAAAGTTATCTGTCCAGAATTTCATTCATACCTAGACGGTGTTTCAGATGCTATCAACAAGGACATTTTGCTGTTGATTGTAAGAACGCAGAACTGTGCTCTCACTGTGGTTCCACGAAGCATTCTCCCACCAGGGATAATACATGTGCTTGGACCTTGTTTTGCATTACATGTAAAGAGTTTAATCACACCTGTTACAGTATCAAATGCCCTGGCAACGCTCAAACCGATAAACGGGCAGCTAGGTAGATAAATGGATATTCGTTTTCTCTCTTGGAACATTAATGGTGGTCTTATAAAAAAAAGACCTATTCTTGAAAATATACTTCATAATCATGATATTCTTTGTTTGCAGGAACATTTCCTGACCAACCACAGCCTTAGTTTACTTGACATTAGTGCCGCTTTCAAAACTTTCTCGGTTCCAGCTAAACGTAGTGCTTCTAAAGGCAGAGCTTCCGGTGGTATTGCTACTTATGTAGCATCGAATCTTAATTCTAGTGTTTTCTTTTCTTGTGATAGTTTTTTAGCTGTTCGAGTAGTTGAGTGCGTAATAAATAATAAATGTGTATTTACCCACAGATTACAAAGATGAAGATTCGGAGAGAGATTTTGCTTTAGCAGTTAGTAAACTTAGCTCTTGTCTTTGTGATGTCCTTAAACTGAAAATCCCGTGTTTGATCATAGGTGATTTAAATTGCGGGTTGTCTTCAGCTTCTATCCGTGCTTCTTTACTATTAGGAATATTTGGTGATGATTTTAAAGTTCAACAGAAATCTGCTCAGTTTACTTACATTCATTCTTCCTCTTGCACATCTAACCTCGACCTTGTTGTGTCATATAACTTTGATATACCTTGTGTTGAGGTAGTTTCCAAATTTCAAGTTTCAGACCATCTTCCTATCGCTTCTAGTTTCAAACGAGAAGCTTCTCAGATTCCAGTGTTACAGGCTTATACTATTCACCGGCACAAGTGGTATACTTCTCGCGATTGGAATAAAATTGACATATCTCAGTACATTGAAATTTCAGATAGTATCCTAAACAAGATCTGGGTTCCATTTCATCTTCTGCAAAAGTCTTCTAATAAAGACATTAATGAGGTTAGATTAACTCTTGATATATACTCCGCAGAAATCTGCCATGCACTTTTGTGTGCTGAAAAAAGGGCAGTTCCTCTTAAAAAATACGTGTTGGTACCCAAGTTCCCGGGTGGTCAGGAAATCTAGCGCTGTCTGAAGCTTGTGACCTTGCTACGTTTTGGTACAAATTATGAAGAGATTGCTTATGCCCCCGTCAAGGAATATTCAATGAACTAAGAAGATTGTAAAAAAAAATGTTTTGCTAAGGAACTTGCCCTTTATCGATCTAAAATGCAGACACTTTATTCCGAGAAGGTCAGAAATTCACCTGATCTACTGTGGAAGCTATTACCTCGTACTATCTCCTCCAATTTGCCAGACCCGAATGACATTCCTTTGTCCGAGTGGATATCCCATTTTTCAAATGAATTTTCTGAGCCTGATCCTATTTTAGAGTCACAATTTTGTGACGAGCTCTGCAATTGCATTGATGAATCTCCTGACCTTGATTTTGTTGTTACTTGTGACGCTATTATAAAAGTCATTTCCCAACTTAAAAAGAAAGCGTCTTGTGGGATAGATAAGGTGAGCATTCTACACATCATTAATGGAAGTTATCTATTGGTGCGTCACCTCAGCCTTCTCATGAAACTGATATTTGCTACAGGTATTGTTCCTTCGTTTTTCTGCATTGGTGATCTGACTCCAATTCCCAAAAAAGGGAAACTGAGCTGCAATGTTCCTCTTTCCGTCCCATCACCGTATCTACTACGACATGCAAACTTTTCGAGCTCCTTTTTCTTGATTAGTTAAGACAGAAATGTTACGTTCCCCCATATCAGTTCGGTTTTCAGGCTAATCTTGGCTGTTCTCATGCTCTTACAGCAGTTTTCACTGCCCTCGCCAACGCCGAATCTTTGGGAGAAAGTATAATCGTTGCTGGACATGACATTAAACGTGCGTTCAATTCCTTAATTCATTCGTCCATGCTTCTTCATAAGGCGAGGCGTAAACCCATCAGTTGTCCGTGTTCTCTGGGATTTATATAGGAATCTAAAAGTGCGTTTAAAACTGCCATCCTCTTTTTCCCTGCAGTCAGCTCTTCATCCTTCCCAATATAATTGCATTAATTCTCGTGTGAGGCCAAACTCTTCGATTGCCTCGAATATGCTTGTGATTCCTCTGTACCCCATCCTCGTTAAGAAAGAGACTAGACAGGGAGCTATCACTTCCCCAACCCCGTTCAATAATAGTGTCCTTGAAGCACAGGCAAAGTGTCTTCCTTCATGCATTCTTGGGAGAATCGATATGTCTCTTATTTGTTATGCTGATGACATCCTGAATCTCAGCCGCACGATCCAGCGCATTGAGCAGAATTTCAAATTCCTCAAAGATGAATATTCAAAAATCGGTCTTTTTTTTATCCTGAGAAATCCGAAGTAATCCTTTTCAATTGGCGAAATCCCTCTACTTCTCTTATAAATATGGACGGTTCTCTTGTTAAAACCTCAGACCATATTACATACCTGGGCCTCCCACTTGGCACATCTATAGGCCACACACGTCGTTTGCTGATTTCTAACGTTGAGCGTAAAATTATCATTTCTTACGCTGTAATTGTAAAAAGCAAACTACGTTTCAACCGTTATATTCTAGCATCCATGTACAACGCCACAGCCCTTCCTCATCTGCTTTACATTGCTCCTTTCTAGAGATTCTTTACAGTTACAAAATTTGCTAAATATCTTCTACATTTGCCCCCTTGGACAAGAAACCGTAAAATTATTCATTTGTATAAGCTATCTGACCCTAATATTAGCATTAATAAATCTCTATCCTGTTTTCAAAGTAAGTTTAATCATCCAGGGTCAACAATTTGTTCACAATAGTTTTTTTATATTAATGTAATGCATATAGTCACTGTTCGTATTAATGTAATGAAGAGTTTTCTTTCGTCATGTGTTTGAATTTTCAATGTGTGCTTGTGTCCTTCTTTTTCTTCTTTTTTTTCGTTTTTGTTTTCTTTAGTGATTACTCCGTCTACTGTACCTTTTGTACCTTTTTTTGACGGGCAATAAATGAATAATAATAATAATTATAATAATAATAATTTTCTATCTGACCTGAAAGCTGACCTGAAATGGAAAACTTGATACCATTCGCAAAAAAATCTGTTTACTTTCTTTGATAGCTTTGATACACCTACACTATTCTTATTTGGTTAAATTTTAAGAGCAGAAGTAGCCTCGAAAGTTTGAACATAATACTTTCAGTCGTTCTTTTGATACTGCTGAGATGCCTTATGGGGTATTAATATTATCACTGTGCATTTTTTTTAAATCTTAAGGCAAATTTTTGTTTTTAAAAATAATGGGCAAAGGGGTGGGTGGGGGGGTTAGGGGGATTAGTTGCCCTCCAATCACTTTCGACTATTAAAAAGGGCATCAGCCCTTTCTATTTTCAATCGAATGAGCCCCTTTCGAAGTTCAAACGACAATTCCTTCGATACGAAGTGCCCTGGTCTAAACAACAACAACAACAAAAAATATTACTAACCACTTTCGACTATTAAAACGGCACTAGCCCTTTGAATTTCAAATCGAATGAGCAATTTTCTGAAGTTTCTACGACAACGTCTTCTATAAAAACATTATATGCCTTCTGGGCATAAGTTAAAACCCTTGCCCTGAGGGTTGTGGGGGAGTGTCCTCCTCAAAAACATATTTTTTATCTGAAAATCAACCACGCTGAACAAAATGGCTATCCCAAAATTTTGATTGGATGTGTTTGGGTGAATGATGGACGTGGGGGGGGGGCTGGTTGCCCTCCAATCACTTTCAACTATTAAAAACTAATCAATTTCGACTATTAAAAAAGGCACTAGCCCGTTGAATTTCCAATCGAATGAGCTTTTTTTGAAGTTTCTACAACAACACCTTCTATAAAAACATTATATGCCCCCTGGGCATAACTTAAAACCCTTGCCCTAAGGGTAGTGGGGGAGTGTCCTCCTCAAAAAAATATATTTTATCTGGATATCTACCACGCTGAACAAAATGGTTATCTCAAAATTTTGATTGGATGTGTTTGGGTGATTGATGGACGGGGGGGGCAGGCTAGTTGCCCTCCAATCACTTTCAACTATTAAAAAAGGCGCTAGCCCTTTGAATTTCCAATCAAATGAGCCACTTTTGAAGTTTCTATGACAACGCCTTCTATAAAAACCTTATATACCCCAGGATATTACTTAAAACCCTTGCCCTGAGGGTTGTTGGGGATTGTCCTCCTCAAAAACGAATTTTCTATCCAGAAATCAACTACGATGAACAAAATGGCTATCTCAAAATTTTAATTGGATGTATTTTGGGGAATGATGGGCGTGGGGCAGGGGCTAGTTGCCCTCCAATCCCTTTTGACTATTAAGAATGGAACTAGCCCTTTGAATTTCCAATCAAATGAGCCCCTTTTGAAGTTTCTATGACAACGACATCTATGAAAACCTTATATACCCCAGGATATAAATTAAAACCCTTGCCCTGAGGGTTGTTGGGGAGTGTCCTCCTCTAAAACATATTTTCAATATGGAAATCAACTACGCTGAACAAAATGGGTATCTTAAAATTTTAATTGGATGTGTTTGGAGGAATGATGGGCGTGGTGAGGGACTAGTTGCCCTCCAATCACTTTTGACTATTAAAAAGGGCACTAGCCACTCCAATTTCCAATCGAATGAGCCCTTTTCGAAGTTTCTACGACGACTCCTTCGATACGAAGTGCCCGGGTATGGAGAAAAAAAAACCCAAAAACAACACATGGTGCCCACATCATTCTTTACTTAGGCAGCGCTAGCGCGCTGCTAGTTGCCCTCCAATCACTTTCGAATATTAAAAAGGGCACTAACTCTTTGAATTTCCAATCGAATGAGCCTTTTTTGAAGTTTCTACGACAACACCTCTTATAAAAACCTTATATGCCCCCAGGGCATAACTTAAAACCCTTGCCCCGAGGGTTGTAGGGGAGTGTCCTCCTCAAAAAGATATTTTCTACATGGAAATCAACTACGATGAACAAAATGGCTATCTCAAAATTTTGATTGGATGTGTTTAGGGGAATAATCGGCGTGGGGGGGGGGGCTAGTTGCCCTCCAATCACTTTCGACTATTAAAAAGGGTACTAGCTAGCCCTTTGAATTTCCAATCGAATGAGCCTTTTTTGAAGTTTCTACGACAACGCCTTCTATAAAAACCTTATATAAAACCCTGGTATAACTTAAAACCCTTGCCTCGAGGGTGTTGGGGGAGTGTCCTCCTTAAGAAGATATTTTCTATCTGGAAATCAAATACACTGAACAAAATGGATATCTCAAAATTTTGATGGGAGGTATTTGGAGAAATAACGGGTGTGGGGGGGGGGGCTATTTACCTTCCAATAACTTTCGACTATTAAAACGGTTACTAGCGCTTTGAAATTCCTATCAAATGAGCCTGTTTTGAAGTTTCTATGACAACACCTTCTATAAAAACCTTATATGCCCCAAGGGCATAACTTAAAACCCTTGCCCCGAGGGTTGTGGGGGAGTGTCCTCCTCAAAAAGATATTTTCTATCTGGAAATCAACTACGCTGAACAAAATGGCTATCTCAAAATTTTGACTGGATGTGTTTGGGGAATGATGGGCGTGGAGGGGGGTGTCTGTGTTTTCTGATGACACTGTAGTTATCAGTGTCAGTGTAGTTATCAGCACCTTAAAGACAGAATAATTATTCTTGACATTGACGAAGGATACTGTTAATTGGTTACATTCTTGGTAGAGGGTAAATAGGTATAAGAAAGTCAAATATTGTCATTTCTTCCCGTTTTCTTGTTTTTTTCCTTGGATTCAAGAAATGACAACGTAATGTGGAATTTTGAGAAGTGTCCTTCGAATAAATACGTGAATTTTTATACTGATCACATATTATTATTTAAGTGCAATATACGGTTTGTATTTAAATTTTGTCTCGTAACCTAAGTATAATGAGAAAACTTAGGCAATTTCCTGCTATATGTGTCCAACGCCTTGTTTATTTTTCCCTTCTCCATCTAAATATACTGTACTGTTGTAGCATTTCGCTTGGTACAGTTTCTTGCATTACCTGACCTGTGCGAGTTCTAAAAAGAAATTCTGCTCAATTGCTAGTTGGTCTACATTCCTGATATTCGGTACAAAAAAAAACTATGAACGAGTAAAGATATTGCGAGCTTCTGGACTAAGTGAGTTCTAAGCGCTTTTGTTTATTTTTAGGCTACAGCAGAGTACACATCTTTCATTAAATAATTAAATATGGCCTCTCAGGATATTAATAGAATAATATAATTATTGAAATTGCTTAGATGTAAGGTTTGTGGTGCCGACAAGGAGGTGTGTTGTTGACTGCTTTCTATCTCTTCTTTTGTTGATTTCATATACTTTTGCCACCCCCCTCGGATAAGTTTTTTGCTTCTCGGGGGTTGCATGTTTTTATAAAAGATTTCCCCTCTTTCAAAAACGTTTGACGTTATGTGACATAATAATGCTTTTTTATCGTTCATACGAAGAGGAGTAGGTACTGTCGTATGTATTGTAAAAAAATAGAGAAATCTATGGTCTGTTAATCAGGTTGAAGGGTCGTTTTGATAAACAAACACTTCCTATGCCTTACAATTCGGTGTTTATGGGATTTGCATTTCTATTTGTTTCATTTGTGAAGATTTTACCCAACAGGCTATGACTAAAAACTGTGTTTGTGTATTTTTTTACGGTTTCGTAAATATTTCCTCAAAATCACAATATACTTCGGTAACTGATATATCACCGTAAACTATGACCATGATTTAACAAAAAACACGAACCGGTTAATTTCTTACACAATCAAGAGATAATGTAAAAGATTTTCCCTACAATTGTTTGTTTGTTTGATAAATAAATAGTATTTTCATGAAACTGTAGTAAAATTTAGCTATTAATTATGAGTAGTGTGATCGTAATTTACCACAGAAGTGTTGTTTTGTTATTTTTTTTAATTTTCTATACTCCTCTGTATCAATTCATCTATATGCTGTGGGGGGGGGGGGGTAAATCAATTATTATAAAAATATTGACAATAATCTTGTATTGGAAAGCTTTCAAATAATATACTAAAACATACATTGGCAATACTTGGGTAGCCAAACAAATTACAAAACCCAGGGTTTAAGTTGAATGATGGTTGAGGTACATAGAGACAGATTTTATAGAAGTCGAGTCTAATGGGGGCTGAGTTGCATGTGTTTAATAAAAGCGATATATTTTGCTTGACATCGGATATTTAAAAATTCAATCGATGCTAGCATATTTTAATGAGTCTTAATGCCTTGCTCATGAGAGGTCTTTTGTCATCTTGTAAACCATAAGACATGTGTAAGAATTTTTGTAAACAATTGAATTTTAAGGTTACAAAATAAATATTGAAACACTGCTCACACTGAAACACAAACACAGCACATTAAAACTCAAACACTGAAACCTACTTCAATGAAATGAGTGGTGAAATGAAGCTGCAGCTACATCAAGACACAATTACACATTACTTGCAGATTTACCTTATAACCTCTCAGTTCAATGGCGGGCCCGGGGAGGAAGGGGGCACGCGCCCCCCTAACGCAGTCTACAGTAGTGTAATTTACTTAATTAACGTAAGTTTGCGTTAATTAAACTTGCTCCTAACGGAAGTTTATCGGATCAACTTATTTTGCACCTTCATGTTTCATGTTTTTAAAACATGAACCATGTTTCATGTTTCAGTTTCATGTTTTTAAACATAAACCACTTGTCCAACCATAAAAATGCTCAATTTCAGAAGGATAGAAGAATATAAAAGTGATTTTTCACTTAAAATATAGCTTTTTGAGACGAATGTGCGAAACATAAGTTTCAGTCAAGAGTAAATCTTTCTGTTAAATTGAAAAAATGGTGACATCCAGGATCTTTATCCGCTTCTGCATTGGATTCACTTTCCAACCTCAATGAGATTTTTCTAAGAAAATCCAGAAAAAAAAGTTTCACTTCTTTCTGCTGGACTCAAAATTAATGACCGAGCTAAATTGCTCCACTAAATAAAGCTTGAATATAACGCTTTATTTAACAGAATAACTACGTGAATTTTGTCGCCTTACTTAGAAAAGGATTAGAGAAATGGCAAAAAGAAATGGATTGATATTTACTTCATAAATTTCTGTTGCACTTAGTTTCTCAAGGTATAATAAAGTCATAGTAAATGGTACTATCATTTAATTAAATACCATTAGTTTACGTAATTAGGTCGCGCAACGAGGGAATTGTCTTATATGCGTAGTAACATCCATAATATCATAGGAATATTCCCTTTTTCTATACTCGTTAGAAATTTAGTACAACAGGTACTAAATTCAGCAATGGTACTGTTAGCATTGCGACAGAATACTTGCTATCTTATTTTTGACTTGCTTTGAGAAATGAGTTGTAAAATCTGGATCAGAACTGAAGTATTCCTATATTCATACTCATTAATCCTGTTAGGCACAAGGCGCAAAACTACAGCATTTTTATTTGGGGGCAAGAAGGTTCCATTTCCGGATAGTCAAGGGGTATGGGAAATATAATAATTTTTTTCGCCATATTATTGGGGGGGGGACTGCCCCCCCCCCCCCCAACGACACCCCTGTTAGTAAAAACAGGTACTAAATTCGGAAACGTCAGAAATGGTTGTTTTTTTTTTCTAATCGTCATCTATTAATTTTAGATCAGTTAAATAGATGGCAATATAATTTAATTTCTATCCGCCATGATTGTTATGTTTTGATTCTTGGTTTGAGATTTAAAAAACTCCAGTTTAATTACTGGGGACCTAATTAGTTTCTTGGGTTTGTTTCAATCTGTTTATATTAAGTTTCTGTTTTCTCAATTTTTAGTTTGAATTCTGCCTAGGCTGTCCTACAGACCTAACAGATAGCTTATGTTACCTTAGTTTGCTCTCTGGAAATTTAACATTGCCTTAGATAGCCTAATTTAGATTGATGCTTTCTCAGTGTTCATTCAATACAGGACATATCTAAGTTAAATTTTGAAATAGTCTGGTCACTATAGACCTAGGCTAGCCTGGGTAAGCTCCCTGCCTGGGCTAGGCCTAATTGATAGCCTCGGCTATTTTGAGATATAAATTAGGTATGTGACTATGAATATATTTAAAAATTCAAGATTAAAAAAAAAGTCAAAACAAAAGGACCTTGCAGGTGTTTGAGCTAATTAGGGTTAGGGTAGGCTAACTCACAGGCTAGTACAAAATCCTAGAAAAATAGTAGGTCAATATCTACCAAATCATATTATTGAGTTAGGAATAAAGTGAATACACCATTCAATGCCTTTTTTATGCTGATTACGAATATAATAAGCATTTCTATTGGAAATGAATTACCGCCCCTCCCCCTATAGCGGAGAGACCTACCCGAACCCTACATGGACATTGCTAGGGGGGGGGGGCTGAAATTAATTTACGATAGAAAAGCGTATTTTATTTTTTATAAGCCTACAAAAAAGGCATCAAATGGTGTATTCACTTTAGTCCTAACTCAATAACATGATTTGGTAGATATTGACCAAAAAGTAGGCCTAGAAGCCTATAATTAAGGCAAGTGAAAAGGAAAATGTTAAGAAAACAATTCTTACTTCATAATATACTGAGAAATTATAGTTAACATATTTCGGAGGTACTTCTACTCCAGATCATTGCTAACTAAAATGTTTAGGGGGGGGAGGAGCAAGAGACTTTACCTACTGTTTTTGTAAAAAACTAGCATAATGGGTAAATTTCTACTTTAGCTACTTTTGGCTATCTTGGAATGGGGTTAGGTTGGGAAAATGAAACTTTCAGGGATGGGTCTACAGGCTAAAGCATGTCCTGGGAAGGTATTTTGAAATACCTACCTCCACTTCTTCTCCCTCTTGAGGGTCCTGAAATTTGCCTGCATGACAGGTCTATACCCATTGAAATTTTGGTAAATTTTTACCAAATCATATTATTGACTTACAACTAAAGTGAATATACCACTTGGCACCTTATTTATGCTCTTTCCAAATATAATCATAATTTTTGTGAGAAATTAATTATACCCTCACCCTTGTGTAATACAATTCCTGTCGCATCTTTGCCTATTAGTGGATTTGGGCAAATTTTATTTCTGATGTAAATGGGAGGCAATTTTAAACCTTACCTCCACCCCCCTAATGTACAAATATATACCCTGAATTGGTATGTAGGGGTGGGGGTAAAATTCATTTCCAACAAAAATGATTATTATATTTGGAAAGAGCATAAAAAAGGCATTGAGTGGTATATTCACTTTATTTGTAAGTCAATAATATGATTTGGTAAAAATCTACCTAAATTTTGACAAAACAACATTTTCAGTTGTCATTTTTTTTTCTCTGGCTTTAGCACTGAAAATGCAATTTAAGTTATTTGAGCATAATTTTAAGCCATATCAATGTTTTATTTCTAAAATATAGGACATGTACTTGCATATCTTTAAAACCTTATAAATTGGGATTGGGCAATGTTGTGAAGCTGAAATCAATTTTGTTGTACTTCATTTAAGCAGAAGATCTACTTTGCAAGGTTTCATTTTTATAACTCACAGATTGTTAAAAGTCAGGACCCTCTAGAGAGAGAAGGAGTGTAGGTAGGTACTTAAAAATACCTTCCTGGGACATACTTTAGCCTGTAGGCCCATCCCTGAAAGTTTCATTTTCCTAACTTAACCCCTTTGCAAGATAGTTAAAAGTAGCTTAAGTAGAATTTTACTGCATATTGTCTATTTTGAACACAATATGTAAAAATCACTGTACAAGTTGGTAAAATTGCTGCATTTACCAACCAAGATCCAGATTTTGGTATATATCATGTCACTATTTTAATGCTGTTTATTTAACCAAATGGAAAATTATGGCACCATCTGTAAAATCACTTCAGTAAAACTGCTGCATTTACCAACCAAGTGCAAAATTTCTATAGATCACATGTCAGTATTTTTATGGTCTGTAATCAAACAAAGAATTTTAGCAGTGTTAAAAAATTATGGTGCAAACCACTACAATTTTAACAACTTCTTTTTTTTACCAAGTGACCAAAACATGGGGGGGGGTCCCCTCCCTTCATACATGGCAGCCCTACTTCTACTGTACTTTGTCCACTAAATATCCAAATTTATAACCCAAATTCTCTTTTTTTGCCATGTATCACTTATTTCAACCTTTAGGATTGGAGGTAAAGTAGGCTACAGTAGAAGCTATCAAAACAAGTATAATGCAAGGGTTTGGTTGAGAGGATACATCAACCAGATTTTCACTCTTTGATTAATAGTTGAGAAGTACTTGAGTCATCAAATTCTTTTAGTCCTCAGTTTTATAGATTGTGAGAAAATGTTCTCTAGTGGATCAAAGCTGACTTAACCACACAACAGCAGCCTCAGATAGAGCATACAAGATGGTTTGGTGTGACAAGTAGCATCAGCCTTCCAGCAAGACACTTATGATAAATGGTATCAAATAGGTAATTAAATAGAATCAACAGTCCCACTCATATTTCCATGACTTTTGATTCCTTTCCTTGTCAAGTCTAGACTTAAAGGACATGGCTGTGGGTGGAATCACTGTTTCAGCTTGAAAATTATTGCAGTCATTGACAGTGCACTTGTTGAAGAAATGTTTCAGTATTCATGTATTAATAGGATGTTTTATGTGAGTGACCTCTTGTACAAGGCATGTTTTTTAAGTAAGTACCGTTTTGCAATTCCGCCACTGCAGCGCTACGGTTGGCATTCTGTGCATGCGCGTTGGTTATCTACATCGTCTACGCACTGACGCCATTACAGTCTGATTCTTCATTGTATACATTGTTTACTGAGTGTTTAAGATGCCTCAGACAATCGTGATTCCCGCCAAATCTGAAGTACGGGCTGTTATTCAATTTCTTAGTGCTAAAGGCGTAAAATCAATCCATATTCGTTGTGAGATCTGTCAAGTTTACGGACAAAACATTATGAGTGATGGAATGGTAAGGAAATGGGTGAGAGCATTTAAAAATGGCCGCACAAATGTGCATGATGAAGAACCAAGTGGACATCCTTCAGTCTTCAATGAAGAGTCTCTTTAATGAAGATTTGGTGCAGAAAGTGGAAGAAAATGTGAGAGAAAACAGTCACTTTACAATTTCATCAATATGCAACTGGTTTCCTCAATATTCTTGTAGTGTCTTGTATTGCATTGTGTTGCATTGCGTCTTCAAGACGATAACGAAGTCAAAACAGTTGTGATACAGTGGTTAACAAGTCTGGTGGCAGAATTTTATGAAGAGGGTATTCAAAAACCGGTGCCACGTTATGACAAGTGCCTCAATATTCATGGAAATTATGTAGAAAAGTAGATTAAGGCACAAGCTTTCATGTAAAAATAAAATTATTGCGATATCTTTGCACGTCTTTTTTTAATTCCAAAACAGTACTTACTTAAAAAACATGCCTCGTATGTTGCCAGCTTGAATGTTTGGTAAAGAGAGGATTATTTGGTTATTTATGATACTTGTAGGCCAGCATCATGTTACCACATTTGCATTTGAAAACAAGTGTTGGCATCTGCAAGCACTCTAGTCTCTTGTTGTAAGAGAGATCATGTAGGCCAGCTATGCACTCTGTGTCACACCTCTGAACTCCCTCATTTGGACTAGGATGATTTTTGTGTGAAGGGGAGGTGAGACATGCCCCAAAATCCAAAACAGGCCTGACTATAGTCCTAAAAAGCCTTGGAAAAAGTTTTCAGGAGTAGCTAGTTATAGTGCATTTGAAGAGACCAAGGCTTGAATTTGCTCTTGAGACTGCTAGTTGCCAGTGGCCATGGAACTTTAGTTGTTCCTCTATTAGTAATCCAAGATCTCTTTCTTTGGGACTTGTCTTAAGCACTGAGTTTGACATTGAGTTAGGATCAGAAATGTTGAACTCAAGTAGCCAGTCTTTTGCCCATATTTGGATTTTCAAAAGACCACATTACAGGCTTTGTTGATTAGCAAGTCCAACCAGCTTGGATTCATCCAGATAGAAAGTGATGTTCTTTTCTATTCCATTCACCATATTGCTGATATATATGAGGATTATAGTAGGACCAAAAATAGTGCCTTGGGGGACTCTGCTGACAATATCACATGCTCTGGAGGAAACCTTGTCAGCATTGGTTAAGAAGATGCAAGCCTGCTGAGTCTTTGTCAGAAAGTCCATGACCCAATTGACAATGTCCTTGTGGGTACATGTTGCCATAAATTTTAATCTGAGGCACCTTGTTGAAGGTCTTAGCCAAATCCAGTAGAATCAGGTTCACAGGGATTCATTTATCTAAGTGATCTGTTATGATTTTGTATGTCTCAAGGAGATTGGTGGAGTAATACTCTCCTAGATGGAGGTTATGCTGATGATTTGAGTATCCTAGCTGAAAGTATTTCAAAATAAATGAATTTTTAGAGGGTTTGAGAGTTCATGGTGCAAGAATAGGATTGAAGACTGATGATGAGAAGATTTAAATTGCTAAGACTAGGAGTAAATGCTGGTGAAGTGATGTCCTAGGTATTATTATTAGTAAAGACAGTTGTTATGGTGAAGACATTAAAAGTAGAATAGCTGAGGCCCAGGTTTTTTTTCACAGTTGAAAAACTTGACTAGGATAGAATAGAAAGATAAGTCTACAAACCAAGATTATAATATTGCAATTTGGGCAATTCACCACCTAAGTAAGCTGTACAAAAAAATGTGGTTCAATCCTGCTGTCTTGGGCTATAATGAGAGAAAGATTGAGATGACTAGGAAATACTCAGCAGATGAAGCATGACAGATTGCCAAAGATGAGCATTGTCAGTTGAACAAAAAGCAGGCCATCTTGGACTAGGATGGGAGGATGCTGTAAAGAAAGATTCAGGGAAATGGGAACTTTTTGAAAGGGTATAAAGAGGGAGGCTTTAGATAGATTAGGATAGAGGAGGAGTGTGCATAGCTGTGTTGGCCATAGGTAGCTTGGTGCTGCAGTGAGTTGTTAGTAGTAGTAAAAAGATCCCTAGTACTTGGACAAAAATCTTGATTAAAATGTATGTTTGGGGATGTTCTAGTTTAGGGGCTTCTTGTTGTCTTGGAAAGTAGTTGAGTTGGGCAAATGAAACTTTCAGGATCAAAGCCAGGGCCTAAAATAGATCCTGAGAATATGTTATCAAGCTACTATCTCTACCCATTTTTAATTTCTAGAGCTTTTAATATTGCATACATATCAGGTATGCTTGATTTTCAGTGTTCAATTTCATTGGCTCTAGTTTTTAAAAATGCAATTCTTCTTATTTACATCAGGTATTAAGTCATTGCAAGGTTTTCCCTCTAAATTTCAGATATAAATTTACAAATGTTTACAGTCTTATTAATTAGGATTAAGGAAAAGCTCAAAACACTTTTCTTGTTTCTCATTTGAGCAGTAGATCTATTTCTCAAGGTTTTGTCTTTATAACAGAAGATTATCAAGAGTGAAGAAGTGGATGTAGGTACTTCAAAATCTCTTCTCAGGAGATCATTAAGGCTCCAGATCCATTCCTGAGAGTTTCATTCACCTATCTCAAATACTTTCCAAGATGAATAGAAATTCTTAATTTAAGATTTTGTATCTGTTCTAAATATGGACATTGTGCTCACTGAAAATGTTCAGAGGCAAGCAACAGAGTGCATGCAAAAACTAAAATCAACTTCATATGAGAACGACCTCAAGCTACCTACCTTCATCTACAGACATATGCATAGCAATATGATGCTGACTTGCAAACTTCAAAAGAAAAACTCTACCATCTCTAGTGGCAGCCATAGTACCAGTAATCATCACAGAAGAGGGGATTCCAAGAAGCTGCCAAAGTTAAGCTCCTGATTGAGAATCCATCAGATGTACCTCTCAAGAAGAGTCATAAACCACTGGAATGAACTGAAGGACCCAACTGCTCTATCTAGTCTTTCAAGTACCAACTTGACAAGGAGAGGCAGTGGAGGTTTGACTGGGAGTCATCAACTTGAAAGCACTAAAGGTCTCAAATGGATTAAGGTGATAGTTAAGATTAGGCTAGTTAGGATTGGCTGACTGTGATTTTGGAAATTTTTTTTTTTTTAACACTAAAATTGGTAATAGTGCTGCATTCCCACTCTTCAAAAGAAAACACTATAAAATTCTGAAAACTGCTAGTAGTTTGAAAATATTTTAGAAAACACTCTAAAATACTTACTAATGTCATTCCTTAAGACAAACCAATGAATTTCAACATCACCATTTTATGGTTGTGTCATTATTTTGTGTGTTTATTTCACCTCAACAGCTGGTTGATAATGCCGAGTACAGCCAGTTTGAAAAATATCCAAACAAAATGAGCATTATCATATGCAGCACAATAGTGCTGCCTAAGTAAAGAACAATGTTGGCACAATGTTTGTTTTTTTCTTGGACTTAGACCAGGGCACTTTGTATCAAACGAGTTGTCAGGCTCATTCAATTGGAAATTAGAGTGGCTAGTGCCCTTTTTAATAGTCAAAAGTGATTGGAGGACAACTAGCCTCCCCTCACGCCCATCATTCCCCCGAACACACCCAATCAAAATTTTGAGATAGCCACTTTGTTCAGCATAGTTGGTTTCCTGATAGAATATATGTTTTTGAGGAAGTCACTCCCCCACAACCCTCAGGTCAAGGGTTTTAAGTTATGCCCTGGGGGCATATAAGAACAATGTTTACACAATGTATTATTTACTATTATTTTTTCCTTTAAACCAGGGCACTGTGTATCAAAGAAGTTGTTGTAGAAACTTCGAAAAGGGCTCATTCAATTGGAAATTGGAGTTGCTTGTGCCCTTTTTAATAGTAAAAAGTGATTGGAATGCAACTAACACTCCTTCCACACCCACCATTTCTCAAAACACATCCAATCAAAATTTTGAGGTAGCCATTTTGTTCAGTGTAGATGATTTCGTGATAGAAAATATGTTTTTGAGGAGGTCACTCCCCCACAACCCTCAGGGCAAGGGTTTAAGTTATGCCCTGGGGGCATATAAGAACAATGTTGGCACATTGTTTTATTTATTTTTTTTCCTTTAGACTAGGGCACTTTGTATCAAAGAAGTTGTCATAGAAACTTTGAAAAGGGCTCATTCAATTGGAAATTGGAGTAGCTTGTGCCTTTTTTAATAGTCAAAAGGGACTGGAAGGCAACTGACACCCTTTCCACACCCACCATTTCCCCAAACACATCCAATCAACATTTTGAGATAGCCATTTTGTTCAGTATAGTTGATTTCCAGATAGAAATTATGTTTTTGAGGAAAACACTCCCCCACAGCCCTCAGGGCAAGGATTGTAAGTTATGCCCTGGGGGCATATAAGGTTTTTATAGAAAGCGTTGTCGTAGATACTTCAAAAGAGGCTCGTTTGATTATAAATTCAAAGGACAAGTGCCCTTTTTAATAGTCAAAAGTGATTGGAGGGCAACTAACCCCCCTCTCATGCCCACCTTTTCCCCAAACGCATTCAATCAAAATAAGATAGCCATTTTGTCCAACATAGTTGAAAGTTATGGAAATCAGGTTTTTGAGGATGACACCCCCCCCCACAGCCCTCAGGGCACGGGTTGTAAGTTATGCCCTGGGGGTATATAAAGTCTTATAGAACACATTGTCATAGAAACTTCAAAAAGGGCTCATTTGATTTGAAATTGAAATGGCTAGTTCCCTTTTTAATAGTTGAAAGTGATTGGAAGGCAATTAACACCCCTTCCATGTCCACCATTTCCCCAAACTCATCCAATCAAAATTTTGAGATGGCCTTTTTGTTCTGTGCAGTTTAAAAATCAGGAAATTATACCTTTGAGCAGGGCACTCCCCCCACAGTTTTCAGGGCAAGGATTATAAGTTATGCCCTGGGGGCATATAAGTTTTATTGAAATCTTTGTTGTAGAAACTTGAAAAAGGGCTCATTTGATTGGAAATTCAAAGGTCTAGTGCCCTTTTTAATAGTCAAAAGTGATTTGAGGGCAACTAACCCCCCCCTCTCACACCCACCTTTTTCCCAAACACATCCAATCAAAATTTTTAGATAGTAATTTTGGTCAGCATAGTTGATTTCCATATAGAAATTATGTTTTTGAGGAGGACACTCCCCCACAGCCCTCAGGACAAGGGTTGTAAGTTATGCCCTTAGGGCATATAAGGTTTTTATAAAAAGCGTTGTTGCAGAAACTTCAAAAAAGCCTCCTTTGATTGGAAATTCAAAGGGCTAGTCCCCTTTTTAATAGTCAAAAGTGATTGGAGGGCAACTAACCCCTCTCTCACGCCCACCATTTCCCCAAACATATCCAATCAAAATTTTAAGATAGCCATTTTGTTCAACATAGTTGAAGGTTCTAGAAATTTGGCATTTGAGGATGATAACGCCCCACAGCCCTCAGGGCAAGGGTTGTAAGTTATGCCCTAGGCGCATTTAAGGTTTTTATAGAACGCGTTGTCATAGAAACTTCAAAAATGGCTCATTTGATTGGAAATTGGAATGGCTAATGCCCTTTTTAATAGTCGGAAGTGATTGGAAGGCAATTAACACCCCTTCCAAGCCCACCATTCCCCCAAAAAAATCCAATCAAAGTTTTGAGATAGCCATTTTGTGCCATGCAGTTTAAAGTTCAGTAAATCATACCTTTGATTAGAACGCTCCCCCCACAGTCTTCAGGGCAAGGGTTGTAAGTTATATCCTGGGGGGCATATAAGTTTTTATTGAAATCTTTGTCATAGAAACTTGAAAAAGGGCTCATTCAACTGGAAATTCAAAGGGCTAGTGCACCCTTTTTAATAGTCTTGAAAGTGATTTGAGGGCAACTAACCCCCCTCTCACACCCACCTTTTCCCCAAACACCTCCAATTAAAATTTTTATATAGTCATTTTATTCAACGTAGTTGAAAGTTTTGGAAATTAGGACCTTAAGGATGACAACCATTCCACCCTCACAGCTCTCAGCGCATGGCTTGTAAGCTATGCCCCGGGGATATATAAAGTTTTTATAGAAAGCAATGTTGTAGAAACTTAAAAAAGCGCTCATTCTACTGGAAATTGAAAGGGCTATTGCCCTTTTAACAGTCAAAAGTGATTGAAGGGCAACTAAACCCCCTCTCTTGCCCACCATTTCCACAAACACATCCAATAAAAATTTTGAGATATGCATTTTGTTCAGTGTAGTTGAAAGTTCTGGAAATTATGTATTTAAGGATGACAAAACTCCCAGAGCCCCCAGGGCAAAGATTGTAAGTTATGCCCTGGGGTATATAAGGTTTTTATAAATATAGTTGTTGTAAAAACTTCAAAATGGGCTCATGCAATTGGAAATAGAGAGGGCTAGTGTTTTAATAGTCAAAAGTGATTGAAGGGCAACTAAACCCCCTCTCACGCCCACCATTTCCACAAACACATCCAATAAAAATTTTGAGATATGCATTTTGTTCAGTGTAGTTGAAAGTTCTGGAAATTATGTATTTAAGGATGACCAAACCCCCAGAGCCCCCAGTGCAAAGATTGTAAGTTATGCCCTGGGGTATATAAGGTTTCTATAAATATAGATGTTGTAAAAACTTCAAAAGGGGCTCATTCAATTGGAAATTGAGATGGCTAGTGTTTTACTAGTTGAAAATGATTAGAGGGTAACTAACCCCCTCTCACACCCATCGTTCCTTTAGACATATCTAATCGAAATTTTCAAATAACAACTGTGTTAAACGTACTACAAAACTCGGACCCCCAGGTCTATGAGGATGACAACCCCTCCCCCCCCCAGTCCTCAGGGCAAAGATTGCAAGTTATACCCGGGAGGTCAATAAGCTGTTCATTGAAAACGTTTCTATCAAAGGTTCAAAAAGGGCTCATTCGATTGGAAATCGAGAGTACTATTACCCTTTTTAATAGTCGAAAGTAATTGGAAGACAGTTAGCCCCCCTTCCATGCCCACCATTTCCCCAAACTCATCCAATCAAAATTTTGAGATAGCCTTTTTGTTCTGTGCAGTTTAAAGTTCAGGAAATTATACCTTTGAGCAGGGCACTCCCCCCAAAGTTTTGAGGGCAAGGATTATAAGTTATGCCCTGGGGGCATATAAGTTTTATTGAAATCATTGTTGTAGAAACTTGACAAAGGGCTTATTTGATTGGAAATTCAAAGGTCGAGTGCCCTTTTTAATAGTCAAAAGTGATTTAAGGGCAACTAACCCCCCCCCTCTCACACCCACCTTTTTCCCAAACACATCCAATGAACATTTTGAGATAGCCATTTTGTTCAGCATAGTTGATTTCCAGATAGAAATTATGTTTTTGAGGAAAACACTCCCCCACAGCCCTCAGGGCACTTATTTTAAGTTATGTCCTGGGGGCATATAAGACTCTTATATAAGGCGTTGTCGTAAAAACTTCAAAAAAGGCTCATTTGATTATAAATTCAAAGGACAAGTGCCCTTTTTAATAGTCAAAAGTGATTGGAGGGCAACTAACCCCCCTCTCATGCCCACCTTTTCCCCAAACGCGTTCAATGAAAATTTAAAATAGCCATTGTGTCCAACGTAGTTTAAAGTTCTGGAAATTAGGTCTTTGAGGATGACACCCCCCACAGCCCTCAGGGCACGGGTTGTAAGTTATGCCCTGGGGGTATATAAAGTTTTATAGAACACATTGTCATAGAAACTTCAAAAAGGGCTCATTTTATTTGAAATTGAAATGGCTAGTTCCCTTTTTAATAGTCGAAAGTGATTGGAAGGCAACTAACACCCCTTCCATGCCCACCATTTCCCCAAACTCATCCAATCAAAATTTTGAGATACCATAGCCTTTTTGTTCTGTGCAGTTTAAAGTTCAGGAAATTATACCTTTGAGCAGGGCACTCCCCCCACAGTCTTCAGGGCAACGCTTATAAGTTATGCCCTGGGGGCATATAAGTTTTATTGAAATCTTTGTTGTAGAAACTTGACAAAGGGCTCATTTGATTGGAAATTCAAAGGTCTAGTGCCCTTTTTAATAGTCAAAAGTGATTTGAGGGCAACTAACCCCCCCTCTCACACCCACCTTTTCCCCTAACACATCCAACCAAAATTTTTAGATAGTAATTTTGTTCAGCGTAGTTGATTTCCATATAGAAATTATGTTTTTGAGGAGGACACTCCCGCACAGCCCTCAGGACAAGGGTTGTAAGTTATGCCCTTGGGGCATATGAGGTTTTTATAAAAAGCATTGTTGCAGAAACTTCAAAAAAGCCTCCTTTGATTGGAAATTCAAAGGGCTAGACCCCTTTTTAATAGTCAAAAGTGATTGGAGGGCAACTAACCCCCCTTCTCAAGCCCAGCTTTTCCCCACACATATCTAATCAAAATTTTAAGATAGCCATTTGGTTCAACATAGTTGAAAGTTCTGGAAATTAGGTCTTTGAGGACGATAACCCCCCACAGCCCTCAGGGCAAGGGTTGTAAGTTATGCCCTTGGCGCATTTAAGGTTTTTATAGAACGCGTTGTCATAGAAACTTCAAAAATGGCTCATCTTATTGGAAATTGAAATGGCTAATGTCCTTTAATAATCGAAAGTGATTAGAAGGCAACTAACACCCCTTTCACGCCCACGATTTTCCCAAAAAAATCCAATCAAATTTTTTAGATAGCCATTTTGTTCCACGCAGTTTAAAGCTCAGTAAATTATACCTTTGATTAGAACACTCCCTCAACAGTCTTCAGGGCAAGGGTTGTAAGTTATATCCTGGGGGCATATAAGTTTTTATTGAAATCTTTGTCATAGAAACTTGAAAAAGGGCTCATTCAACTGGAAATTTAAAGGGCTAGTGCACCCTTTTTAATAGTCTTGAAAGTGATTTGAGGGCAACTAACCCCCCTCTTACGCCCATCTTTTCCCCAAACACGTCCAATCAAAATTATTAGATAGCCATTTAATTCAACGTAGTTGAAAGTTTTGTAACTTAGGTGTTTAAGGAAGACAACCACTCCACTCTCATATCCCTCAGGGTAAAGGCTACAAGATATATCCAGGGGGTATATAAGGTTTTTAAGGAAGGCGATGTCGTAGAAACTTCGAAAAACGCTTATTCAATTGGAAATTGAAAGGGCTATTGCCCTTTTAATAGTCAAAAGTGATTGAAGGGCAACTAAACCCCCTCTGTTGCCCACCATTTCCACAAACACATCCAATAAAAATTTTGAGATATGCATTTTGTTCAGTGTAGTTGAAAACTCCTTATAAAAGCCCCCAAGGATGACAAAACTCCCAGAGCCCCCAGGGCAAAGATTGTAAGTTATGCCCTGGGGTATATAAGGTTTTTATAAATATAGTTGTTGTAAAAACTTCAAAATGGGCTCATGCAATTGGAAATAGAGAGTGCTAGTGTTTTAATAGTCTAAAGTGATTGTCGGGCAACTAAACCCCCTCTCACGCCCACCATTCCCACAAACACATCCAATAAAAATTTTGAGATATTCATTTTGTTCAGTGTAGTTGAAAGTTCTGGAAATTATGTATTTAAGGATGACAAAACCCCCAGAGCCCCCAGGGCAAAGATTGTAAGTTATGCCCTGGGATATATAAGGTTTTTATAAATATAGTTGTTGTAAAAACTTCAAAAAGGGCTCGTTCAATTGGAAATTGAGATGGCTAGTGTTTTAATAGTTGAAAGTGATTGGAGGGTAACTAACCCCCCTCTCACGCCCATTATTCCTCTAAGCGTAACCAATAAAAATTTTGAAATAACAACTTTGTTCAAAGTTGTACAATGTTCTGGCCATCATATAGATGATTCTGACAACCCATCCACCCCCCCGACCACTGTGCATGGGAGGTAAGTTATGCCCTGAGGGTCTATAAGGTGTTTATTGAAAGTATTGTCGTAGAAACTTCAAAAGGGGCTCATTTGATTGGAAATTGAAATGGCTAGTGCCCTTTTTAATAGTTGAAAGTGATTGGAAGGCAGTTAGCACCCCTTCCATGCCCACCATTTCCCCAAACTCATCAAATCAAAATTTTGAGATGGCCTTTTTGTTCTGTGCAGTTTAAAGTTCAGGAAATTATACCTTTGAGCAGGGCACTCCCCCCAAAGTTTTGAGGGCATGGATTATAAGTTATGCCCTGGGGGCATATAAGTTTTATTGAAATCTTTGTTGTAGAAACTTGACAAAGGGCTCATTTGATTGGAAATTAGAAGGTCTAGTGCCCTTTTTAATAGTCAAAAGTGATTTGAGGGCAACTAACCCCCCCCCTCTCACACCCACCATTTACCCAAACACATCCAATCAAAATTTTGAGATAGTAATTTTGTTCAGCATAGTTGATTTCCATATAGAAATTATGTTTTTGAGGAGGAAACTCCACCACAGCCCCCAGGATAAGGGTTGTAAGTTATGCCCTTGGGGCATATAAGGTTTTTATAAAAAGCATTTTGTAGAGACTTCAAAAAGGGCTCCTTCGATTGGTAATTCAAAGGGCTAGTCTCATTTTCAATAGTAGATAGTGAATGGAGGGCAACTAACCGCCCTCACACACACACCTATTCCTAAAACAAATCCAATCAACATTTTAAGAAAACCCTATGTTTAAACGCAGTAGAAAGGTCTGAAAATTAGGCCTTTAATGACGACAACCCCCACAGCCCTCAGGGCAAGGGTTTTAAGTTATGCCCTTTGGGGCATTTAAGGTTTTTATAGAACGCGTTGTCATAGAAACTTCAAAAATGGCTCATTTGATTGGAAATTGGAATGGCTAATGCCCTTTTTAATAGTCGGAAGTGATTGGAAGGCAATTAACACCCCTTCCAAGCCCACGATTTCCCCAAAAACATCCAATCAAAGTTTTGAGATAGCCATTTTGTGCCATGCAGTTTAAAGTTCAGGAAATTATACCTTTGATTAGAACGCTCCCTCCACAGTTTTCAGGGCAAGGGTTGTATGTTATTTCCTGGGGGCATATAAGTTTTTATTGAAATCTTTGTCATAGAAACTTGAAAAAGGGCTCATTCAACTGGAAATTCAAAGGGCTAGTGCACCCTTTTTAATAGTCTTGAAAGTGATTTGAGGGCAACTAACCCCCCTCTCACACCCACCTTTTCCCCAAACACATCCAATTAAAATTTTTAGATAGCCATTTTATTCAACGTAGTTGAAAGTTTTGGACATTAGGTCTTTAAGGATGACAACACCTCCACCCCCACATCCCTCAGGGCAAGGGTCTTAAGTTATGTACTGGGGGTATATAAGGTTTTTATAGAAAGCAATGTTGCCCCCTCTCACGCCCACCATTTCCGCAAACACATCCAATAAAAATTTTGAGATATGCATTTTGTTCAGTGTAGTTGAAAGTTCTGGAAATTATGTATTTAAGGATGACAAAACTCCCAGAGCCCCCAGGGCAAAGATTGTAAGTTATGCCCTGGGATATATAAGGTTTTTATAAATATAGTTGTTGTAAAAACTTCAAAAAGGGCTCATTCAATTGGAAATTGAGATGGCTAGTGTTTTAATAGTTGAAAGGGATTGGAGGGTAACTAACCCCCTCTCACGCCCACCATTCCCCCAAACACATCCAATTAAAATTTTCAGATAGCCATTTTGTTGAACATTGCAGAAAGTTCTGGAACTTAGGTCTTTGATAATGACAACCCCCCACCCCAGCCCTTAGGGCAAGGGTTGTAAGTTATGCCCTGGGAGCATATAAGGTTTTTATTGAAAGCATTGTCGTAGAAAATTCAAAAGGGCTCATTTGATTGAGAATTAAATGGGCTAATGCCATTTTTAATAGTTGAAAGTGATTGGAGAGTGACTAACACCCCTCTCATGCCCACCATTTCCCCAAACACATCCAATCAAAATTTTGAGATAGCCATTTTGTTTGACATAGTTTAAAGTTCTGGAAATTAGGTCTTAGAGGATGACAACCACCCTCACAGCCCTTAGGGTAAGGGTTCAAATCTATGCCCTGGGGGTATATAAGGTGTTTATAGAAAGTGTTATTGTAGAAACTCAAAAATGGCTCATTGAATTAGAAATCGAAAAGGCATAGTGCCCTTTTTAATAGTCAAAAGTGATTAGAAGGCTTGACATTTTTATAGTAAAGATTGATATGGGTATAATGTATTAGTTTTTTGTTGTTGTTGTTGTTTAGACCAGGGCACTTTGTATCAAAGGAGTTGTCATAGGAACTTCAAAAAGGGCTACTTTGATTGAAAATAGAAAGGGCTGATGCCCTTTTTAATAGTGGAAAGTGATTGGAGGGAAACTAATCCCCCTCCCACACCCACCCTCCCAATTGCGTTTAAGTTTAAAAACAAAGTGTTTCCATAAGATTAAATCAAAATGCACTGTGTTAATGCTAATTCCCAATAAGGCATATCAGCAGTATCCCAAGAACAACTGATTGTATCATGTTCAAACTTTTGGGGCTACTTCTGCTCTTAAAATTTAACCAAGTCAAAATAGTGTAAGTGTATCCAAGCTATCAAAGGAAGTATACAGATTTTTTTGCAAATGGTATCAAGTTTTCCATTTCAGGTCAACTAGAGGAGGTATGAAACTAAATTTAACACTACTGCTGAAAATTTTTCTCCAGCATACAAATAGCAGGCCAAACTTTAAATTCTTAAAAAAAGCGAAAAGCTTTAAAGTATTATTTTCTTTTTCCCTGAAAAGACTATGTCAATATAAAACGAACAGACAGTAATTAAAAAAAAAATTTCCGCAAAATAAGTTTTTCAAAGAAAAGTAAAGGACTCCATTAAACAAAAAATGAGCAAAAATAAAATCAAATAATCTACCAAGCGTGAAACTACCACAAAAAATCTCTGATAAATAAATGAAGCTCAAAACCAACAGAAATTATAATAAATAACCGAGTCAAACTCAAAATGAGCAAATATTAACATGCGTTGTGCTCGAAATCCATATGCTATACAAGGGCCAGAAAATAATCTACATTTAACTGAAAAAAAAACAAATGAATGCAACGCATCCGTTTATAATACATTTACTTGTATCTAGTAAAGTGAATCTAAATATTATTCAACTTATTAAAGTTATAAAAGTAAAAAACATTTATATTTTTTTCAATAAAGTGCAAATTATTTTCTGGCCTTGGGAAGGCATAGGGGTTTTGAGCTCAACTTATGTTAATTTCTGCTCGTTTTGAGTTTGACTTGGTTATTCATTGTAATTTCTGTTCGTTTTGGGTTTCATTAATTTATTGATGCTCATTTGTGGTAGTTTCATGCTTGGTAGATTATTTGATTTTATTTTTGCTCATTTTTTGTTTAATGGAGTTATTTTTGTTAGTCTGATTTCTGTTCTAAAATCCCGTGTCTCTTGGAAGTACCAAAGGCAATGACAAGGAAATCTAAATATTTAGATTGGTTAAATAGAAACTTACACTACCATAAATATTTTAAGGAATTTAAAAAATCAGGAATTTAATTTTTCAATAAGAAGGACTTCTATGTAGACATAGCTAGGTTTTGTTAGTAACAGGTGTCAAAGTAAAAAAAGAAACACAGGTAAAAATAAGCGAAAAAATAAACAGAGAACTTGTGGCAAAATCAGCTTAAGAAGGTGTAAATGTCTTTGGAAATAGACAGATTGTTAGTGTGTTTTTCTTATGGATGAAAAGTAGTCAGATTCAGCTAATTAGTTTTACTTATTAATTTCATCATTGAATGTGGTATCATTGAAAGAAATGTAAATACCACCCCAAAACTTAATAATTTTGAAACCAAAACAAAAAAAAATCTTTAAAAATATGGTTTTGAGGCACAAATTGGCCTAAGATGGGCCAAGGGATTTAAGGAGGTTTTTATTTTGGTATACTTTGTACTTTAATACTAATTAGACCTCCTGTTTATGATAAAAATATTCTTTTAGTTGATACAAGAGGCATTATGATAAAGGCCACTTATAGCCTCAAGAAACATTAAGCAACAATTCACCATTTTTCCATGGTAAAATGATTGTAATTGAACTGACACATTAAAATTCATCAGTAAAGCTTATCTACTATCAGCATCTTCAACCAGACTATGATTTGCTATGTCTCATTGTCATGTTAAATGGATGTGTTATTTGATTTTGAAGATGTGTTTGATTAACTCCTATACTCTGGTCCTTCAGGGAAATAAATCAATGACATGCATATTGGGTAAACTGTTTAACAACCATGTGTGTTGAGAGTCTCTTATTTTGCCATTATATAGCTTGCAGAAATTTGGTTTTCCCTGAGATTTGGAAGTTGTCTTTGCTGCTCTAATATCTTAGTAAAGCAAACCCAAGGATAAGGCAACATCATATGAGTCCATAATGATAACTAGTGTCCTAGACAAAATTACAAATAAAATGATTCACCATTACCTTTTGCAGTTTGTTGAAATTGTGATTTTGACTGATTTGTGATTCTGTGATTTGGTCTATTGGCAACACATTTGAAATTTTATGTTACAAATGCCCCATTTTCTTTTTATTTTAATATTGATTACATGTCCCTTATTGTCATTCACCATTTTGACTATTCTTAGCTTTTCAATGGATTCATTCTTGATTTTAATCAAAGAACTAACAAAAGCCATACTGCATGCCCATTATGTAAAAAAAATGTTATTTGGAATAGGGATTTTTTCCTAAAAATAGTGATTAAAACAAAACCTCTGGATATATTTTGGTTGTATGACCAGTAGGAATCCTCATCAAAATAGGAGAAAGACTAAAGCCAAGAAATTAAAATTAAAACAGTTAATTTAATGTTGGTTTCTTCACTTAAAAAATTTCAGCCAGGAGCAGCAAAGACATTTTTCATTAATATATTATCTCATTAAAATACTAGCTTTTTAGCTGCTAATTCTGCATAATGGTTCAGGAGAATAATTATTTTTGATTTTACCTAACAGCTCCATTTTAGATTGCATATTGTCATATTTATCAAGTATTAAACAATTTCTTAATGAAACACTCACTTTTCTGGCATCTACCCGTAAGTGTCTTTTAGACACAGGTTGACTTTGATGATATTTTTTTAAAAGCTACTTATTTAATACAAATAATACCAAGCTAAAGGCTTCTCTTTATATTGCTTGAACTTGTTTTTTTTAATTTAATTTGTGGTCATTGTGTCCTCACCCAAGTCTCTGTTTAAGGATGTGTTTTCATGGGTTCTAATGATGTAATAATTTTTGCAACTTCAGGGCGTTTAATACACCCTCTTTGACAAGTAACTGGGCTCTTATCATTTCCAGATTTAAAGAGTTTTGTAGTCTTAGCTACTTTTAAAGATAACAGATGAAGCTATTATATTACTCAGATATTATATGAATGAAAGGCCCTTTTTTTGCTAGTCTTACCAAACTTTTGTAAAGTGACAAGCTAAGACTTTCTTAATTTCCATTTGAAGATAAGGCTCTCAATTTTTTTTTTAATGGTGATTGTAAATTTACTTCTCTTGGTGTCATAATTTTTTGTTTGCTGTTTATTGTATTGTGAACCATGGCCCATATGGCTTTTGTGGTGAATAGTATATATATATCTAAGATTAGGGCTTATTTTGGGCTAATTCCACTAGCTATTCTAAGTTACCTTCTTTAAGTGTAGAGTTTATATAAGATTTTTCAAAGTATTGTCTTATAAAATTTTAGTTTCTTGAATTATATTTCTTTCCCTTTTTTAAAATAAAGACATCTAGGAAATTAATTGTGCTCCTAATGTTGTGTTTCATTTGAAGGTAAAAATATAAAGCTTAGATTTGTGTTTTGAAATAGAAATGATTTGGCATTATATATAATGCACAAACAATTTAAAAATTGCAAAATAAGATATTACAGAAATATAAATTATATAAAAAACGATGTATTGTCTGGTTTTTATGATTAATGCTGGAAATCGAGTGGACGATTTGAGAAATTTTTTATTTATATTTTGAGACTTGTATCCAAAATTTTTTACTCATCATTTTTTATTCTCAGTGTTTTCTTTGTTTTGATCTTTCTTCTATTTTGGTAAGGACAGCTATTGGTCATATCGCCAAAATTTTTGCTTAGGTTTCGTTTCAATCATTATCTTTGACAAATGACCAAATTCTGTGTATAAAATCTTGTTGTCATTTTTTGATTTAACTCTAGCTTTTATACTTTTATTGCATGTATTTGACATGCTGACATATTACTTATGCTAAAATAAGTATATTTTGCACCCTAATGATTTCATTAGTTAAGCACATTTTATATGTAGAACCATATTTGGAGCATTTCATGAATAAGTGAAATATATAGATATTGCACTTTTTAACTATATTTTCTTTGTTATTTAGAAGATGGGCTTAGAGCTGATTAAATATAATCTTCTAATCTAACCTGCAATAATAGATCCCTGTATCATCCAAGTAGAACTCTAGAAGATGGATGGAGACAGAGATATTTTCAGGTGAGTCATTGCTTAATTAGTTTGTTTTTCTTTGAGTTCCTTCATTAAGGTAAAATTAACTTTACAGCCCTATCAGCAGCGCTGATCTCAATTTCATGGTCCTTCAGTCAGGAAGAGTAGGGGAGGGGGGGGGCTGAGGACCAGCCATTGTATGTTTTTGCATACCCTTTCTGTTTACCTTCCCCATATTTCTCCATTCACCCTTTTAATAATAAATAAAATAAATAAATAAATATATTGGAAAAACCCGTCACAATTGAACAAAAGACGGATAAAAAACAAAAGAGAAGAAAACGCACATACAAAACACAACGAAACTTCTTGAAATGAAAATAATCACGAAGGAACTATAATACAACTATGTAAGAATGGCAGTCCACTGGTGGTTACTCGCTTCTACTCTATCACGGTACTTTTCAAGATACGCTTCCACCGCAGTAAATGGATCAGGTACTGAATACCGCCTCGTTAGGTAAGAATTACTTGTTCTTAATGGCATCTCAAGTAGGAACTTGAGGTACCTGAAGAATATTCTTCTTATAGTTACTTTATTCGAATTTGTAAGTAACGTCCAGAACGGCGAAACGTAAAGAACATGGGGTAAGGCAACAGCAACAAATATTTGTGCACGCAGCGACCTATTTAGATTACGCTTGGAGGAAACCAAAGCTCCATAAGCTGACCTGATCTTCTTCTCGATGTGCCTTACAAGTAGTGCTCGTGTATGCTGAATAGTTTCACCGATCGGCAGACCCAGGTATACAATTGACTTAGAGGGCATGACCACCTGTGACCCTAGTTGGATTTCGGGTTGAGAGGCATTCCAGTTAAATAACAGTACTTCACATTTTGTCACATTAAAACTCAACCCGATTTCATCATACTCCATCTCCAAAATTTTAAAGTTAGATTCCAAAGAAGACAAAATTCTTGAAAAGTTTAGAAGGTCATCTGCAAACCCAACTAGGGACACGTCAATGCCTTTAAAAATACAGCAAGGAGCCACTTTTGACTGGGTCGTCGATATGCTGTTGTTGAACAGATCAGGTGATGATACGGCTCCCTGTTTTATACCTTTCTTCACCACAGCAAACCTACGACTTAATTTACCTGACAGTTTAATACGGACCTTGAGTCTACTATACATGTCGTTCAAGGGTTTGACAATAGCACGGTCAACTCCGGACTTTCTCAGCTCAACCATATTCTGAGAATGGATACCCGAATCAAAAGCCCGCCGTACATCATATTCTCCTATAGCTAGGCATTCTTTCGAAATGTGGGCATCCAGTAGAACATTTGCAACTACATGCAAGGCATGGGCACATCCTAAGCCAGCTTGGAATCCAAACTGGTGGGGAGGCACTATACAACTAGCTTTAATGTCCGAAATTATGAGCTTTTCAAATAGCTTACAAAACACAGATGATACAGTAATGGGTCTATATGACGATGGTTCATGATCAGGTTTACCCTTTTTCAAAACTGGAGTGATCACACCTAAACAGAAAATGTCCGGTACAATACCATGTGTTAGTATAATTTGGTAAGCTATTGCTAAATGCTCCGATAGAACTGGACCACCACTCAGTAGGTGTAGAGCACAAATTTGATCGGCACCGGCGGATAATTTCTTCTTTAATTTTTGACAAAGGTGGGTTATTTTCGCACTAGAAATCACGAGGTAATTCTGCTCTTTCGTCATAAGCTGATCGAGCTCTTCGCTAAACTTTTTATTTTTCACTTCATCTGGTGGGGAGAATTCAGCAGCAAAATAATCTACCCATATTTCCTCATCTATATCACAAGCATTTTGTCCCGTACTTTCTACAGGCCTGGCACGGAGCTTCCAGACCAAATTAGGGTTTTCAATGATTTTTGAAACTGTTTCCCGTTTGAGGCTACTACGATGTTTTCGTAGCTCTTTCGCGAACCGCCGTTTTGTATAAACCCGCAATTCATTGACTACCCCGCTTCTTGGCCGGTCGCACTCGTGCCAAACCCCCAGCCAGAATTTGGCAGCTGCTCTTGCCTTCACAAGCTCACTGTTAGAGGCCCATCCTTTCACTCGCGACCCACGTCGGACGCTACGTAATGGGACAGCAATCCTTTCAGCTACTCTCAAGGAGTGGCAAATTTCGTAGAAATACATGTTCAGTTGCAGGCGTATCTCGCTTTCTGTTAGGCCACAATCCCACTGTAGGAGGTGGAAAGGCACTTTAATTTTCTTCAAAATTTGTTCACAATTGAGCTGGAACTGCTCACGGACTACTTTTTTCCAATCACGTGCTGGTTCAGGCTTGGTTTTTGGAGCACACTGGGGACTGACGGCTGGTATTGCAAAAGAGAGAGGTAAATGATCCGAATAGGCACCGTCAGATCCAACCGAGACTGACTCTATGTCCAGTTTGTAAGTTACTACATGATCAAGATTTGAGACGGTTTTTGCGGTACTGATATAGGAATAGCACTTATCCTTCTTAGCAACTTCAAATCCGCTTGGTAAGGCGTTCAGCAATAGTACAGCCCGAGGGCAGGAATGATCGTCGAGATTGCAGTTAAAGTCACCAAGAATTATAACAGGGCATGATTTCTGGGCTAAACTGAGGAGGCACTTTCCGAGCTTCAGGCATGCTTTTGCAAACTTCTTTTCTGAAGCGATGTCATTGTAATTGGTTGGTAAATAAACATTTACGAAAAACACGCCATGCATTTTGGCAGCTTGGAACCATTCATTCTGCTCGACACACACGGGGGCCCCGAGTTAGAGCGCGTGATTATGGCTAGGCCACCAGAGGGACGACCCCGAGTCCCAGATCTTCGCGCAGGTTGAACGAGGTAATGCATATCCGAGGAAAACTTTAGAAGGTTTACACTATCATCGGTCAGAAAGTGTTCCTGTATGCAAATACAGTTATATTCTTTAGAAAGGTCAGTTAGAAGGGGGATTCTGTCCAACACTTTACCGTTCATATTCCAGCAGAATATTCGATTTTCCATTTACGTGCTAGTGTTAGGCTGGGCTTTGTTAAAGGGACAAGCAGCATGGTAGCAAGAGTGTCTACTAGAGCCGCAGTTTAGGCATTTTTGCTGATTACTACATGGGTTGTCCTTACTAGAGCTGTGACCATCGCCACCGCAGCGCGAACACCTTTCTGGTTGCGAACAGTCAGCTGCTAAATGACCAACAGCATGGCACTTGAAACACCTCCTCGGTAGAAAGCGGAACTCTTCAATCCTGAACAGTTCTAAACAAATCTTCAGCGGGTTCGCGATAGCGTTTTCAAGTGTTTGTCGACTTGCATAGAATAACTTGAACGCTCTCGTAGATCCGCATTGTGCCACTTTGTCGCAACCAGCAATTTGACAGAGTTCACTCTCGCTAACTGATGAGGGTACTCTTTTCATGATACCGACAAACTGGGGAACTTTGACTTTAGTGGTTATGTTCTTCCTTTTCATTGCTTCTGCAAGTTGGGTAGCAGCATCTCGAGACTGGACAAGAATCTTCCATTCATCGTTGCTACGTTTCAGGGTAAGAGAATCGGAGCTTACGTCGCTAGGGCAAACCTTTGCAATGAAGTCTTTCCGGGATTGTGGGGACGTTAACTCAGGCGGCATATCGTTTGCTTTCACAACCACCGAGTAAAGTGGCTTTGATGGCGGATTCGCTGCTGAACGGGGAGTTGGTGAGCCCTGGGAAATAGCGTCGCTTATGGTAGTACATTGCTGCGATACCCCGGCGAGCTGCTGAGCACACTGTTCAGATGCAAGTTTGATCTTATCCGCGATGGCCCCTAATCCGGCATCAAACTTTCGACACATCTCGTTTACTTTTATTCTCACGCAGGCACTGACCTCATCAGGGCAGGTGGGCACTTCCTGCGGATCAAAAATTACGAAAGTAGGCAAGGGCTTTTTCTCTTTAGCGCAAAGGGCTAGGATTTTCGCCATTTCCATCACATTATCAGAATCGTTTGCCGTTTTCCGATAGACGTAATCATAACCAATCTCATTGGCAAGCGTTATAAGTTTCTCCTTCGCACTAAGAATTTCAGCATGATCAAAGAATTCCACAGCTCGCTTAACAATGCTTTCAATTTTGTTCCCCGCTTGCATGGATCGCGTGAGGAAATTCAGTACAGCATTGCGTACGAGAGTCCCCATTGCTTACGTCACAGCATTCAACGCAATTTTTGGATAGCGTACACAAGTATAAGGGAAGCGTCGGGACCTGCTCACCTATTCCCCGCAATTTAAGGGTAACTAAATACCAGCAGGTACGTACGGCTCTTGCGGCAGGCACCCGCCCCTCTTCTGCTTACAACCTGTGTACGTTTACCTATCGGGAATATTATTTCGTGGCTCGCTTTGCATGGAAAATTCTTCAAAAGAATTTGATTTTAGATACCAGATAATTCTTCAGACAACCAATCCTCACTCGACTGCCGATGAAATTCAGCAAAGTAACCTTGACTAGACTGAAGCCTATGCTGAAATCATTTACTATCTAAATCTCTTGACAGAGGTCTTGTAAGTTTAGCCTAATTAGACAAACACATTTAAATCACACAATCTTCAAATCTCTGGTCTGTTGGTGGCTTTTTGACGAAATTTCACTGGACTTTGAATATGATAACCAAACTTTCCAAAACGTTTTCGGCTGCCGACTTTTTGGCTGATTTTTCAAATTCGCCCAAAAAAAATTATATTGGCAACTTCGGAGCGGCAACAGCGACAAAGAAAAGTCGAAATCAGGACACGTTGAAATCTCTAGGGAATTACACTTATATATCACCAACCAGAAACAAATCAAACACAACAAAAATCCAAGGTAAGTAAGTATAGTATAACCCTTTAGGGTCTATTAATAAGGAAAATAACACACTAGGTATGGAAAAATGTCTTTGACTCACTATTTGAGGCAATAATCCACAATTAGAAATTCATAATAACACATGGGTTTGTTGACATCGAGGTTTTTTTTTGAATCGAGGTTTAAAGCTGGTTTGACTTTGGCTGAGCTTATGGAGTCATGTGATCAACCCCCATTCCAAACCAAATAACCAGCAACACCAGGAACCAAACCACTATCCTCATGGCCAAAGGATTTCAGGTCTAGCATGCTAACCACTCAGCAAGGACAGCTTCTTTCTGTCTTTCCTGATTTTCCCTAAAGCTTAGTTCTGACAGAGCGCGAACAAAATTCGCTCTGCGATATTTCGCATCGCGCTGCTTTGCGGAATTCACCATGCAGTTCTCACAGTCCGCGAATTTCTTTACTATTGAGAAAATGCAGTTCAAAAGTAAAAGAAAAAAGAGACTCATCAGTGCTGCTGCAGCTTGCTTGCTTGCCTAGTCAGTTTTGAACTTGAGAAAAAAGCCAAAAAAAAAGTGTGGGTGAGGCCTATTTACAGAATTTCTGGAGCGAATGACGATAGCGATGCGAATTTTTTCAACTTGAGCTTGAAGCGCTGCGAAGCGAAGATTTCGATGAACGAAGCGTATTTTTCCGCGGGGCGACGCGAAATTCGCTAGGCGATACGAAATTCGCGCTCTGTCAGAACTAAGCTTAACTGTGTTCTTTTCTAAATTATTGGGCACTTTAACCTTTATCCTGTGCACAATAGTATAAGATCCATACATTTTAAACCATTTTCAGTAATTTAATTACTGACCGCAAAGATTAATAACTATTTTGAAAGCTGTAAGGCATGCTCACAAAGTTGTGTTAGTTTCTTGGCTATATTTACCTCTTTAATTGCTATTCCTCTAACTGTAATTCTGACCACCTTTGAATAACTGATGAGTCAAAGTCTCCAAAGTTTTTCTAGGTGTGTTTAAATCTACTGCTCTCTTGTGAGGTTTTATTTCATTTGGTTTAGGAGAATTGAATTCATCATAATAAACTTCGCCACTAAATTTATACAGAACCAGAACATTTTTTTTTTTTTTTGGAAGACTCAAATTGTGTGCAAAAATGTAGGCTGTTGCTAAATTGACCTATTTTTGAATTCATGTAAGAGGTCTGTTTTATAACTTGAGGGAAAAAAAGGCGAAAAGGAACTCTTGTAAGCTAATGTCTGATTCTAAAACAAAAGAAAATTGTCAAATATTCACCTATATAAAAACGTCTATATATAAAATTACCTATGTTTTACCTAATTTACCCTAATTACCTATATAAAAAATGGCCCAAGCAATTTTACACAGTAAGGGATGATACAATGGGTAACAAATTTGGCCAAGACAGATGATAGAAGGGTCATAAGGTGGACCAATGATGTATTAAGCAACTGAGTAATAAAGGAGCCAAATTTTTTATCATGTTCTCCGTAAGAGTATTTATGGAGGAGTATGTAGTAACTTTAAGGGACAAAACAAGGAGATATTTCAGCATGGTATTATCAATTTGTAGGTTGTGCCTTTTCAGAATTACATTTCCTTATTGCAACAGGTTTTACTAGTTCAATTTTAGACTAATTTATTTTCTATAAATTGGCAGGCAATAGGCACCACACATACAAAACAGATATGGTGAACTCTTCTAAGGTTGTTCAGGGAACACAAAATTAAATCATTTGGAATGAGCATTAAATATGCTTAATTCTTGATGTTTGCGTTGAAAATACTTATTTTGATGCAGTACCGTGCTCTTGTTGCTGGATGCATTTTCTGTTTTGTTTTTTTAAAGGTGCTGACTGTATATACCTATTTGATCTACTGTAATAATAGACTGCATTACACACAGGTAGAACCCCTGGAGAAAATGGCCAAATGACTTTTCCTGTGAAGAGTCAAACCACAAAAAGTACCTTTCAGGTAAACATTTTTCTGGGGGTCCTTTAGACCAATTAGAAATGTAGGCTAGTTTTTTTTTATATTATCTCCACCCCTTTTTATGCAGGTGTGATTGTAGATAGGGATGTACACTCACAAGTAGGGCCATATTATCCTAATAAAATGTGTCTGTTCTACCCTCTCCTGGAAAACAAAAGATTAAAAAAATACATTTTGTGGTTTCTGCCCTTCCCTTAGGGAAAAATTCATTACAGTTAAATTTACTAGAATTTATACAAAAACAAATCATGAGCAGTATGCATAAAATAAGAAATAAAAATATCTTTCTGGTTAAGGTTTTGAAAGCATATTTGTATTTTAATTAATTACTGTTTTGTTATTAAATTTACTTTTTTTTTCTTTCAGTGAGTTAAATGATCTGGAGAATATACTAGGACCTGGAAGTGTGAGTTGTTTTTTCTTCTTTTTTTTACTTTATTTGATTTTTACATAATTATTGACAGTAAATGGTAAGTTGATTATTTTCTCCAAGGTCAGTGATGTCAGTTTAGTGTCCTAATTTATTGTTAACTTAATTGCTATGCAGTACTGTATATCTTTAATGTAGATTCCCCTGATTAGATACCTCCAGAATGAATAAAAAATTGAGTGAAAAGATATCAGTTGCAAGAGTAACTTTCAGAGTAGTAAAAAACATCAAAGCTACTTTTAAGAAAAAAAAAAACAACAAAAAAACTGACTAACTATACATTGAAAGTGGCTCCTACAAATGGTAGGTTAAAACTATGTTGTAAAAACCATGGTAAAAACAATTTAAAAATAATAATTTCAAATTGAACCTAGAAAATTGGGATAAGATTGGAGGAAAAAAAATAAATTACCTTAATTACCTTAAATCACAGCTTGGAGTGAAATAAGGACTTTCGATCCTGTTGAATCACTCCTTATGATGACTGTTGTAGTTGGTTAAGTTCTGGTGGAAGATTCTGGTGCTTCCCAGTCAAACTTCCATGGTGTATTTTTCCACTCAGCATCAAGATGGCGTTTGAAAGCATCTGTTGATTCAGCAGCCACAGTGTCCTCCTTGAGGTTATTCCAGAGGTTCTCAATCCGATTCGAGAAGAAATTGCATCTTGCTCCAGTTGTAGCGTGATGTTTGCGGATTCGTCTAAGGTGTCCTTGTGTTTTGTGGGAGGTGTCGATCTCCAGGATCTCATTGTCTCGATTGGTTGAGAGGAGTTTGTGCGCCTGGATCATGTCTCCACGTTTCCGTCTGTATACTAAGGAGGGGAGGTTGAGTTCCTTCAGCCGTTTACTGTATGTCTTGTTGTCCATGCTAACAATCATCTTAGTGGCCCTTCGTTGGATTTGCTCAAGAACTGCCTTGTCCTTTTTGAATCAAGGGGTGGCCAGTATCATCCCCACCTCCAGTGTAGGTCTTACTAATCCTTTGTATAGTTTGGTGATTACGTGTTTACTCCTACTGGTGATGCTGTGTATGATGATGCCTAGAGCTCTGCTAGCATTGGCGGAGATTTTCTGTGAGTGGGAGCTGAATTTCAACTGGGAGTCAACGATGACGCCAAGGTCACTCCCATAATAATAATAAAAAAAAATTAACATAAAACCAAGGGGGAATGAATAGATGAACAGGAAATAATTATTGGGAATTTATGACGGTTTCAGTAAAGATTGGCATGAAGTTTTTACTTTTTCTGGACATACTAGTATAATATGGAATAACTTGGCACTGATTATGCATTAACTCTTGAAGGCTGGGTGTTTACCAAGTTATAAGAGTTAGGAAAAATATATGACTGTAGACAGGTTAGTTAAGATAAAAAAATATGTAAGCATAGGATGAGCCGCCCTTCTTTAAGAGTAACAATATTAGCCTTTTTGTTTCTTGGGCTCTATTTTGAATTGGCTCAATTCAACTGCCAAATTACTTAGTGATGCAGTAGTGTTATGCAGGGCAAGCATATTCAAAAATAGATATATTAATGATGTGTAAGTATGCAGGTTATGCGCAATGAAATTTTAACATTAACTCAAGTAGCTGAATATGTTTCGGAGTAGCTCTTTGATAAGTACTCTTTGCTTTGTGCCAGGGCAGGACTTGGTCCGTTTGTGCTGTGAAATGCTGTAGTTTGTTCCTAGCTCGTCTTTGTCTCGTGTCAGTCTGCAACTCGGACTAGGCTCGTTTTTGCACCACGTAAAAATCTATCTCATCAATATACTATGTTTCTATGGGCTACCTATTTGCCCTTTATTGACAAAAATTGCCAAACTGCATGAGTCTGCTGTAAATAAAGTGCAACATGCCTTTCTTCATTCTAAAGAGTTCGTGGTGGAGGGGGTGGGGTAATGAGTGGCCTTGGGCCCAATATGTACTTCCAGTTACACACTTTTAAACTCCTTGTATAATCTAGACTTGATTATACAAGGTGCCCAGTTTCTCTAAAAATCATATTCAAAGTGAATCAATGGGTATCCTAGAAGACATATCAGCAGAGGCTAGTACCCTGGTTTACCCCCCCCCCCAGAAACACATATTTCTACAATAAATTTTCTAAAAGCTGAACGCTCATTTTGTTTGATTTTGTTAGATTGTTTTTTTAGCACTGAAGGCGACATGGCGGAGGTCCTTGTCAATATATTTGTTAGTTCTTTGTATTCACATTTTACCACTGGCTAGCCAAGTTCTCATTTTCTCATCTTTCTTATTTTATTTTTTATTTATTATTTCCTTTCCTCTTTTGTTTTCATACGTCATTTCTACAATCAATTCCACAAGAAACTCAAGTATCATATACCCAGCTGTAGGAAAAACTAAAAGTTCTGACTTGTGCTGGCAACCACACGTGGCAACCACACGTTAACAAAGTCGCTCTCAAAGCTGGCCAGTCTTGTATCCCCCCACCCATTCACCTCCTGCGACTTTACGCATAATTTTCTCAAGCTCATTTAGAATATGTTGAAATTGAGAAAATCGAGATACAATATAGAAAAGAACTTCAAAGATAGAACAGTTAAGGCAGTCTCTCCTACCACTTTCTCTCGCTAAATTTTAAACAAACCACTCTGGCTGGGAGGATGGATCCTTTTTGAAAAAAGATTTAGGCTTAAGACTCTCTCTGATATTCGGGTTTCTGATATTTTTCATCTCGCATTTCCACCCGCCCCCAAAATTGCCATAAATGCACAAAGAACTGTCCTGTTTTTTGACTGTGGTATATCATTATATGTATAGTAAATCCTTTTATACCCTCATTTGTTGAGTGGTACAATACAAGCAGATAGTGGGAAGTAATATGTTGTCTCTCTTTAATTATTTAATCTGTTCTTTTCTCTCTCTCTCAGTTTATCTTTAGTGTTACAGGCCATTGATTTGTGGAGTTAAAATATTTTGCCTGAATATTAAGAGTGCACTTTACAACATTATATTTGGTAGTTATTTACTTTGTTACTTTTAATTTTCATATTTATTTGACGAGAACGCAAATTCAGCCACTCGACTTGACTTAGAGCTCCTGCGACTGGTCCAGCGTAGAGAGAGATGTGACTCTTCGCTTCCATTCAGAATGGTCCTGCGCAAGCGTGAGCGCTTCTTGGAGATCAGTACTGATCATGGAGAGGTACTGGCTAAGGCTGTCCCTCCATCTGAACCGGGGTCTTCCATGAGGTTGCTTCCACCCATGCTCAGGGGGATCAAAATTGAAAAGTGTGCTGGCGGGTGCTTCGGCTGCCATACGAATTAAGTGGCTGAACGACCGTGTGGTTCTTACGGCGAGTTGACGGGAGTTGGGGGTCTGATCCGTTAGTGTCAGCAGTCGGGTGTTTGAGAAGAAGTCGTACCACTTGATCCCTCCGATTTATCTTAGGAAGTTTGTTTGGGCCACATCTATGGCATCACTAACAGAAGCAGCTGCCAGCCGAGTTTCAGCACCGTAGAGAAGGACTTGCGTTACGGTCGTGTTGTAGATCTGCATTTTTGTTTTTGGGCTGATGTTTGGCTTTGACCACACGGAACGGCATAATCGAGCCATAATAGACGGCTTTAGCGCGACTGGACGTCCATTTCAGTTGAGTCGTTATCCGAGACGGCAGATCCAAGGTAAGTAAAAGACTTGACAACTTCAATAATGTGCCTTGATACGTTGAATGGTGGTGAGTTGGCGGAATTACCTGCCAGATCGATGACAATTATTCCTGTTTTCTGCCAGCAAATATGTAGTCCCACTTTCAGGGCTCTTTCCGACAAAGTATTGAGGGCTCCTCAAGTTCAGCTGCGGAAGTGCATATCAGGGCAATATTATCTGCGAAGTCGCAATCGGCAAGGACTCAAGCGCCATATTTCATTTAAAATTGGAGCCGATTCGTTGTTCGATCCATAACATAATCAATCGCCGCGTTGAAAAGATCAGGAGCAGCAACACAGCCTTACCTCACACCATTATCTATTTCGAATTGTGGGCTTCGGTGACCATTAACCTGGACAGAGCTTTTTGTACCAGTGTAGAGCGCCTTGAACCGGCGACAGTATCTATCAGGGAGGCTCGTTCGTTTTAGTATCAGCCAAAGGGACTTGCGGTCGATGGAATCAAAAGCTGCTTTAAAGTCAACAAAGGCTTTGGTCTGTATAAGAACAAATCCTGACTTTCCTCCCTGAGGATTGGATCTATCCAATCCTAAGAGAGGAAATGGATCTATGGTTAAAAGGTTTAAGGAAATGGATCCTCAGGGATCTATGGTTAGGCGCCATATTATTGCATGTAGTAGTACTTAAGGCCTATGTGCTATCTTTAAATTACAAAATATATCATGTACGTCAAACATTTCATTTTTCGTTACAAGGTATAATATTTTTCCTATTATTATGTGCATAAATTTAATTTTATCTGCTAAAGTGCTTCTCTTTTTTAGTCTGGCTCCTCCCATCATACAATGACTGTCTCTCCAATGGAGGTTCAAAGTGTTACTCTCCCAAATCCGTCTGTTGTTCATAGTCAAAACGGAATCATGTACCAGCAAATGCATGCTCCATCTCCAATTCATACAAATATTGTGTCTCCTGTAAATAGGCCAAGCCCTAGTTTGACCCCTGGTAATCCAGCTAGTATAAAGTCCCCTAGCTCTGCAATGTCCCCTCAGTATAGGTATTTGCCAAGCCCAGGAAGACCTCCATCCAATCCTGGTTTGACTCAGCAGACAATGCAAATGCAACAAATCGTATCTGGTGGTCAAGTTGTACAACTTATGCCAAATACTCACGCAAAATCATCTTCTAAAATAACTAAGCAGATATTACCTAAGCCAATTCAGGCAAAGACCTCCCAGGCAATACAAATCAACAAAAATGTGAAATCAGTGCAGTCGCATTCACCAAACTTGCAACAAAATCAAATTGTGATAAATCAACAAAGTAGTGGTGCTGTTTTAGTGAATCAGCTTTTGCAACCGTTGAATAATAATGGTTATATACTCCAACAGCAGCCAAACGGGGGATTGCAGCTTATTATGAGGCAGCCAACGGCCCCTGCTGGCCCTGGCCCTCCCCGTGGGAATCAGCCCACGATTATTCTACAGTCTCAAAATAATATAGTTAGTGGTGCACAACAGGTTATGAGAGTGCTTGGGCATCCTAGTTTAGGTGGCATGCAGCTTCAACAGGTGCAGACTCCAAACGGACCTGCATTTATTGCTGTACAAAGTGGTCAAGTTTTGCAAAATGGTGCACAAATTTTACAACAGGTAGCTCAAGTTATGCAAAATCCTGTGATACAAGAAACTAAATCTCCCAACCAACAGTCATTCAGCCCGCCAAGATCTGTGAAAAAAATCGCTAAGAAACCAAGTGAAACAAAGAAATCTATAGACTTGTCCATGCTTTTAAAGGATGCAGGGATTGTTGGAGATGAAGATTTGTTTTCAATGGAAGAATCGTCAAACCTGTCTGCGCCAGATCCTGTTAAAGAAGAGGTGAGTGTATACTATCTACAAGCTGTTGCTATTGCATTGCAGTAATTCCTAGCAAATGAGTAAAAATTCCCTTCAGACCTCAAGAATAATGACTACCCTTTGTTTGATCAAGTAGTTGTTAAGCATGAAAGAGTATCTTCAACTTGAGATGTGAAAATGGCTATTGTGCAGTCTTGCCGCTTGCCTCTAAGGGAAAATCTTCTGCATACCTCTCCCCCCAGGTTAAATCCAAACTATGTTTATACCAACCTGTATTGAAATACAAATGGCATGCATTTATATTATTCTTGTTGGCAATGTAGCACTATTACTGGAACACTAGCTTATATTTGAGAATTAGTCTTATAGTAAGAGGTTTATCACTAAAGAAGTATCATCACCACTCCTTTTTGAATGATCTATTTGGGATCAAGGATTTGGATGGTGGAGGACTGTGCGTACCTGTATTGGCCTTGGCGGCTTGGTGCTGTAGTGAGTTATTAGTATTAGTAGTAGTATGTTCTCAAATCAGTATTTTTTTTAGATTTCCTTCAGGGCTTTGTTCTTTTATAAGGTACGCCCTGAAAAACGGGGGAAAAGAAAATGACAATTTGGTTTGGGAATTTATTAGTAATGGAGGGATTAATCGTAGATATCAGACATTTAAATTACCAAATTTGACAGAAAACATAATATTTTAAACTCTAAATTTATTCACTAATGGAATGCATCCATTGGGTTAAATTACAGCAAAATTATGATGATAACTAATTCATTGCTGCTTTGTGATGAGAGTTCAAAATTGTCCAAATCATAGTAATTTTTATATATTTGCAGATGATTATATCTTGCTCTGTTTGAATTAAATAAAAAAAAAACAAGTTTTTTTTTAACGGAAAGTAAGGAGCGACATTAAAACTTAAAAAGAACAGAAAATATTCCGTATATGGAAGGGGATGTACCCTTCGCACTATTGTACTCGGTACGGCAAATTTTGACTCTTTCTTACAACTTTTTTTTTATTGCTTTAGCGTAAAGAGCGAGGCGTTCAGGAGCTACCTACCCAAAGCTATTATTCCAAGTGAGTTTGTAAAATTTATGAAGAAGTAGAATGAAGCAAATGCTTGAATCAATTGTGGCTCTTTGATACCTTAAAGAATCACCATATCTTGTCCATTACATGATTTTGTAGTTTGTGTGACCAAACTGCTCAGAATTGATTGGGTGGTCTTACTATAACTTGTATAGCTTCAATAAGAGAGCTGAATAAACGACAGAAACGAAAAGCCGACACCTTCTTTACCAGATATTTTATAAAAACCATTTAAGTTTTCCCGTTTTGCGCCAGAGATAGATATATTCATATCTGGAGCAGAATTTTCTCTTTAAGGCTCATGAAAGGGCAGTCCCTGAGAATATTCTAGTATACCCAGAGGTGGATCTAGAGCATAATCTTGGAGGGGGGGGGGGCGATGTGACAAAGGTGCCGATAATTGACCAAATTGACAAATTTATTTTAAAAATAGGGTAACAAAAAAGAAAAAATAACAGGGGGCGAAAAGAAAAATCTTGGGGGTCCCCTGGATCTGCAATTGAGTATACCTGCTTGGGAAACATTAAAAATCAGCTCCAAAAAAGTCTGATTGAATAAATTGACTGCTTTGGAAGTTTCCTGTTCCGCTAACTACCTTCATTGAAACCTTTGCAGACGCAGGATGCACATTATTTATTCTATACATACATTGAGTAGACAGCGTTTTGCCTAACAATTAGTCAGAGATTATAGGTTTCCTTTATTTTAAACTAGCCTCTCGTTAGCTTTTCGAACTGTCGACACATCTAGGATCCTCTATCAGTTTTTACCAAAATTGTTTTGGAAGCTCCTTGTGGTGCTGGGAAAATTTTCTAATCATTTGTCTTTGAGACTGTCAGTCGATGCTGAGAATCGCAAAAATGACGTTTTTGGTCTTGAACATCCTTGAGGAACACAAGTCATCTAAATATAGATTGTAAACCCCAAAGAAGCATACATATCCTCACAACAGGTAGGGAGCCCTCTCCCTCTCTTGAAAGGTCAATTCAAATGTTCTCAGGGACAAATTAAAATTTTGGTCTAAAAACACTTCATAGGATTTGTTCCATTAATCATACAGATTTAAAATCAATATATGACTCGGATTTCGTCAAAGTTGTCATATGTCCACTTTTTCTATTAAATTACATTGATGAAACTTCTTGTCTATATATAAGCTATTTGTAAAATATCAGGCACTCACTTTGTGGTACTCACCCTTGCAGGCATTTTTTTTCTTTTGGACCTTTCAACCATTTGCTTTGAAATGACTGTCTTCAAACTTCAATACAACGCCAGGCAGTATGGGGCAGGGGTGCTTGGGTATTAAAATTGTAGTATCTGTGAAATTAATAACAAACTTTAGTGTACAGGGGAAGGAGGGGTGATGCAGACAGCAGCCCCTCATATTTAAGAAAATTCCATTTTTTATTTGAAGCAATTGCACCTGAATGAGTCATCCTCTTTATTCCGAGTATCTCTGGAAGTCAACCTAATACGGTATGAATAATGTAGAAGAATAATAAGAAACTTTGGTACTAGATTAAAAACTCGGCTGCCTTAGGGCATAGTATTACTTTTGTTTGTGTATATAGTTTATTTTGTAATTAGTAGTAAATAAAGCAAGTTAAGGTTGTTGCATCACCTTTAAGAAGCTTTTCAAAGAAGAATTATCTTTAAAAGCAAGTTTATTAATATTTGTCTGCAAAACAATGACTTCTGAATACCTCTCGTCAGGTTTTCTTCGGAATTTATTTAAAAAAATTTCATCTCTTTGTACATTGGAATATTTAAGTGCAACAAAGAAACTCCATGCTAGGCTCTGATAAGGATAGACTAAAAGTGCTTTGGCCCAGTTCAATTTTAGTTTGTACCTATTAGAGTCTGTTGTAGAGTTCTGCTGTTTCTCTTAAATACTCCACTGTGCAAAGAGAAAAGAATTGACACTAATTTAGGAAAATCCTGAAGGGGAGAGAGGATCATGAAGCATGTGAAGAAAGCTGATTTTTGTAGTTCAGTATCAGAGTATATGGTATAATGTACAGTTTTAGAGTAGCTGGTAATTCGTTATTTTAAGTGAAAGTAGTTTGGAACTAATAAATCTTTTTTAAATGAAGTTTCTAAAGTTAATTTTTTCTTCTATGCTGAAACACCTATTTTACTTTTTAAGGTGGAAGCTAAAATTGTCTTGTATACCATTTTCTTATTCTGATCAATTCTTTCAGGTGCGAACTCCTACCCCTCAAATCAGCATTGAATCTCCCAGGAATGAAACAATGCCTCCCACTATCTCCCCCCATGTTAAGCCACCAGTGCCAGTAACAACTCCAGTTTCACATGCTCAACATATTCAAAACACCAAAAACGCTAGTGTTACCAACTCTCATCTGCTTGAGGCACTTCAAGGCAGTAAAGTTCTTCGTTCTTTGAGCCAGCCTTCACCAAAACTTAAGCCAAGACTTGGATCAAAAGTGATAGTGCCTAAAAGGGAAATGGATAATGTGAATAATCACGAAAAAAATATCAGAGATATTGGTGCTGACACAGCCAAGCTAATACAAAGAAATGTTCCAAACGGACAATCGCCCTTGCCTCCATCAGCTCCACCACCCCAGGTGAAGACAATCCAGTTGAGCCTGCAAAATCAACAAGTAAGATTTATTAGGTCTATAATTATAGACAATATATTGCAAATTAGGTCTACATATTGGACCACCAGGAGAGAATCATAGGGTGCATTTGTGAGTGAAATGATGATTAGCCTATATTAGAAGAGCCTTTGTTTAGTGCGTTCACCTTGTACTTGTGTCGGTAATGGAATCTTGTTTATATTAACCCATTGTTTTAGTATTTTCTTTTAACGTAGACCAGGGGCTTGTTGCTATCTTTGAAAGTGGTTTTAGGCGTTTACCACCCTGGAAAATACCCCCGGGAAATACGGGTGGGGAGGGTAAAATAGAAAGTTTAAAAAATGCACCATAAATGTAAAATTGATGTCTACTCACTTACGATTTCTTGGAATATTTCTGGTCTACACTGTCATTATGATAATAAAGAATACATTACACCCCAAAATGAGCAGAACTTATTCTGTATAGGAGGGGGACCGCCCCTTCCTCATCCAAACTTCTACCTCATGGTTGCAGAAACTTCGGAGTGTGCTCATTAGATTAGAAATTGAAAGTTATAGTCCTTTTTTTAAAGTCCAAAGTGATTGAAGACCAACCAGCTGCATGGGCGGTGGTATTTCCCAGGGAATATTTTTCACTGGGGGTTATTTTCTGGGGGGGGGGGGGTAAACGCCAGCCACCCTTGGAAAGTAGTTGAATTAGATGAATAAAAGTTCCAGGAGTGAATTGAGGGCCTAAAACATACCCTGGGAAGATGTTTTGAAATACCTACCTCCTGTCCTTTCCCCTCCAAAGGGCACTAACCTTCGATGACATTTTACAATCTTTGTGTTATTCATGCTAAACCCGGAGAAATAGCTCTTCTGCTGAAATGAGACACACGAAAAGTATTTTAAGCCTTGGAGGAATCGGTATTGATGATAGTTGCAAAATTATACAAGATGAAGAATGGTCACAAATATAGCTAAAGCAAAAGGCATGGGAAAAATGTATGAGGTAATGACGAACGAAAATAAAGCACAACGAAACCTGCGGTTACAAGACAAGCAACAGCAAGAATTACATCGAATTACGAAAAAAGATAATGCAGAACGAAATCTGCAGTTAGAAGACAAATCAACATAAAAAATGGTGTCAATTCACAAAAATGACAGAAGTTAAGGGTAAAAGGATGAAGATCCTCCTGAGCCATTGCTGGCGCACAGAGCGTCGAATCGACGTTTCAGTTGCTGGGTCTTTTTTTTTTACAAGTAGCAAGCTTGTTCCCCAACCTTGTTGCAGCAAGAATCGAAGCAGAGCACTAATCCACTGTGCTACAACAACGGCTGAAGAAGGAGGGAGACAATTTATTTTTCAAAATATTGAGGAGGCAATTTTGTCTTTTTGTCAAATTTTCCTACAAAAAGACAAAAAAATATGCATTTTTTCTGCAGAAATACAAACCAAAGGTATTTTGCAAAATTTAGGACGGACAAAAAATTTTAGGGCTGGGGCAGGATAGTGCCCTTCCCTCCGATTGACGCCCCTGAACAGGGCTCTTGAAACAAAACGTGTTTTTTTATATATTTAATTAAGTATAGACAAGAGCAGCTTTTATTTTATTAAGCAGAAATGACAAATATCTATTTTATTTATCCTTCTGACACAGAATTAGCAAAAGACTGTTATTACAAGGATAAAAATTTAAAACGACCAGAAAATATACCGTCTTTGTGAGGGCTACTCCCTCCTTAGCCTCAATAGTTTGCTTAAGTTTGTGAATCAAACACAAAGCCAATTGGAATGAAATAAAAACTGTTTCCCACAATATCTCAAGATTAAAGAGGAGACAATTGACATGCATTTACTTTAAACAATATAAGTTTCATGTTTATATGTTTTAAAAGACAATTGGTTGCACATTTGTTGTATTCATATCTTTTCGACATAGCATTACAGAATATTAGCATAAAGAGCAGGGGGCTAAGGAGCAAACACTCCCTTCAAATAATGAAACATTTCTGTCCATTTTAAGTCTAAGATTGCTCTTACTTTTATTTAAAAAAACTTGTTTTTTCTCACTTAATATCAGTAAAACCGAAGTTTTACATACATCAAAATCTTCACAATCATGATTCAAATCAGGAGTCACTGTTGCAATAGTGTCGAAAGTGTTGCGATAGTGTCGAAACTCTAAGAAACGGAATCTTAGAAACAATACACGCATAAAAATTGCAGAATTTGGTAATTTTCAATGTGGAAGTAAAGAGCAACATCACGGTTGGGTAAATGTTTACATATTCACTAGCTAGGGAGAAAGTAACAACATCCCTTGATACCTCTTTTTATGTTTTTCTTCTCAGTTCAGTTATCTTTTCTGGGGAAAATTCCACTTTGACTCTCTAAGGGGCCCCAAAAGGTAACTTATTAACTTGCCTTGGTCAGGGGTGCATCTTGGGTTTTGAGTTCGGAGGGGTGATATAAAGAAAATGCCGACAAAAAATTGTCCTGTGTGCCGACAAATGCGGACACATAAGCTAAATTAGACTAAAAATATGAGCTAAATTCCAAGGTGTCTTTAGGAGGGAGGCTCCATCTCCCCTTAACTGCTCCCCTCCCTTGGTTTAGACTATTATGTAAACAAAAAATAAATAAGTTAGAATTTAATTAGATATTAAAATTAGCTTTAAAAAAGGCCTTAAATAACTTTCTATGACATTTCAATGCTGCGTTAGCAACAGAGAAGGAAAAACAGAAGAAAAAAGTTATGGCTTGTTGAATGTTAATTTGAGGTGTCTATTGCAACCTAAAAGCTCAAACATAAAACAGTTTATGTAGACAATTCTCAATTAATGTTTGGTTCTTATTGAAGTTGGTGTTTAGGTTGAGATGAGGCTAATATTACAATACAGGAGTGCACAGTGGTTTCAATCCACGGATATTAGGGGGGGGGGCAAAATGTGTTTATATTTTTTAATCTAGGGGAAGAGCAATATGGCCGTTTTTCAATTCTTTAAAAGTTTAAATAAAATTACAAACAAAAAGCCATTTTCAATGAATATGCCAGGGATTTTAGGGGCCATGTCCCTCCCCTCTGACGCAAATGGGGGCGGGGGGTGCAAATTCAGGAGGTGTTAAGTATATAATTCACAAAAAACAATTTAGCTCCACCAAAATTCCTCCATCCATAAAAGCTCACCACTAGCAATTCTACATAGCCTACAATGGTGTTTTCTGCCCAGTTATTTTTTTTAATTTGCAGTTTATTTTTGTATTATTTGGTCATTTGTATTTTTTAAATATGTATTCCCCAGTTTATGAAAACTATAGATGATTCAAAATTCTGACTGCATATTTTAATTTTGCATAAAATTCAAACGACCATAGAATGTTTTATTTCTTAAGCAAACAAAGTTCATTCAAATTTAAAGATAATCCTACAGTGAGCATATAGTAAAATATGTCAATTAAAGAACAACCGTAAATTAAACTAAAAACAAACTTTTCCAAAGAAAAGTAAAGAGCAATGTTAAAAACGAAAATTGGTAGAGATATTGTCTTTAAATAAGTTGAGCTTAAAATAGGCATAAACTTGAAACGAGCATAAATTGAAGTGAATAATAAAATTTAACAAAACAGAAACTACCACAAAAATAGAACCAGGGACTGTTGCCTGTCACTATAAAAAAGACCTAGCAACTGAACGCCGGTTCGACACCCTATGCTCCATCAGTGGTTCTGGAGTATTTTTAACCTTTTTTCCTTACTTTTCTATGAATGACTTATTTTCTTGAAAAGGGACTATAGTTTGTTGTATAGAATATTGAAAAAACTACTTAAACTATATGTAAAGCTAATTTCATTCTCACATTAATTCAGAACTAGGAAAGTTTAATTGTAAACAATGTTGTCAAAACCGAAATTTGGAAAAAGTAATGGCAAGATTTACAAAAAGTTAAAAAAAAAAATTGATGAATGGATCAACACCCAAATTTGAAGTTATGATTCTAAAATTTTAATATTATTGACTTTTTTGTAAAGAAATTTTTGTTAAAGTGTTCTTTTTTACTCTAGCTACTTAAAAAGCTACAAGCACACGTTCAGATGTTGACATCGAAGTCTGATAGAACTAATGAAGAAACACAACTTCTGCAACGAATGCTGCAACAACAACAGAAAATCATTGCAATGGGAACTCCTGTTTCTTCTAGTCAGCCAACCTCGCCTGCTTCCACTCCAGCCTCATCTCCAGTAAGATTCTTCTATCACCCTTTTAATGTTTTGTATTTCAAAATAGTCTAAATTTAGATTTATTCCCAACAAACGTAGATCAAAGTTCAGATATCATATTTGCAGGACTTGGTACGTTAGGGAACCTCTTCCTTAAATTATTTCGGAGGACCCCCCCCCAATAAGGAAATAAAAAAGAAGCCTATAATGTATTTTTTTCAGTTTTGACTGCTCCTTGAAAAATCTTCGAATATCACCTTTCCCCCTTAAGATCTGCACATGTGGTAACCAGTATAGGGAACGGGCCCAAGCTTTAGAAGAGGTATCAGAATATATGAGTTAGAGGGGGAGGGGGGGATCGAAGCAGAATAAATGTATTAGGGCATAATCAGACTTCATGATTAATATCATATATTAATTATTAGGTCTATTCTTAGTTCTTTCCAGTAATCCTGATTAGTATGGGGATTTTTTCCCTATGTTTTGACTACTAAAATCCACAGTGTTTGAAATACATATCATTTTCAATAAAGCACAAATGACAATCAAGTCATTTAGAGGGTATGTGGGGTGGAAGGGGGGTAGCACCTCTCTTATTTGCAATCCTTGACTAGCCTCGTGATATAATCTTTCTCTCTCTCTCTCTCTCTCTCTCTCTCTCTCTTTCTCTCTCTCTCTCTTTCTCTCTTTCTTTCTTTCTTTCTTTCTTTCTTTCTTTCTCTTTTTCTTTCTTTCTTCCTCTTTCTCTTTTTCCTTCTCTCTATCTCTCTCTCTCTCTCTCTCTCTCTCTCTCTCTCTCTCTCTCTCTCTCTCTCTCTCTCTCTCTCTCTCTCTCTCTCCCTCTCTCTCTCCCTCTCTTTATGTCTCTGACTTTCTCTTCCTCCATTCGAATGAGTCTTCTTCAGGTATTCTACAACCACTGGTTCAATACGTTTACCCCTGGAAAAAGAACCCAAATGAACACGCGTCTGTGACTAAGTCAGGAAAGATATGCAATTCTGTTTTTCATAGATAAATGGTTGAAACCTTTATTTGAAGGTTTTTAAACGTATTGAATTTTCATTGTGGAATTTTCATCAGGATCACATCCATTTTTCTAAAATGCTTGATTGCTAATATTAAATCTAATATACTTTTGCACATTTGGAATCAATATAAAAAGCATGTATTTTTGATGTGTTACTTTTGCAACACATCAAGTTATTGTCGATAATGGCTACTCTTTTCATTAGCCATTCATTGCTGTCAGGTGTTTGAGAAGAAAAAAAATGATAAAATATAATATTGATAGAATGTAATGGATTTTAATTATTATCTTTATTATTATATATATTTATAATATTTACGAGATTGATAATTTTTTGTTATAATATTTATATTATTATAATATTATTTATAAATTTGATCTATTCTGAACTTCAATTTTTGATTGTCATTTTTTCGACGCTATTTTTTTCCTTTAATTTCCTTGCGCACGTACTTTACATCGTTGAGCTTGGCTGTAGCTTTTAGAATGACCATTTATCAGCTTTTTAATGTTAGTTTCATTGCTTTTTTGTTGTTTTTTTTGGCAACTGGATTTTCCCTCCTCAGTTGATTATTTAGCCTCTGTTTAGTAGCTAGTAGATAAGATATTGTTTGATATTGAATAAGTAGTAAAATCTGAGTTTGTTATAATGATTGTTGCTATCAGTCTGTACTAAATTTGTAAATGCTTTTCTCCTATATTTTTTTTTTATTTTGTTTGATTTATTTTATTAATTTTTAAATCTTTTTCTCTTATTTTGTTATTATACTTTGTTTTATTTATTTATTGGCATTTAACATTTTCTTAAGGATTCGTTCCTAATCTCCCCTCTCCGTTCTAACTTCCAGATGCAATTTTTTTTTGTCATTATCTAATGAATTAGCACTTAATCATCAAATGATGATGTTCCCACTGAAAAAAAAATTCTGGGCTTTTTTTTTACATGTTCAGAAAAAGATTTGATTGATCTGTGAATGTATTAATACATAGGTCTGAGCCCTTTTGGAGGCGGGGGGGGGGCAGAGGGATGTAAGGTAAAAAAAAGTGCACTTAGACTAGAATTTTCCATTCTTGTGAAATTCCTAATGGAAGGGCAAGGACCCTTAGACCAATTTTTTATGTTTTATGTAGTGCTGGAGAGTATTGGGAATGTGGGTCTGCTTCTACTCTATGAAAATGGATTATAACGGGTGTAGCCATGGGCACAGGGACGTTGTTTGAGATTTGCCCTTTGGACCTTCCCCCTCCACAAGAAAAATTATGGACCTTCCGTGAGAATAACTATCTGATGCCCCCCAGAGTTGAACCTTTGTCCATGTACAATAGTAGCTTAAAATATATACAAATTTGAAATTGTGGGGAAATGTTATTGCACAAGTATGATAGCAGAAATATAGGGTAGCAAACGTATATATATTTTACTACTCGTTGTTACACTTACTCTCTAAAAGCTTTTACTCTTCGATCCACAGGCACATAGTTTTTTTTTTTTTTTTTTTTTTTTTTTTTTTTTTTGGAAGGATAGAACTTGAAATAACCACCTATGCGTGCTTACTGCTCTGAACACTTGAATACTTCTTCAAAGCCATGGTTGTATGACTGAAGCGGTGTGCGTAAAACTATATGTTGGGGGAGGGGGTTACAAAAAAAAATAAAAAAATGTATGAACAATTTTTTTTCTATTCATTTTTGTTACGTTTTTATGAGTTGGACAAATATTTCAAGGGGAGGATGTCAAACTTTTTTTTTGTGAGAGGGTGGAATTTGAAACTACCACCTATGCGTGCTTATCGCTCAGAATACTACTTCACAGCCATGGTTGTATGACTGAAGTGTTGCGAGTAAAATGTTGTCATAACTGTTCTATTATAACATTCACATATTATAACGTTCTATTGTAACATAACATTCACGTACTTCTGAAGAAATGATTCTTATGAGAGTATTCGATGCCAAAAGATATCACTATATTTTTCTTGTTTTTAAATGTTCTATTTGGAACGCTTATTTTGGGAGCCTTTTTTTTATTTTATAAAGGATATGCTTACATTTTACAAGAAGAGATCTCGATGGCAACCAGAAGGAGGAAGTAAAACGTCCTATTTGGCCGATTTATTACGGCAACCTGTGAGTGAGTTTGAATTATGGCTTTTGGCGAAATTGGGGCACTAACTGGGGTTTGGCTACTGAAGTGTCACCTATTACCACAGAGAAACAGGGAATTTACTTGTAATAAATGCTGTTGCTTAAAACTACTGTTGAAAAAATACTGTCGCTTATTACTAAGGAACAGAGAGTATACTCGTAAAAAAAAAAAATACTGTTGCTTAAAATTGCTATTGAAAAAATGGTGTTGCTAACTACAGAAATGCCTAGAGTTTATTTATAAAAAGTGCTGTTACTTAAAACTGCTATTGAAAAAAAGACCATTGCTTACCACAGACAAACAGGGAGTTTAGATATAAAAATATTGGAACTCAGAACTTTTTGTTTTCTTTAGTATCACACAATTTTATGCAAAAGAGCCAATGGCATTTTGCGTTCTTTTCATTGGCTCAAAATTTGACATAGCAACAACTAGTGAAAAGGGGGGGTTATTTCGCTCCCCTTTCTGATCTACGCTTAAGACATAATGTGGTTGGCTTTATACGACACAGAAATAAAGCAAAACGGGATTAAAGCCTACTTTTTGGCACGAAAGTGTAGCATAGCAATCTCTCTTTTTCTCTTTGCTGTTACAGTAGTGGAGCCAGGTTCGTTTGTGCTGTCTTACTTGAAAACCGGATAAATTTTTATTGGAGATTCTTTTTCAAGTTCCATTTTACGGATTGATAGTTTCTATTGATAGAATGCTAATAGATATGCTTCTATATGAAATATACTTAACACCAACATGCATTACTTGGAGTTCAAAAACAGGTATAACTAACCTTATTCCACGTCCCCTCCCCCTTTTAATCTTCATTGCGCAATCTCCCCCTCCCCCTCCTTTGTCTGGGTTTAAAAACTTTATTTAAATACTAAATAATATATTTACCATTCTTACTAGTTGTAACCAATCCATGCGATAATCACGGTACAAACATTTTTTTTTACATCATCTGGTGGAGAGGGGGGGGGGGATGGCGCATCTCCTATTGGGAACACTCGTTATAAACAAAGTGCTAGAGCGTGTAAAAAAGGAGGACCATACATGGATAATTTTGTAGGTTTAGGCGAATTTAAAAAAAAAAGAAAAAAGAAAAAAAAGGAAAACAAATCTGTTTCATCGATAACAAACTAACGTCTTCAGATGAAATTCAAAACGTTTAATTTGATCTTCAATGACCCAAGGACTTTTGTTCCTTTGATGAACGTCTGGAAATTTTCCTAGAATAATAGGTTAAATATACAGAAAAAGATGGAAATCTGCATTGAATAACTAATTTGAATGAAATATATCGTTAAAACAATATGAAATCCAAGCTTGTAAACCTCCTGAAACGTTCCTATGGATGTCTTGGATTAAAATTATGTTAATTCCCAGGATAACTACTATTTGAATACTAAAACGCAGCAACAGTGAAAAGAAAAGGGAGCAATTTTCATATAACTTACAGTTCAACCGGCAACCGTGTGTCATCCCGCTGATAGAATTACTTTGGGATTGAATTGATTTCAAAATATGTTAAGAAACGTCAAAGCTATCTGAAGTTTTGATAATCAGTTGCTGCTATTTTTTTTAATATCTCTAAAGCTTTCAGACCCCCTTCCCATC